>NC_045437.1:10197079-10529930 GCF_002776525.5 Piliocolobus tephrosceles
TTCCTTCCTTCCTTCCTTCCTTCCTTCCTTCCTTCCTTCCTTCCTTCTTTCTTTCTTTCTTTCTTTCTTTCTTTCTTTCTTTCTTTCTTTCTTTTTCTTTCTTTCTTTCTCTCTCTCTCTCTCTCTTTCTTTCTTTCTTTCTTTCTTTTTTCTCCTTCCTGCCTGCGTGCCTGCCTGCCTTCCTTCCTTCTTTCTTTTCTCTTTCTTTCTCTTTCTTTTCTTTTCTTTTTTTTTGAAATCTCACTCTGTCACCCAGGCTGGAGTTCAGTGGTGCAACCTTGGCTCATTGCAACCTCCCAGGTTCAGGCAATTCTCCTGTCTCAGCCTCCTGAGTAGCTGGGATTACAGGGGCATATGACCACACCCGGCTGATTTTTGTATTTTTAGTAGAGATGAGGTTTCACCATGTTGGTCAGGCTTGTCTCGAACTCCTGACCTTAGGTGATCCACCCACCACCTCAGCCTCCCATGATTATAAGATTTCTTCAGTCAACTTTCAGTCATTGTTTGCCGAAGAAAAATGAAAGACGTAAAGTAAAGTGAGGATAAGTACAATGGTCTTAGAAGAATCAGAGAAGATAAACACTCTGCATTCCAAATGTTTGGAATTTCCCTTCTCTCACTCCCTCAAGTTTTGTTATTTCCTTTTCATTTACTTACTGGTCAAAGCCCACAGTCACTGTGCTGGTGGCAGAGAACCTAACTTAGATGCTTTTCAGTCTTTAGGTAAGAGGATTAACAGGAAAGACGTATGGACAGGGTTCTGGGGACTTGGGTGTGTGAGAGGTAGGACTTGGCAGTCCAGGGAAGAACCTGGAAAATCTCATGGAGCCTGAGAAGCAGACTTTCCAGAGAAGGAAACTCCTGCGGCATGGCGTTAAATGCCCCAAGTGTGTTTGCAGATGTAGAAGTGCGTGTGAGTGAGATACTAGAATTAAATCATGCAAAAGAGTAGGCAAACTGTCCACAGAAGAAATCAGGGCACCAGCAAAGTGGGAATCCAAAAAATGAGCACATCCTTATTCCTAGCTATTGTGAAGCCAAAATAATCCTTAGATATTGTACATCAGAATTACATTGCAAAAATTTATTTCTTTTTCTGCAATAATGCATTCTACACTAGCCTAGCTCCTGCATTTTCAAAAGGCACAGTCCCCTAGATGTGTGGACATCAAGGATGATATACTTTGCAGGTTCAGGCTCCAACGGCAAGAAGATTCTTCTCACATCCTGGTTCTCAGTACTCTTCCCACACTTCCTATCCTCCCAGGCCTCCCTTTCAGAAGGAATGGGGTTAATAGACAAGAGAAAGGGCAGGGAATTAGAGAGGTGGCAATCCTTCCCTCCACATTTCCTCTTTTGACCTAGCCCCACAGACTTTCTGAAATGATCCCAGTCAGGTTACCCACAGGGCAAGTCTTAGCAAGAGCTAAAAGGTAGTTCTTGTGCCTCTGCTGTTGTACATCAAGTCGCTACTCTTAGCTTTGGCAGAAACTCCATTCATCAGGATAAATGTAGACTTCAAGGCTTGCTATATAAATATAATGGGAGACAGCAGGTTGGCATAAAAGGCTTTCCACCAAAGTACACATTATGGAATCAGATTCTATCCTGCTTTATAAAAATAAACTGTCTAGACAAAAAAAAAAGGGGGGGGGGGAAAGAAAAGCTAGATTCTAGAGATCTTGGTTAAACCTAGGGACTTAACTATTTTCTTTTTATCAGGCTTGATTTATTGAAGGTCAGGGCAAAAACTGACCTTAAAGGTCAGCTAATTCAATCCCATCATTTCACAAGTGGGGACAGTGTGCCCCTGTCTCAGGTTAGTACCTTTTATAGAACATTAGGACAGTGAGGTTAGTACCTTGCTAAGGATCATCGAGCTGGTCAATTGCAGTGGTGGGTCTAGGACCAGGTCCCCTGATTAGCAGTCCTGTGTTTTTTTTTTTTCATTGCAACATATCTCCAATGTTCCCAAAGGTGAAATGAAAACCATGGGTTATCTTTCCTGCCCAAGCTCTTCACAGAGAGTTCCTACATGGGGATCAGAGTGGGGAGGGTAATGAATTGGGAAACCTAAGAAAGAATTGCAGAGCAAACCCATCAGCCACTCCCCAGCTACCTCTTTCTGTAAATCCTCTCCAGGAGCCTGCATCTACCACTCAGCTGGGGCTTCATGGGACTATATTTGATGCTTTAATACCTATCTAAATTTGATAACTTTAAAGTTCTCAATGCTTTAATATCTGTCTAAATTTGATTAATTTGGGGCTATTTGTTCTCATTGGATTGGATTTTTTAAAAAAATTCTGACTTTGTCTGAACCATTGTGTTATACCTTGTCTTCCCCATCCTTCTTTTTTTCTCTTAGGTTCTATGTTTTCAAACTCAGAAACCATGCAGAAACCCACAGATCTTTGCAACCCCACAGGTTAGAAGATCCCCTTGTGAGCCCTCACCACCAGGGCCTTGGGTCTGATACACAGAGCTGTGTGGAGTCTTAGCAGAGCAGTCACTTGGGCTCAAACAGAGACCCAAGAGTGTTATAGACTCCGGCCCCAGGGATCCTGGCGAGGCCAGAGTTCCATCTGTACATTCTCCTAAGAAGAGGGCTGAATCCAGGGAGCCAAGCTGCCTTGTTCTGCAGGCCCTACTTCTATGGCACCCCACAAGTTAGGATCCACTGGCTTGAAATTCCAGCCCACCAGTGCAGCAGACTGGAGACTCCTTGAGATGAATCAGTTCCAGGGGGAAGGGGTGGCCACCATTTTTGTGGTTAGGTCAACTCAGCTATTATAGCCTGCTGGGTCTGGGGAGTCCAGGTGGTCCTGATGATGAGAAATCCCCCACAATGCAGCACAGCCGCTGTGCCAGATTGTGGCCAGACTGCTTCTCTAAGTGGGACCCCAATCCATCCCACCTCACTAGGTAGGGCCTCCCTGTGGGAATTTCAGCAAGTCCAGTCAGGGTTATATGTACAGAATTTTGGTATCTCCTTGGGATGGAGGTCCTGGGAGGAGGGGTGGTTGAGGTCCATGCAGTTCAATTGACTCAACCTTTCCAGCCTACTGGCTGTTGAGAGTCCAGGCAGTCTAAATTAGAAAGGGTTCTCCACAATGCAGCACACTTACTCTACAAATAATCACGCAGGCTGCTTCTTTAAGCGGTTTCCTAATTCTGTCCCTCCTGGCTGAGTGAGACCTCCAGATAGGAGTCTCCAGACACCTCCTACAGAAGTGTCTAAGCCTGCAACAGGTCAGTCTCTCCCTGGGATGGAGCTCCAAGAGAAAGGAGCAGGCTGCTATCTTTACTGTTTCACAGTCTTCACTGGTGATACCTCTAGGTAAGGGTAAACTGAGGCAACTAGGGTCTGAAGCAATCCCCCAGCAAACCACAGCAGCCCTACAGAAGAGTGGCTTGACTATTAAAAGAGAAACAAACAAACAGAAAACAACAACAACATCAAAAAAGACTCCACAAAAACCCCATTCAAAGGTCAGCAACCTCAAAAATCTAAGGTAGAGAAGCCCACAAAGATAAGAAAGAATCAACACAAAAATGCTGAAAACTCAAAAAGCCAGAATGGTTCTTCTCCATATGACTACAACACCTCTCCAGCAAGGGCACAGAACTGGTCTGAGGCTGAGATGGCTGAATTGACAGGATTAGGCATCAGAAGGTGGGTAATAGTGAACTTCGCTGAGCTAAAGGATCATGTTGTAACCTAATGCAAAGAAGTTAAGAATCATGACAGGAGCTGATAATCAGAATAGCCAGTTTAGAGAGATGGGGAGAATGGGCCAAATTAGAAAACATACTTCAGGATATCATCCAGGAGAACTTCTCCAACCTAGCAAGACAGGCCAACACTCAAATTCAGGAAATGCAGAGAATCTTATTCTCTTGTGGAGAATAAGATACTCCACAAGAAGATGAGCCTCAAGACACATAATCATCAGATTCTCCAAGGTTGAAGTGAAAGAAAAAGACAGAGAGAAAGACCAGGTCACTTACAAAGGGCAACCCATCAGACTAACCCATCAGACTAACAGTGGACCTCTCAGTGGAAACCCTACAAACCAGAAAAGACTGGGGGGATGAATTTCATATCTGGTCAAACTGAGCTTCATAAATGAAGGAGAAATAAGATTCTTTTCAGACAAGCTAATGTTGAGAGAGTTCATCACCACCAGACCTGCCTTGCAAGAGCTCCTGAAGGAAGCAGTAAATATGGAAAGAAAAAACTGTTCCCAGGCACTACAAAAACACACTGTAGTACACGGACAAGGGACACTATGAAGCAACCACATAAACAAGTCTACAAAACAACCAACTAGCATCATGATGACAGGATCAAATTCACACATAACACTACTAACCTTAAATGTAAATTGGCTAAATGCCCCAATTAAAAGACACAGTATGGCAAGCTGCATAAAGAGTTAAGACCCATAGGTATGTTGTCTTCAGGAGACCCATCTCACGTGCAAAGACACACATAGGTTCAAAATAAAGAGATAAAGGAAAACTTACCAAGCAAATGAAAAACAGAAAAAAGCAGGGATTACAATCCTAGTTTCTGAAAAAAACAGACTTTAAACCAACAAAGATTAAAAAAACACAAAGATGGGCATGACACAATGAAAAAAGGTTCAATGCAACAAGAAGAGCTAACTGTCCTAAATTTATAAGCACCCAATACAGGAGCACCCAGATTCATAAAGCAAGATCTTAGAGACCTAGAAAGAGACTTAGACTCACACCCAATAATAGTGAGAGACTTTAACACCCCACTGACAACGTTAGACAGATTATTGAGACAGAAAATTAACAAAGATATTCAGCACCTGAACTCAGCTCTGGATCAAGCAGACCTGATAGATATCTACAGAACTCCCTACCCCAAAACAACAGAATATACATTCTTCACATCATCACGTGGCACTTACTGTAATACTGATCACATGATTAGAAGTAAAACACTCCGCAGCAAATGCAAAAGAACTGAAATTATAACAAACAGTTTTACAGACCACAGTGCAATCAAATTGAACTCAAGACTAAGAAATTCACTCAAAACCACAAAACTACATGGAAATTGAACAACTTGCTCCTGAATGACTCTTGGGTAAATAATGAAATTAAGGCACAAATCAAGAAGTTCTTTGAAAACAGTGAGAACAGAGAAAATGTACTGTAATATCTGGGATGCAGCAAAATCAGTGTTAAGAGGTAAATTAATAGCACTAAATGCCCACATCAAAAAGCTAGGAAGATCTTAAATTAACCTAACAACACAACTAAAAGAACTAGAGAACCAAGAGCAAACAAACCTCAAAGATAGCAGAAGACAAGAAATAACCAAGATCAGAGCAGAACTGAAGGAGATAGACATGAAAACCCCTTCAAAAATCAATGAACCCAGAAGCTGCTTTTTTTGAATTTTCTTCTTTCAAAAAATGACCACTAGCTAGACTAATAAATAAGAAAAAGAGAAGAATAAAACAGACACAGTCAGAAATGATAAATGAGATATCACTATTGATGCCACAGACATATGGACAACCATCAGAGAAAACTATAAATACCTCTATGCACAGAAACTAGAAAATCAAGAAGAAACTGATAAATTCCTGAATACATACACCCTCCCAATACTGAACCAGGAAGAAAATGAATCCCTGAATAGACCAATAACAAGTTCTGAAATTGAGGTAGTAATAAATAGCCTACCAACCAAAAAAAAAAAAAAAAAAAAAAAAGCCTAGGACCAGATTCACAGCTAAATTATACCAGAGGAAAAAAAGAAGAACTGGTACCATTTCTACTGTAACTATTCAAAAAACTGGAAAAAGAGGGACTCGTTCCTAATTCATTTTTTTTTTTTTTTTTTTGAGACAGAGTCTCGCTCTGTTGCCCAGGCTGGAATGCACTGGCACGATCTCGGCTCACTGCAAGCTCCGCCTCCTGGGTTCACGCCATTCTCCTGCCTCAGCTTCCCAAGTAGCTGGGACTACAGGCGCCCACCACCATGCCCAGCTAAATTTTTTGTCTTTTTTAGTAGAGATGGGGTTTCACTGTGTTAGCCAGGATGGTCTCGATCTCCTGACCTTGTGATCTGCCCACCTCAGTCTCCCAAAGTGCTGGGATTACAGGCGTGAGCCACCGCACCTGGCTTCCTAACTCATTTTATGAGGCCAACGTCATCCTAATACCAAAACCCGGCAGAGATACAACAAAGAAAGAAAACTTCAGGCCAACATCCCTGATAAACATTGATGCAAAAATCTTCAATAGAATACTGGCAAACCAAATCCAGCAGCACATCAAAAAGCTTATCCATCACAATCAAGTTGGTTTCATCCCTGGGATGCAAAGTTGCCTCAACATATGTAAATCAATAAATGTGATTCATCACATGAACAGAACTAAAGACAAAAACCACGTGATTATCTCAATAGAAGCAGAAAAAACCTTTGATAAAATTCAACATCCTTTCATGTTAAAAACTCAATAAATTAGGTATTGAAGGAACACACCTCAAAATAATAAGTGCCATATATGACAAGCCCACAGCCAATATCATACTGAGTGGAAAAAAGCTGGAAGCATTCCCCTTGAAAACTGGCACAAGACAAGGATGCCCTCTCTCACTACTCCTATTCGACATAGTACTGGAAGTCATGGCCAGGGCAATCAGGCAATGGAAAGAAATAAAGCATATTCAAATAGGGAGAGAGGAAGTCAAATTGTCTTTGTTTGCAGATGACATAATCTTGTTTTTAGAAAATCCCATTGTCTCAGCCCAAAAGCTTCTTAAGCTGGTAAGCAAATTCTCAGGATACAAAATCAATGCTCAAAAATTGCTAGCATTCCTATACACCAACAACAGGCAAGCAGGGAGCCAAATCATGAATAAACTCACATTCACAGTCACTACAAAAAGAACAAAATACCTAGGAATACAGCTAACAAGGCAAGTAAAGAACCTCTTCAAGGAGAAATATAAACCACTGCTCAAGGAAATCAGAGAGGACACAAACAAATGGAAAAACATTTCATGCACGTGGATGGGAAGAATCAATATCATGAAAATGGCCATACTGCTAAAAGTAATTTATAGATTCAATGCTATTCTTATTAAATTACCATTGACACTCTTCATGGAATTAGAAGAAACTATTTAAAAATTCATATGGAACAACAACAACAAAAAATTCCTATAGACAAGACAATCCTAAGCAAAAAGAACAAAGCTGGAGGCATTATACTACCCAACTTTACACTATTCTGCAAGGCAACAGTAACCAAAATAGCATGGTACTTGTACAAAAACTGACACAGAGACCAATGGAACAGAATAGAGAACTCAGAATTAAGACCACACACCTACAGCCATCTGATCTTTGACAAATCTGACAAAAAGAATGTATGGGGAAAGGATTCCCTATTTAACAAATAGTGCTGGGAGAACTGGCTAGCCATATGCAGAAAACTGAAACTGGACACCTTCCTCACATATACAAAAATTAACTTAAGATGGACTAGAGACTTAAATGTAAAACCCGAAACTATAAAAACTCTGGAAGACAACCTAGGCTATGTGCCATTCAGGACATAGGCCCAGGCAAAGATTTCATGACTAAATTTTGCTTTTGTTGCAATTGCTTTTGGCATTTTATCATTTCAAACGAGATCTAATTAAACTAAAGAGTTTCTGCATAGCAAAAAAAAAAAACAAAAACAAAAACAGAAAAACCAAAAACTATCATCAGAGTGAAACTATCTTCAGAATGGGAGAAATGTTGTTGTTTTTTGCAATCTATCCATCTGACAAAGGTCTAATATCCAGAGTCTGCAAGGAACTTAAACAAATTTACAAGAAAAAAACAAACAACTCTATTAAAAACTGGGCAAAGGACATGAACAAACACTTCTCAAAAGAAGACATTCATGTGGCCAACAAACAAAAAAAAAGCTCAACATCAGTGATCATTGGAGAAATGCAAATAAAAATCACAATGAGATATCATCTCATGCCAGTCAGAATGGCAATTATTACAAAGTCCAGAAACAGCACATGCTGGCGAGGTTGCTGGGAAAAAGGAACACTTTTACACTGTTGGTGGAGGTGTAAATTAGTTCAACCATTGTGGAAGACAGTGTGGTGATTTCTCAAAGATCTAAAGGCAAAAATACCATTTGACCCAGCAATCCCATTACAGTTATATACCCAAATGAATATAAATCATTCTATTATAAAGATACTTGCATGTATATATTTATTGCAGCACTATTCACAATACCAAAGACATGGAATCAACTCAAATGGCCACCAGTGATAGACTGGTACATACACACCGTGTAATATTATACAGCCATAAAAAGCCAAAAAAAAGGAAGAGAAAATGTCCTTTGCCAGCACATGGATGGAGCTGGAAGCCTTTATCCTCAGCAAACTAACACAGGAACAGAAAGCCAAACACTGCATGTTCTCACTTATAAGTGGGAACTGAATGAAGAGAACACATGGGCACATAGGGGGAACAACACACACTGGGGCCTGTGAGAGGTTGGGGTAGTGGGAAGGAGATCATCAGGAAGAATAGCCAAGGGATGCTGGGCTTAATACCTAGCTTATGGGTTGATAGGTGCAACAAACCACCATGGCACACGTATACCTATGTAACAAACCCACACATCCTGAACAATTACCCCTAAACTTAAAAGTTGAAGGAAAAATAGAAAAACAACTGTGAAAGTATTAGATTCGGCATAACTGTGCCCTACATTTTCATTCATTGAGAGTCTCAAATGTCTGTTGAAAAAACTTAAATTTAACAAAGATTTTATTTGGGAAAATAAGTTAATTTTTGTAAGAACTAGTGATGGTAAAGACAAAGACCTATCATTTCAAGCAAAGGGAAATGGTTTTCTGTTTCAGAATTTTGTAGTACTTCTCTCCCTCTTGGAGTACAGTCAAGTGTCATAATACTGTTAATTTCTCTGTGTTCTTCTGGGTGCTGCAGTATATTGAGTAAAATGTTAGAATGTTATGGAGTACATTACCAGTTTACTTGACTACAAATGAGAAAATGAACAAGCTGCTTTTTGTCTTTACTAACCATTTGTTCCAGGAGCTCCCATTTTCAGGTCATTTTAATGAGTCAGTCAAACCAGGGGGCATGGTGAATGGAATAGGCAGCTGCACCTTGTGCCTGGGAAACATGGCACTTTTGCAACGTGGATCTCCACACTCAAAAATACTTCCATGTTATATGGGAATCATGGGATTTCTGAACTGACAAAATCCTCAGATTCTACCTGATCCTCTTTCATTTTAAAGCTGAGATTCTGAAGGTGTAGAGGGACTGCAAGTCCTACACAGACCATGAATCCGGAGCCCATTTCCTGACCTCTGTTCTGCTGATTGAGGGAGAGGGCTGTTGCCTTTAGTCTGGGGACAGGAAGACACCCAGAACAGTGTCTTCCTATCTCCAGACTAAATGGAAGTGCTAGTGAGCTAACAAAATGCCAGTGGGCTTTTGCGATGTCTGGAGACAGTTTTTATTTGTTACAGCTGGGCAAGGTGCTACTGGTGTCTAGTAGGTAGAGGACAATGATGCCAATAAACATCCTCACCAGCACAGGAAAGCCTCGAATTATCCAGCCAGAAGGCCAGTAGTGCCCAAGTTGAGAAACCCTGCCCAAGGGGAGTTGTTGAACTTTGGAGTTGACAAGACTTGGGTTCAAGCCCTGAATCTGCTGGTTGCTGGCTTTCTGGGTAGGCTAATCCATCTCTCTATATCTCAGTTCCTCCTCTATAAAATGGGCAGCACCATAGCGCCAATTGCTTAAGATTGTCACAAGGGTTAAATAAGATGCTGCACATAAGACGCAGGGATTTGCGCACAGCTGGTGCTAAATCAGTATTACTTACTGATGTCATTAAAACCTGCAGAAATGAATTTTCAGACTCAGGTAAGGAGATGTATGTCAGTAAAATCAAATAATGCCTCTACCCTGCCCTTCACAGTGTTGTAGGGCAGACAGACCCCTAAATTCTGGCTTCCACCACCCTGAGAAATGGCAGCCCAATTGTTTTGTAAGCCCTTCAGGTTTGTCTTTTTTCTTTTCCTGTCCCCAGTATCTAGCCCAGGGCCTCAATAATTAGCACATGAGTAAGTGACTGATGGAGGAATAAGGAAGCTTGTAGAAAAGGTGGCTTCCTGCTCAGATCAGGGAAATAAGAATTAACTGGGTGAACGGGAAACAGTGGCTTGGGCAGGAGCACAGCCCCTGTGAATTACTGAGGGACAGAAAGGGCTGGAACCTTCAGGGAGCCTCAGGAGGTGCTTGAAGTATGAGCTTTCAACCCTTGAACTTTCATAGATGTAGACAAAGTTACTCCCAGAAGAAAATGCTTCTGCTGTGCTAGCCGTTGACAGGTGGTGCTAAGTCATTTGCTCAATGACTTCAGACACGTGGATATAGGAATACGCACCTTTGGAACCTGACCTGTGTTTAAGGGGAGAGCACTTGACTAGGTAGTTCACTAAGGCTGAAGGGTACTTGTGTGGGAATCTGGGGAGTTAGAGCCAAATGGGAGGACAGGCTGAGTAAAAGATGGAAGGACAGATAAGCTGCTCAGTTACACACCTCCACCAGGACAAGACTGTCTATAGTAAGGTCTTTTAAACATACTGTGCAGATACATTTTAGCCCATGGTTGTTACTTTCTAAAGACAAGTTTATTGTTTATTGGGGAATTACATCACTGAGTTTTTGACATGCGCGGTTTACATTTTTATGATGTCAGCTCTATCGATCGTATTGTCGAAAGTTCTTCCGTTGCTTTTATGTTGATCAAAAAGACATTCTCCACACACAGGTTAATTTTTCTCATATTTATTTTATTTAATTTTTTCATGTCCCTTTCTGCATTTAATTCATGAAGACGTCAGAAATTATTTTGGGGTATAGTATGATTGTTTTTGTACCTTGACGCCCAGCTAATTTTTGAATTTTTAGTAGAGATGGGGTTTTACCATATTAGCCAGGATGGTCTCGATCTCTTGACCTCATGATCCACCCTCCTTGGCCTCCCAAAGTGCTGGGATTATAGGCATGTGCCACCTTACTCAGCCTCAATAGCTTTTTATATATTTCAGAATCTGTTTCAGATCCGCTTCTCTTTTTCGAGTAATCTGTTTAATTCTTGCACCAATACCATGCATTATAATTATTACAGTTTTAAAATGTTTTAAGATTTATTGATGAAAATTTCCCTTCCTTCTTTTGTTTTTAAAAATTTAATTAATAATTCTCATCCTATTGAATTTCCATTTTCAAATTATTTATAAATACATAATGTTACTTATAAAACATATAACTAGGTAGATTTCAAAATCTAATAACTGCTTGGCTGTGGTGGGTGGATGAAGAGGAGTAGTCTAGAGTATCTAGGCCATCCCTCTGACATCCCTGGGAGGATGGTAGCACCCTGTCATGTGATAGAGAACAGAAAAGAGGAATTTAGGGGCGGAGCGGATGCTGCATAGGAAGGTGTGGGAAGGTGGTTGGGGTGGGAGATTGATATGGTCAGTTCTTGGTGAGGAGAAATTTGTTGGAGAGCCCTAGACAGACATGCTTATTTGGGAGGCATCAGCATTAAGTGATAGTCGAAGTCATGGATTTGTGTGGGATTCATCCACAGAGTGCAGATGGCTCAGGGGTGGAGCTCTGAGAAACACTCATGTTCAAGAGGCCAACGGAGGACAAGGATCCCAGTAAGTAGATTGTGGAGAGGCAGGGTGGAAGTGGAAAGACAGAGGTGGCCCACAGAGGAGACAGGAAGGTGAATGGCCACCCTTCACTGAGAGGGCGGATAAGAGGAGGAAGGAAGAATGGCCGTTTTATTCAACAATATCGAGGCCATTGGTGTAGAGTTTCAGGGGAGTGTTGTGCATGAAAACAGATTGAGAGGGGCGGAGCAAGATGGCCGAATAGGAACAGCTTCAGTCTCCATCTCCCAGCGCGAGCGACACAGAAGACCGGCGATTTCTGCATTTTCAACTGAGGTACTGGGGTCATCTCATTCGGGAGTGCCGGACAATCGGTGCTGGTCAGCTGCTGCAGCCCAACCAGCGAGAGCTGAAGCAGGGCGAGGCATCGCCTCACCTGGGAAGCGCGAGGGGGAAGGGAGTCCCTTTTCCTAGCCAGGGGAACTGAGACACACAACACCTGGAAAATCAGGTAACTCCCACCCCAATACTGCGCTGTAACACCGGCACACTGGAGATTATATCCCACACCTGGCGGGGAGGGTCCCACGCCCACGGAGCCTCTCTCCTTGCTAACACAGCAGTCTGCGGCAATCTAACCGCAAGGCAGCAGCGAGGCTGGGAGAGGGGCGCCCACCATCGCTGAGGCTTAAGTAGGTAAATAAAGCCGCTGGGAAGCTCGAACTGGGTGGAGCTCACAGCAGCTCAAGGAAACCTGCCTGTCTCTGTAGACTGCGCCTCTGGGGACAGGGCTCAGCTAAAGGAGCAGAAGCCTGTGAAACGCGAACGACTCTGTCTGACAGCTTTGAAGAGAGCAGTGGATCTCCCAACACGGAGGTTGAGATCTGAGAAGGGGCAGTCTGCCTGCTCAAGTGGGTCACTGACCCCTGAGTAGCCTAACTGGGAGACATCCCCCACTAGAGGCAGTCTGACACCCCACACCTCACAGGGTGGAGTACACCCCTGAGAGGAAGCTTCCAAAGCAAGAATCAGACAGGTGCACTCGCTGTTCAGCAATATTCTATCTTCTGCAACCTCTGCTGCTGATACCCAGGCAAACAGGGTCTGGAGTGGACCTCAAGCAATCTCCAACAGACCTATAGCTGAGGGTCCTGACAGTCAGAAGAAAAACTATCAAACAGGAAGGACACCTATATCAAAACCCCATCAGTACATCACCATCATCAAAGACCAGTGACAGATAAAACCACAAAGATGGGGAAAAAGCAGGGCAGAAAAGCTGGAAATTCAAAAAATAAGAGTGCATCTCCTCCTGCAAAGGAGCACAGCCCATCGCCAGCAATGGATCAAAGCTGGTCAGAGAATGATTTTGATGAGATGAGAGAAGAAGGCTTCAATCCATCAAACCTCTCAGAGCTAAAGGAGGAATTACGTACCCAGCGCAAAGAAACTAAAAATCTTGAAAAAAGAGTGGAAGAATTGACAGCTAGACTAATTAATGCAGAGAAGGTCATAAACGAAATGACAGAGATGAAAACCATGACACGAGAAATACGTGACAAATGCACAAGCTTCAGTAACCGACTCGATCAACTGGAAGAAACAGTATCAGCGATTGAGGATCAAATGAATGAAATGAAGCGAGAAGAGAAACCAAAAGAAAAAAGAAGAAAAAGAAATGAACAAAGCCTGCAAGAAGTATGGGATTATGTAAAAAGACCAAATCTACGTCTGATTGGGGTGCCTGAAAGTGAGGGGGAAAATGGAACCAAATTGGAAAACACTCTACAGGATATCATCCAGGAGAACTTCCCCAACCTAGCAGGGCAGGCCAACATTCAAATTCAGGAAATACAGAGAACGCCACAAAGATACTCCTCCAGAAGAGCAACTCCAAGACACATAATTGCCAGATTCACCAAAGTTGAAATGAAGGAAAAAATCTTAAGGGCAGCCAGAGAGAAAGGTCGGGTTACCCACAAAGGTAAGCCCATCAGACTGACAGCAGATCTCTCGGCAGAAACTCTACAAGCCAGAAGAGAGTGGGGGCCAATATTCAACGTTCTCAAAGAAAAGAATTTTAAACCCAGAATTTCATATCCAGCCAAACTAAGTTTCATAAGTGAAGGAGAAATAAAATTCTTTACAGATAAGCAAATGCTTAGAGATTTTGTCACCACCAGGCCTGCCTTAGAAGAGACCCTGAAGGAAGCCCTAAATATGGAAAGGAACAACCGGTACCAGCCATTGCAAAAACATGCCAAAATGTAAAGACCATCGAGCCTAGGAAGAAACTGCATCAACTAATGAGCAAAATAACCAGTTAATATCATAATGGCAGGATCAAGATCACACATAACAATATTAACCTTAAATGTAAATGGACTAAATGCTCCAATTAAAAGACACAGACTGGCAAACTGGATAAAGAGTCAAGACCCATCAGTCTGCTGTCTTCAGGAGACCCATCTCACATGCAGAGACATACATAGGCTCAAAATAAAAGGATGGAGGAAGATCTACCAAGCAAATGGAGAACAAAAAAAAGCAGGGGTTGCAATCCTAGTCTCTGATAAAACAGACTTTAAACCATCAAAGATCAAAAGAGACAAAGAAGGCCATTACATAATGGTAAAGGGATCAATCCAACAGGAAGAGCTAACTATCCTAAATATATATGCACCTAATACAGGAGCACCCAGATTCATAAAGCAAGTCCTTAGAGACTTACAAAGAGACTTAGACTCCCATACAATAATAATGGGA
Organism: Piliocolobus tephrosceles; assembly: GCF_002776525.5. Lineage (NCBI taxonomy): Eukaryota > Metazoa > Chordata > Mammalia > Primates > Cercopithecidae > Piliocolobus > Piliocolobus tephrosceles. Next base: position 10,211,590 of record NC_045437.1, read on the forward strand.
GACTTCAACACTCCACTGTCAACATTAGACAGATCAACGAGACAGAAAGTTAACAAGGATATCCAGGAATTGAACTCATCTCTGCACCAAGCGGACCTAATAGACATCTATAGAACTCTCCACCCCAAGTCAACAGAATATACATTCTTCTCAGCACCACATCACACTTATTCCAAAATTGACCACATAATTGGAAGTAAAGCACTCCTCAGCAAATGTAAAAGAACAGAAATTATAACAAACTGTCTCTCTGACCACAGTGCAATCAAACTAGAACTCAGGACTAAGAAACTCAATCAAAACCGCTCAACTACATGGAAACTGAACAACCTGCTCCTGAATGACTACTGGGTACATAACGAAATGAAAGCAGAAATAAAGATATTCTTTGAATCCAATGAGAACAAAGATACAACATACCAGAATCTCTGGGACACATTTAAAGCAGTGTGTAGAGGGAAATTTATAGCACTAAGTGCCCACAAGAGAAAGCAGGAAAGATCTAAAATTGACACTCTAACATCACAATTAAACGAACTAGAGAGGCAAGAGCAAACACATTCAAAAGCTAGCAGAAGGCAAGAAATAACTAAGATCAGAGCAGAACTGAAGGAGATAGAGACACAAAAAACCCTCCAAAAAATCAATGAATCCAGGAGTTGGTTTTTTGAAAAGATCAACAAAATTGACAGACTGCTAGCAAGGCTAATAAAGAAGAAAAGAGAGAGGAATCAAATAGACGCAATAAAAAATGATAAAGGGGATATCACCACCGACCCCACAGAAATACAAACTACCATCAGAGAATACTATAAACACCTCTATGCAAATCAACTAGAAAATCTAGAAGAAATGGATAATTTCCTGGACACGTACACTCTTCCAAGACTAAACCAGGAAGAAGTTGAATCCCTGAATAGACCAATAGCAGCCTCTGAAATTGAGGCAACAATTAATAGCCTACCCACCAAAAAAAGCCCAGGACCAGATGGATTCACAGTCGAATTCTACCAGAGGTACAAGGAGGAGCTGGTACCATTCCTTCTGAAACTATTCCAATCAATAGAAAAAGAGGGAATCCTCCCTAACTCATTTTATGAGGCCAACATCATCCTGATACCAAAGCCTGGCAGAGACACAACAAAAAAAGAGAATTTTAGACCAATCTCCCTGATGAACATCGATGCAAAAATCCTCAATAAAATACTGGCAAACCGGATTCAGCAGCACATCAAAAAGCTTATCCACCATGATCAAGTGGGCTTCATCCCTGGGATGCAAGGCTGGTTCAACATTCGCAAATCAATCAACGTAATCCAGCATATCAACAGAACCAAAGACAAGAACCACATGATTATCTCAATAGATGCAGAAAAGGCTTTTGACAAAATTCAACAGCCCTTCATGCTAAAAACGCTCAACAAATTCGGTATTGATGGAACGTACCTCAAAATAATAAGAGCTATTTATCACAAACCCACAGCTAATATCATACTGAATGGGCAAAAACTGGAAAAGTTCCCTTTGAAAACTGGCACAAGACAGGGATGCCCTCTCTCACCACTCCTATTCAACATAGTGTTGGAAGTTCTGGCTAGGGCAATCAGGCAAGAGAAAGAAATCAAGGGTATTCAGGTAGGAAAAGAGGAAGTCAAATTGTCCCTGTTTGCAGATGACATGATTGTGTATTTAGAAAACCCCATCGTCTCAGCCCAAAATCTTCTTAAGCTGATAAGCAACTTCAGCAAAGTCTCAGGATACAAAATTAATGTGCAAAAATCACAAGCATTCTTATACACCAGTAACAGACAAGCAGAGAGCCAAATCAGGAATGAACTTCCATTCACAATTGCTTCAAAGAGAATAAAATACCTAGGAATCCAACTTACAAGGGATGTAAACGACCTCTTCAAGGAGAACTACAAACCACTGCTCAGTGAAATCAAAGAGGACACAAACAAATGGAAGAACATACCCTGCTCATGGATAGGCAGAATCAATATTGTGAAAATGGCCATACTGCCCAAGGTTATTTATAGATTCAATGCCATCCCCATCAAGCTACCAATGAGTTTCTTCACCAAATTGGAAAAAACTGCTTTAAAGTTCATATGGAAGCAAAAAAGAGCCCGTATTGCCAAGACAATCCTAAGTCAAAAGGACAAAGCCGGAGGCGTCACGCTACCTGACTTCAAACTATACTACAAGGCTACAGTAACCAAAACAGCATGGTACTGGTACCAAAACAGAGATATAGACCAATGGAACAGAACGGAGCCTTCAGAAATAATGCCACACATCTACAACCATCTGATATTTGACAAACCTGAGAAAAACAAGAAATGGGGAAAGGATTCCCTATTTAATAAATGGTGCTGGGAAAATTGGCTAGCCATAAGTAGAAAGCTGAAACTGGATCCTTTCCTTACTCCTTATACGAAGATTAATTCAAGATGGATTAGAGACTTAAATGTTAGACCTAATACCATAAAAACCCTAGAAGAAAATCTAGGTAGTACCATTCAGGACATAGGCATGGGCAAGGACTTCATGTCTAAAACACCAAAAGCAACGGCAGCAAAAGCCAAAATTGACAAATGGGATCTCATTAAACTAAAGAGCTTCTGCACAGCAAAAGAAACTACCATCAGAGTGAACAGGCAACCTACAGAATGGGAGAACATTTTTGCAATCTACTCATCTGACAAAGGGCTAATTTCCAGAATCTACAAAGAACTCAAACAAATATACAAGAAAAAAACAAAAAACCCCATCCAAAAGTGGGGAAAGGATATGAACAGACATTTCTCAAAAGAAGACATTCATACAGCCAACAGACACATGAAAAAATGCTCATCATCACTGGCCATCAGAGAAATGCAAATCAAAACCACAATGAGATACCATCTCACACCAGTTAGAATGGCAATCATTAAAAAATCAGGAAACAATAGGTGTTGGAGAGGATGTGGAGAAATAGGAACACTTTTACACTGTTGGTGGGATTGTAAACTAGTTCAATCATTATGGAAAACAGTATGGCGATTCCTTAAGGATCTAGAACTAGATGTACCATATGACCCAGCCATCCCACTACTGGGTATATACCCAAAGGATTATAAATTATGCTACTACAAAGACACATGCACACGTATGTTTATTGCGGCACTATTCACAATAGCAAAGACTTGGAATCAACCCAAATGTCCATCAGTGACAGACTGGATTAAGAAAATGTGGCACATATACACCATGGAATACTATGCAGCCATAAAAAAGGATGAGTTTGCGTCCTTTGTAGAGACATGGATGCAGCTGGAAACCATCATTCTTAGCAAATTATCACAAGAAGAGAAAACCAAACACCGCATGTTCTCACTCATAGGTGGGAACTGAACAATGAGCTCACTTGGACTCGGGAAGGGGAACATCACACACTGGGGCCTATCATGGGGAGGGGGGAGGGGGGAGGGATTGCATTGGGGAGTTATACCTGATATAAATGATGAATTGATGGGTGCTGACGAGTTGATGGGTGCAGCACACCAACATGGCACATGTATACATATGTAACCTGCACGTTATGCACATGTACCCTAGAACTTAAAGTATAATAAAAAAAAAAAAAAAAAAAGAAAAGAAAACAGATTGAAGCATTGCAGATCAAGAGAAGGCAGTAGAGAGACCTGGCTAGGACAGAGGAGCTTGGCAGTTAGATGGCTTGGCGGCCATGTGTCTCCAGGCCACAGCAAACACTTACCAGGTTGAAAACTGGGAATATTTCCACTTCCTGGGGCTCAATGTCTTTAGGATAGAACTATCTACCTCACTGCTACTTTTCTGATATTTACACTACCACTCCAACTTCCTTTTTCTTATTTCTAGCCTGGTGTGTCTTCTCTATCCCTCCATTTTCAAACCTTCTGTTATATCATGTCATGTGATGTATTTTGTAATATATTAAACTTTCTGTATGTCCAGGATTTTTCCTCACAAGTTCAGCAATAATCTAAACCTTGCAAACCAATGGTTCTTTCTTAAGACTCCTCTGACTTGACCTTTCCACAGGTTTCAAAATTTTTTGTAGTTGCTCATGCCTTTATACTTGAAACACTGCCCAGGATTCTGAGTGAGAAAGAAGAAAAATGAAGATTTCCTGGAAGAGAGCAAATCTTTCTCCAAAAGTGGCACGGAGTCTGAATATAGACTGTCCATGTGGTTTAGGAATTCTAAGCCAAGAGATGAGCTTAAAATATGTCCCAGGTCAGCGAATCTTTTGGGATGCTCAGCAGAAGCAAATGCTAAACCACTCTGTGGGACATTTCCATAACCCAAAAAAGATAGAAGTCCCATTGAAGACGAGTTCACAATTAAATAAAGTGCAAAATGCAGGGAAAATGATGTAGTATAATACATATATTTAACTTTATCTGGCTTGAGACTTGGAGAGCTTCTTTAATCCAGACAGCATGTATTTCTTCAAAGCCGCAAAATGCGTAACCAGTCTTCTAAAATATTGTCCCTCTTCCATTTTCTCTCTCCTTTTGAAACTATTTTTTTGGACATGTTGGACCTTCCTGTTTTATTTTACATGTCTTTTCATGATATATATATATATATATATATATATATATATATATATATATATATATATATATATATATCCACACACACACATACATATATGTAGTTTTAATTTATTTTTATTGATGTAATACATATGTAATGTTTAAAAGCCAAATATCTCTACAAAACTTACAAGAGTAGTCCTTGACTCATGCCTAATTCCAACTCCTAAGCACAACCATTTTTAACATACTTTTTCTTCTGATATTTACCTCTATATTTACTACAGTATGCTGATGCTATTGTTGGTTTTTCAGGTTTGGATATCAGCTATTTATTTCTTTTTTTAACTTTTAAGTGCAGGGGTACATGTGCAGGTTTGTTAATAGGTAAATTTGTGTCATGGGGGTTTGTTGGACAGATTATTTCATCACCCAGGGATTGAGCATAGTACCTATTAGGTATTTTTCCTGATCCTCTCCCCATTCCCAACCTCCACCCTCCCACAGGCCCCAGTGTCTGTTGTTCCCCTCTATGTGTCCATGTGTTCTTATCATTTAGCTCTCACTTATAAGTGAGAACATGAAGTATTTGGTTTTCTGTTCCTGTGTGAGTTTGCTGAGAATAATGGCTTCCAGCTCCATCTATGTTTCTGCCAAGGACATGATCTTATTCTTATTTATGACTGCATAGTACTCCATGGTGTATATGTACACATTTTATCTAGTCTACCGTTGATGGGCATTTGGGTTGATTTCATGTCTCTGCTATTGTGAATAGTGCTGCAATGAACATGCATGCATGTGTCTTCATGCTTGATATGTACTCCTTTGGGTATATATGCAGTAATGGGATTGCTGGGTTGAATGGTATTTGTTTTTAGGTCTTTGAGGAATCACCACACTCTTTTCCACAATGGTTGAACTAATTTACACTCTCATCAATGGTCTATAAGCCTTCCTTTTTCCCTGAAAACTCACCAGCACCTATTGTTTTTTAATTTTTTAACAGTATCCATTCTGACTGGTGTGAGACGGTATCTCATTATGGTTTTGATTTGTGTTTCTCTATCAGTGATGCTGAGCTTTCTATCATATGCTTTCACTATTTTTGAAAAGTATCTGTTCATATCCTTTGCTCACATTTTAATAGGGTTGTTTTTTTTCTTGTAAATTTGTTTAAGTTCCTTACAGATGCTGGATATTAGACCTTTGTCAGATGCATAGTTTGCAAAAATTTTCTCCCATTTTGTAAGTTGTCTATTCACTCTATTGATAGTTTCTTTTGCTGTGCAGAAGCTCTTTAATTAGATTCCATTTGTCAATTTTTGCTTTTGTTGCAATTGCTTTTGGCATCTTCATAATAAAATCTTTGCCCATTCCTATGTCCTGAATGGTACTGCCTAGGTTGTCTTCCAGGATATTTACAGTTTGGGGTTTTACATTTAGGTCTTTAATCCATGTTGAATTAACTTTTGTGTATAGTGTAAGGAAGGGGTCCAGTTTCAATCTTCTGCATATGGCTGGTCAGTAATCCCAGCAGCTTTTATTGAACAGAAAGTCCTTTTTCCATTGTCTGTTTTTGTGATTTTTGTTGAAGATCAGATGGTTGTAGGTGTCCAGTCTTATTTATGGGCTCTCTATTCTGTTCCATTGGTCTAGCTGTCTGTTTTTTGTATCAGTACCATGCTGTTTTGGTTACTGTAGCCCTGTAGTATAGTTTGAAGTCAGGTAGCATAATGCCTTCAGCTTTGTTCTTTTTGCTTAAGATTGCTTTGCCTATTCAGGCTCTTTTTTTTAATTCCATACGAATTTTAAAATAGATTTTTCTAGTTCTGTGAAGAATGTCATTGGTAGTTTAATAGTAATAGCATTGAATCTATAAATCACTTTAGGTAGTACAACCATTTTAATGATTTTGAATTTTCCTATCCATGAACACAGAATATTTTTCCATTTGTTTGTGTCATCTCTGATTTCTTTGAGCAGTGTTTTGTAGTTCTCCTTGTCAAGATCTTTCACCTCATTGGTTAGGTGTATTCCTAGGTATTTTATTCTTTTTATGGCAATTGTGAATGGGACTGCATTCCTGATTTAGCTCTTGGCTTGACTGTTGCTGTTGTTGTATAAAAATGTTAGTGGTCTTTGTACATTGAATTTGTATCCTGAGACTTTGCTGAAGTTATTTATCAGCTTAGGGAGCTTGGGAGCTGAGGTGATGGGATTTCCTAGAAATAGGATCGGGTTGTCTGCAGACGGGAATAGTCTGAATTTCCCTCTTTTCATTTGAATGCCCTTTATTTCTTTCTCTTACCTGATTGCTCTGGCCATAACTTTCAATACTATGTTGAATAGGAGTGGTGAGAGAGGGCATCCTTGTCTTGTGCCGGTTTTCAAGGGGAATGCTTCTAGCTTTTGCCCATTAAGTATGATGTTGGCCATGCGTTTGTCATACATGGCTCTTATTATTTTAAGGTATGTTCATTCAATACCTAGTTTATTAAGATGGTATGTTCATTTTGAGGTATGTTCATTCAATTCCTAGTTCATTCAATACCTAGTTTTTTAACATGAAGTGATGTTGAGTTTTATTGAAAGCCTTTTCTGCATCTAGTGAGATAATCATGTGGCTTTTGTCTTTAGTTCTGTTTATGTGATAACATTTATTGATTTGCATATGTTGAGCCAACCTTGCATCCCAGTGAAAAGCCTACTAGATCATGGTGAATAAGCTTTTTGGTATGCTACTGGATTCTGTTTGCCAGTTTTTGTTGAGGATTTCTGCGTCAATGTTCATCAAAGATACTGGCCTGAAGTTTTCTTTTTTGTGTTGTGTCTTTGCCAGGTTTTAGTATTAGGATGATGCTGAACTCATAGAATGAATTAGGGAGGAATCCTTCCTCCTCAATTTTTTGGAATAGTTTCAGCAGGTATGGTACCAGTTCTTCTTTGTACACCTGGTACAATTAAAGTGTGAATCCGTCCAGTCCTGGCCTTTTTTGTGTTTTGTTTGTTTGTTTGTTTTTTTGGTTGGTAGGCTGTTCATTACTGATTCAATTTCAGAGTTTGTTATTGGTCTTTTCAGGAATTCACTTTCTTCCTGACTCAGTCTTAGGAGGGTGTATGTTTCCAGGAATTGATCCATTTCTTCTAGATTTTCTAGTTTGTGTTCATAGAGGTGTTCATAATATTCTCTGATGATTGTATTTCCGTGGGATCATTGGTAGTATCCCCTTTGTCATTTCTAATTGTGTTCATTTGGATTCTTTCTCGTTTCTTACTAGTCTAGCAAGCAGTCTATTTTTATTATTTTTTTTTTCAAAAAAATCAACTCCTGGATTTGTTGATCTTTTGAGTGGTTTTTCCATATCTCAGTCTCCTTCAATTCAGCTCTGATTTTGGTTATTTCTTATCTTCTGCTAGCTTTGGGGTTTGTTTGCTCTTGGTTCTCTAGTTCTTTTAGTTGTGATGTTAGGCTGTTAAATTGAGATCTTTCCAACTTTCTGTTCTGGAAATTTAGTGCTATAAATTTCCCTCACAATCCTGCCTTAGCTGTGTCCTAGAGATTCTGGTATGTTATATCTTTGTTCTCATTAGTTTCAAATAACTTCCTGATCTCTGCCTTAATTTCATTATTTATCCAAAAGTCATTTAGGAGCTGGTTGTTCAGTTTCCATGTAATTGTATGGTTTGAGTGAATTTCTTAGTCTTGATTTCTAATTTGATTGAGTTATGGTCTGAGAGAGTGGTTGTTATTATTTCAGTTCTTTTGAATTTGCCAAGGAGTGTTTTGTGTTCGATTATGTGGTTGATTTTAGAGTATGTGCCATGTGGCAATGAGAAGAATGTATATTCTGCTGTTTTTGGGTGAAGAGTTCTTAGGTGTCTATCAGGTCCATTTGATCCAGTCCTGAGTTCAGGTCCTGAATATCTTGGTTAATTTTCTGTCTCAATGATCTGTCTAATACTGTCAGTGGGGTGTTGAAGCCTCCCATTATTATTGTGTGGGAGTCTAAGTCTCTTTGAATGTCTCTAAGAACTTGCTTTGGGTGTTCCTGTGTTAGGTGCTTATATATTTAAGATAGTTAGGTCTTCTTGTTTAATTGAATCCTTTACCATTATGTAATGCCCTTCTTTGTCTTTTTCGATCTTTGTTGGTTTAAATTCTGTTTTGTCAAAAATTAGGATTGCAAGCACTGCAGTTTTCTGTTTTCCATCTACTTGGTAGATACTTCTCCATCCCTTTAATTTGAGCCTGTGTGTGTCACTGCATGTGACATGGGTCTCTTGAAGATAGCATACCAATGGATATTGGTTCTTTATTCAGCTTGTCATTCTGTGCCTTTTAATTGGGGGCATTTAACCTGTTTGCATTCAAGGTTAGTATTGATATGTGTGGATTTGATCCTGTCATCATTATGTTAACTGGTTATTATGCAGATTTTATTTGTGTGGTTGCTTTATAGTCACTGGTCTGTGTACTTCAGTGTGTTTTAGTAGTAGTTGGCAGTAGTCTTTCCTTTCCATAGTCAGTGAAGCTCTTGTAAGACAGATCTGATGGTAATGAATTCCCTCAGCATTTGCTTGTCTGAAAAATATTTTATTTCTTCTTTGCTTATGAAACTTAAATTGGTCAGATATGAAATTCTGAGTTGGAAATTCTTTTCTTTAAGAATGTTGAATATTGGCCTCCAATTTCTTCTGGCTTGTAGGGTTTCTGCTGAGATGTCTGTTGTTAGGCTGATGAGCTTCCCTTTGTAGGTGACCTGACCTTTCTCTCTAGCTGCCTTTAACACGTTTCCTTTCATTTTGACATGGAGAATCTGATGATTATGTGCCTTAGGGATGATCTGAAATATCTTACTGGGGTTCTCTACATTTCATAAATTTGAATGTTGGCCTCTCTGGCTACATTGGGGAAGTTCTCATGGATGATATACTAAAATATGTTTTCCAAGTTGCTTATATTCTCCCCATCCCTTTCAGGGACACAAATGAGTCATAGGTTTGGTCTCTTTACATAATCCTATATTTCTCAGATGTTTTGTTTGTTCCTTTCCATTCTTTTTTCTCTATTCTTGTCCTACTGTCTATTTTTCAGAAAGCCAGCCTTCAATCTCCAAGAATCTTTCCTCTGCTTGGTCTATTCTGCTACAAACACTTGTGATTGCATTATGCAATTGTTGTATTTTTTTTTTTTTTTTTTTCAGCTCTATCAGATTGGTTCCATTCCTTTCCATACTGGCTGTTTTGTCAGTTAGCTCCTTTATTGTTTTATTGTGATTGGGTTTCAGTGTTCTCCTGTATAATTTTTTTCCTATCCATATTCAGAATTCTGTTTCTATTATTTAAGCCATCTCAGTCCAGTTCAAAACCCTTGCTGGAGAGGTGGTGCAGTTGCTTGGAAGAAAGAAGGCATTCTTTTTTTTTAAGGTTTCAGAGGTCTTGCATTGGTTCTTTTTCATCTCTGTGGGCTGATGTTTCTTCAATCTTTAAAGTTGCTAACCTTTGGATGGCTTTTCTTTTCTTTTATCCTATTTGATGACCTTGAGGGTTTGATTATGGTATAAGGTAGATTCAGCTGACTGACTTCATTTCTGAAAAACTTTTAGGATCCAGTGTTCAGCTCCCAACTCCTGGACTGTGCGCTCTAAGTCTGAGGAATGTGTATCAGGCCTAATTTTGTTCTCCGGCTTCTCGAGGTTTGAAATTCACTGCACTGGAGTGGGGTGGAGAGGAAGTGTTGTCTGATCACTGGTCACTGCACTCTAATGAGAGGTGTCTGCCAAAGCATTTCATAGTGTTGTGGGAATAGGATCCATTTGTGTTCTCATATGCCAGCAGCAGCAGCAGCATTGCAGAGAGGTGTACTCTTGTCAGTTGTGGCAGGGTGCTAGTGGGTGCCTGGGTACCTGCCTCTGTGTGGGCATTTACCACAGTGGTGGAGGCATCATGGCAGAGCAAGGCAGAGGGGCCCCTGCTAGTGACTGTGTATGTATTCAGGCTGGTGGTGGTGGTGACAGAGGGGTGAAAGAAACAGGTCTGTATGTGCTCTCTGTGAGCCAGAGGCAGGGGTGGTGGCTCAGGGTAGGGGAGGGTCTGCTATTCTCTGTGCCTAGTTTTACTTCTGCAGCAGTGTTGGTGCAAGGGAAGAACACTGGCAGGGGCAGAACACTGCCTGCCAAGGCTCCGACTGCAATGGCCATTGGGAGTGGGAGCAGGCTGCACTCCCGCTGCAGCAATGGCAGAGCAGGGTGCATGTACCCATGTATGCTGGAGGGGCAAGGAAGGTAAAACTCACCTGCCCACGCATGCACCAGCAAAGTGATATGGGAGGTTAGTGTGGGCCTGGGAGGAAGCTGCAGTGTGGGGAGAGAAGGAGTGGGCTGGTGTGTGGCCATGGGGTCTGCCACGCTGGAGTTCTCCACTGGTCAGGCATGGACCACCAGTGCAGGAGCTATGATGTGGCCCCCAAGGCACCCTAGGTTGCCCTGCAAGGCAGGCAAAATGAGTCTCAGGGGTCCTGAGAGAGGTCAGCAGACCCAGGGGTGCTCAGGTTGGACCAGGCCCATCTGATGGGAAAGACTGCCAGGCAGAGTTCAGGTCTGACAGTTATCCTAGGGCTAAAGCCTCCTATGGGAGCAAGTTGAGCCTAGGGGGATGGTCATCCCTGGCTATGCTCTGCACCAGCTGCTCCCACACCAAACCCTCTGGGCCCCACGTCACCTGGCTTGCTGTTCCTACCACTTCTCTAAGCAGCTCTCGCCGCCAACTCCAGTGTCCATGGTGGTCGACGGGTTTCCTCCTGCTGGGGTTCTATAGGCCCCTGGAGAGAGAGGGTTGCTCCTTGCCAGTTCAGCTCACTTGTTTCCCTGGAGTCACTGGGGGCCAAGAAAGAGTCCCAGGGCATGGTAGCCCCTTGCAGCGTTCTCAGCTTCCTCTCTCTTCAGCCCAGCTTCTGTGGTCTTCCCTCCATCCACTCTCAGTGCCTTCTCTCTGAAGATCTGTTAGGAGTGTGCCAATCGTCTTGGTCCCTTGTCATGGCTGTTCTGCCTAGCTCCATCTACTTGGCCATCTTGCCCTCTCCCAGATTTCTTACTATAGAAACCTTAGCTCTTTTTCACACTTTTTTGGACAGCACTCCTCTTCCCTCTGTTATCTTTTGAACTTTTTCAGTTTGTCTTTCTATTGTCATATTCTTATTTTCTAGGAGATTATTTTTGTTCTCACATTGTTTCTTTTTAAATTATCTCCTGTTTTTGTTCCATGCATGTGCTGTCCTTTCTCATAACTCTGAAGATATTATGGTTGTTTTTTGCTTCTTTTTCTGTTTCTTCTGCTTCTGTGCATCGCTTGTTTCCTCAAAATTGTTTCACTTTCTTTAGACACACACAGTCTCTAATTAGCTTTTTAAATCTCACTTTAAAATATGCACCCCAAATTAACAGACATTTGAAGAATGTGTTTTTATATTTAAAAAAAGAGTAGATAAAACTATAGAACACTAAGGAAAGAAATTGAAGAGGACACCAAAAATGGAAAGATATTCCATGTTCATGGATTGGAAGAATCAATATTGTTAAAATGTCTATATTGCCTAAAACAATCTACAGAGTCAATGAAATCTCTATTAAAATACCAAATAAGTTCTTCACAGAAATAGGAAAAACAATCCCAAAATTTATACAGAACCCCAAAAGACCCAGAATAACCAAAGCTATCCTGAGAAAAAAGAACAAATCTGGAGGAATCACATTACCTGACTTAAAATTACACTGCTAGCTATAGTAATCAAAACAGCATGGTACTGGCGTAAAAACAGACACATAGACCGATGGAACAAAATAGAAAACCCAGAAACAAATCCACACACCTACAGTGAACTCATTTTCAACAAAGGTGCCAAGAATGTATATTAGGAAAAAGACAGTCTGTGATAAATGGTGCTAGGCAAACTGGATATCCACATGAAGAAAAATGAAACTAGACCCATATCTCTTGCCATATACAAAAATCAAATCAAAATGGATGAAAGACTTAAATTGAGGACCTCAAACTATGAAATTACTAAAAGAAAATACTGGAAAAACTCTAGGAATTGGTTGGGGCAAAAATTTCTTGAATAATACCCCAGAAAGCACAGGCAACCAAAGTAAATATGGACAAATGAGATTATATCAAGTTAAAAAACTTCTGCACAGCAAAGGAATCAACCAACAAAGTGAAGAGACACAGAGTGGAAGAAAACATTTTAAAACTACGTATCTGACAAGGGATTAATAACAAGACTGTATAAGGAGCTCAAATAACTATAGAAAAATTCTAACAATTCAAAAATGTACCAAAGATTTGAATAGATATTTCTCAAAAGAAAGCATGCAAATGGCAAACAAGTATATGAAAAGGTGCTCAGCATTACTCCTTACAGAGTGTTTTTGCATCTGTCTTTGCTGGTAACCACAGAGTTTCACTTCTCTGAGATTGTTGTTGTTATTTTTTGAGATTCCCGCACTATTTGAATAGTGTACATTTAGACTGCACACCTATACTGTGTACAAAATTACTGTTTTGATTTCTCAAACTTGAGACTTTAAAATTATTTTTCACCCACATCCACAGGCAGAGATAAGCCTCCTTTACACTTTCTTGGGTGGTTAGGAAGATATTTCTCATTACTTTCTGTGCTGATTATTAAGCTACGGGCCCTTCAACTTTAACCCCTCCTTCTACACTCCGTCTTATGATGCCAGGGCTGCGATTCTACAAAACACGTTTCCCCTTTGCCATGGGGCTGTCTTTTAGCTTTTGCCAATAGGGGGTTCCACATGAGGGGGGAAGACAGGAGCGAGAAAGGACTTGCCACTTCCTGTTTGTTTGCTATTCCTGAAACATCACCCTGATGATGGTCCACCAGTCCAACAATGGCAATGGTTCCAGTTCTTGGCTTCTTTACACCATCAGTGCCAGCCTCATTTCATCCCATCTCCAGACACAGCAGTACCAGCCGTACAGCACTCCCTCCTTAGCGGTCTGGGTCTTAGTTCTGTGGGGACCCTCCTCCAAGGTTCTCATGACTACACACCTGGGCAAGAACACATAGGTCCAGACCAATAACTCTGTGGTAGGCAGCTACTAAAATGGCCCCAAATCATCTCTGTCTCTGGGTATTTATGCTCTTGTATAATTCCCACCCCTTGAGTGTGGCTAGACCTAACAAAAAATGAAATATGGCACAACCAATGGGATGCTGCTTCTGAGATTAGGTTACAGAAGGACTCTGGCTTCCATCTTGCCCTCTCTTGGCTCTTGCTTGCTCTGATGGAAACCACCTGCCATGTTGCAAGATGCCTTATGGAGAGGCCCAGTGGTGAGAAGCCGAGGGAAGCTTCTGGACAATACCTAGAAATGAGTTGAGGCCCTCAGGCCAATAGCTTGTGAGGAACTGAATCCTGCCAACAGCCACACGAGTGGGCTTGGAAGTGGATGCACCCCCATAGGACGCCTGAGTGTAGCCGTGTGAGAGACTCTGAGTCTGAGGACCCAGCTAAGCCACACGAGGATGCTTCACCCACAGAAACTGTGAGATAATAAATGTTTGTGGTTTAAAACTCTAAAGTTTTGGAATAATTTTTACACAGCCCTAGATAACAATATAACCTCATTTCTGAAAACTGAATAACTTTTGAATGGAGGTAGAAGATCTTCAAAGGTGCTGACTTTATGTGAGGCTGGCAGCTCTCTCTACCTCCCATGGGTCTAAGACCTCATCACCTCTCCCAACATGGCCAATAAAACCCTGGCCCTGAGCTATTGGTGCTTTTGTCTAACATCTGTATCTCCAGGGCGTCATCTCCCTGCAAGCTCCCTCTTAGTTTCTGGCCGTACCTGAAAATTTCCCTTACTTTTGAGCTTAACTGTGTACCTTTAAACATTTTGTAATATTTATCCAGAATTTATCTGTGTTTTAGGCAGAAGTGGATGTCCCCATCAGCTCAGTTCTCCCCATTGCCAGAAATCCAAAGGCAAGCAGAAGTCTCTGGACACTCATACACAGGATAATTAAACCCAGGGAGTCTCTGTATTTTAATTCTCAGTATTGAAATGGATTGATCTTTACCAGTTGTTAAAACACGAACTTTAGTTCATAATATAAATGATCTCCCTGGGTGAATGCCATTAGGGCAATCGGGTAGCTTAATTGCTTCCTCCCTGATGACTTACAACTTGGAACAGATAGGAAAGTAGGGCATCAAAACAAATACTTGAAGGCCAAAGATAAAAAATGTTAATAATTAGTAACAGCTAGAAGCAAAGTTAAGTCTCAGTGGGCCCATAATGCCAGCTATTTAATGCAAATTAACAAATGGCATTTTAATGTAAAGGACTTGAAAGCTAATATTCTAATTTTCCAAGTAAGATCAATAATTCAACAAACAATAATGTGTTCGAAGAAGGAATTTAGAATTAGAACAATAACTTTATTTCAGAGATAAGTGAAATGCTACGTGAAGTTTATATTTGTTCATCCAAAATTAGACTAAATTAGAGTCAGGTGCCACATGCATTGGAAAGAAGACCTCATAAAAATGAAAAGTGTGAGCATTAGTTGAACACAGAGTGATAAAATTTTGTGATATAACACTAGATAATGAGATGCTCTCATTTCTTTGACAGATTATGAAGGATAATTCTGAATTAAAGTGGTGTTGTTTTGAATTCTTGTTTCTTGTGTTTTAAATAAAAGTTTAGTCAATGAATAATGAAACAGCATTCCAACTTCTGACACTGGATTGCTCTGGATAAATAATTTTGACTTGAGGTATAAAAACACACCCCTATATCCAGACCGTAAAATCGCCGTGGCCAGGAATGACATGATTTTAGCATCTAGTTTATACAAGGTGCTAAATAAAACCACACAAAGTGATAACTTCCATTTGTGTAGGACCTTGCAGTGGACAAACACATTCTCATACTTTCTCTCCTTTGATCCTTAAAACAAGCCTGCATGGTAGATGCTCTTAGCCTCATTTGATAGGTGAGGGAATTGAGAAATTATTATTTACCCCAGTCATACAATTTGCAAATGAAGGATTTCTCCCTGGACCTTTGCAGTGTGTTGCTGTATGTGGAGTAATTTTTAAAAAATTATTTGTACAAATTTATGGGGTACATGTGTAATTTTGCTGCATGCATAGATTGTGTAGTAGCGAAGCCAGGGCTTTTAGGGTACCGATTACCTGAATAACATACATCATACCCATTCCCTAATTTATCATCCTGTCTGCCTCACCTTCTCACCCTTCCAAGTTTCTGTGATCTATTATTCCACTCTGTATGTCCATGTGAACACCTTTTTTAGCACCCACTTAGGAGTGAGAACGTGTGATATTTGTCTTTCTGTGCTTGGCCCCAAATAATGACCTCCAGTTCCAACCATGTTGCTGCAGAAGACTTGATTTCATTCTTTTTTATGGCTTTTCACTCCATGGTGTGTATTTACCACATTTTCTTTAATCATTCATCTGCTGATGGACCTTAGGTTGATTTCATGTCTTTGCTCTTGTGACTAGCTTTGCAATAAACACACGAGTGTAGGTATCTTTTTTAATATAATGATTTCTTTTCTTTCGGGTAGACACCCGGTAGTGAGATTGCTGGGTCGAATGGTGGTCCAACTTTTAGTTCTTTGAGAAACCTCCACACTGTTTTCCACAGAGGCTGTACTAATTTATATTCCCACCAGCAGTGTATACGAGTGACTTCTACTGCCATAGACACTCAGTTCCACCAGCTGTGTCTGTGCATTTGATCTCCATAATGGCTGGCAAAACCAGATGAGTGCCCCCCTTTATCATCTTCACTGCTGTCAAGTGTGTTTGGTCCTGCAGCTGCCCTAGCACTTGTTTATAGTCTTTTGTTTTGAATGTGTTATTTATCAGACAGAATTCGTATCCAACTTCAATCACGGTGAACTACAAATACCTTCTTTTGTGGCACGTTCTCTACCCTCCTCCCACCCCGGTATTATTTTCTTACTCTAGTCAAAAAAAGAAAAACTTTGTATTGAAGTATACCATGCATACAGAAAAACTCTATGCAATTTAAATTTTCAGCAATGGAACATACCCATATATTCAGGGCCCAGAGCAAGAAAAAAGTTACTAGCCCTCCAGAAGCACCCCTGTATCCCCTCTGTTAGCACCTGCTCTAAAGGTAATAGTCTAATTTCTAATGGCCTACATTAATTTGGCCTATTTACATAGTTTATATAAATGAAATCTTTCCTGTCCTTTTTTGTTCAACAATATGTTTGAGAGACTTATCCATGTTGTAGAATGTAGTTGTACGATGTTTGTTTGTTCTCAATGCTGCATAATATTCCATTGTGTGGACTCTATGATTTTATTAGAATATTATTACATATAAAATATTATAATATACAAGAGGGTAGATATATATTCTAGAATAACCATATTTATCCATTTTATAGTTGATGGGTGTTTGGGTGGTCTCTTATATTTGGCTATTATTCGTAGTCCTGATCTGAACATTCTAGTACAGGTTTTTTGATGAACTTAAATATGTAGTTTTTTGTGGTAAGAATGACTCAATTTTTGTATCCTGACATTCTTCCACTGGCAGAAACAAAGATATATAAAGAGCATAATTTTTCCTTGATACAATTGTATGTTAATGTTAATAACCTAAATCACATTTTCTGGAAAGTTAAGATTGCTAGTAACAAACATGCCTCATTTGTTTAAAATTTGCAACAATTCAGACTGAAGCTCAACTGATGTCTCCTATTTAGCAAACATTTTCTTTAAAAATAGCATCAATTAATATTTTAATATAAAGCATATAGACCGGGCAAGGTAACTCATGCCTATAATCCCAGCACTTTAGTAGGCAGAGGCAGGTGGATCACCTGAGGTCAGGAGTTGGAGACCAACCTGGTCAATATGGTGAAATCTGTCTCTACTAAAAATACAAAAATTAACCGGTCGTGGTGGTGCACACCTGTAATCCTAGCTACTCAGGAGGCTGAGGCAGGAGAATCACTTGAACCTGGGAGGTGGAGGTTGCAGTGAGCCCAGATTGTGCTACTGCACTCCAGCCTGGGTGACAGAGCGAGACGCCGTCTCAAAAAAAAAAAAAAAAAATATATATATATATATATATATATATATAAATACACATATTATATATATTATATAAAATACATATAATATATAAAATATATAATGTAATATATATGGGATATATTTCAAATACAAGATCTGGTCATGAAATGCTTTAGAAACTACATTTACGTATATAGCTCACAAGATAATTACAAATGGATCTTATTTAAACATGAAAACTAGGTATCCAAGGAAGCATCCTTTATAATAAACTTGTTAGTCAACCTGAATTGGCCATACTGAAAAATGGACAATTTATTTTATTGTATTTTTTTGACACAGTCTTGCTCTGTCACCCAGGCTGGAGCGCAGTGGCGCTATCTCAGCTCACGACAACCTCCATTTCCTGGGTTCAAGTGATTCTCCTGCTTCAGCCTCCCAAGTAGCTGTGATTACAGGCATGCATCACCACACCTGGCTAGTTTTTGCATTTTTAGTAGAGACGGGGTTTTGCCATGTTGGCCAGGCTGCTCTTGAACTCCTGACCTCAGGTGATCCGCCTGCCTCGGCCTCCCAAAGTACTGGGATTACAGGTGTGAGCCACCGTGCCTGGCCAAATAAACAGACAATTTCTTTTCTTTTTTTTTTTCCAAGTTGGGTGTTTTTTTTTTTTTTTTCCTGTTTATTGAAATAACCTCGCAGTGTTTCCGTTTTGCAAGAAGCTTGCAAGTATAGGATGACCATATGAAAATCCTGCTGGAAATGTATCATGTGCAAATTTTCACTTCAAAGCAAATGGAATGCAAAACGATGTGGAAATAATTCCCTGACATTTAATAAGCCTTTAGAATCATCGAAATCAAGGGGCAAACTTACAATATACTATATTTAAAAATAAAATATATGGGTTTCATGCAATTCTTTAAGTGAAAAACTATTCAACATATCAATTTTATTCCTTATACTCAGAATCACTTCAGACTTATTAAGTAATATATTCTTTTTCTTTTTTTTATACTTTAAGTTCTAGGGTACATGTGCATAACGTTCAGGTTTGTTACATATGTATACTTGTACCATGTTGGTGTGCTGCACCCATCAACTCGTCAGCACCCATCAACTCGTCATTTACATCAGGTATAACTCCCAATGCAATCCCTCCCCTTTCCCCCCTCCCCGTGATAGGCCCCAGTGTGTGATGTTCCCCTTCCTGAGTCCAAGTGATCTCATTGTTCAGTTCCCACCTATAAGTGAGAACGTGCGGTGTTTGGTTTTCTGTTCTTGCGATAGTTTGCCGAGAATGATGGTTTCCAGCTGCATCCATGTCCCTACAAAGGACACAAACTCATCCTTTTTTATGGCTGCATAGTATTCCATGGTGTATATGTGCCACATTTTCTTAATCCAGTCTGTCACTGATGGACATTTGGGCTGATTCCCAGTCTTTGCTATTGTGAATAGTACCGCAATAAACATACATGTGCATGTGTCTTTATAGCAGCATGATTTATAATCCTTTGGGTATATCCCCAGTAATGGGATGGCTGGGTCATATGGTACTTCTAGTTCTAGATCCTTGAGGAATCGCCATACTATTTTCCATAATGGTTGAACTAGTTTACAATCCCACCAACAGTGTAAAAGTGTTCCTATTTCTCCACATCCTCTCCAGCACCTGTTGTTTCCTGACTTTTTAATGATTGCCATTCTAACTGGTGTGAGATGGTATCTCATTGTGGTTTTGATTTGCATTTCTCTGATGGCCAGTGATGATGAGCATTTTTTCATGTGTCTATTGGCTGTATGAATGTCTTCTTTTGAGAAATGTCTGTTCATATCCTTTGCCCACTTTTTGATGGGGTTGTTTGTTTTTTTCTTGTAAATTTGTTTGAGTTCTTTGTAGGTTCTGGATATTAGTCCTTTGTCTGATGAGTAGATTGCAAAAATTTTGTCCCATTCTGTAGGTTGCCTGTTCACTCTGATGGTAGTTTCTTTTGCTGTGCAGAAGCTCTTTAGTTTAATTAGATCACATTCATCAATTTTGGCTTTTGTTGCTGTTGCTTTTGGTGTTTTAGACATGAAGTCCTTGCCCATGCCTATGTCCTGAATGGTACTACCTAGGTTTTCTTCTAGGGTTTTTATGGTATTAGGTCTAACATTTAAGTCTCTAATCCATCTTGAATTAATTTTCGTATAAGGAGTAAGGAAAGGATCCAGTTTCAGCTTTCTACTTATGGCTAGCCAATTTTCCCAGCACCATTTATTAAATAGGGAATCCTTTCCCCATTTCTTGTTTTTCTCATGTTTATCAAAGATCAGATGGCTGTAGGTGTGTGGTATTATTTCTGAGGACTCTGTTCTGTTCCATTGGTCTATATCTCTGTTTTGGTACCAGTACCATGCTGTTTTGGTTACTGTAGCCTTGTAGTATAGTTTGAAGTCAGGTAGTGTGATGCCTCCAGCTTTGTTCTTTTGACTTAGGATTGTCTTGGAAATGTGGGCTCTTCTTTGGTTCCATATGAACTTTAAAGCCGTTTTTTCCAATTCCGTGAAGAAACTCATTGGTAGCTTGATGGGGATGGCATTGAATCTATAAATAACCTTGGGCAGTATGGCCATTTTCACGATATTGATTCTTCCTATCCATGAGCATGGTATGTTCTTCCATTTGTTAGTGTCCTCTTTTATTTTGCTGAGCAGTAGTTTGTAGTTCTCCTTGAAGAGTTCCTTTACATCCCTTGTAAGTTGGATTCCTAGGTATTTTATTCTCTTTGAAGCAATTATGAATGGAAGTTCATTCATGATTTGGCTCTCTGTTTGTCTGTTAGTGGCATATAAGAATGCTTGTGATTTTTGTACATTAATTTTGTATCCTGAGACTTTGCTGAAGTTTCTTATCAGCTTAAGGAGATTTTGGGCTGAGACAATGGGGTTTTCTAAATATACAATCCTGACAGACAATTTCTTTTACAAGTTATGCTATATTCCGTTCATTTCAAATCATCTGGATTTAGATGTGGCCCTGGTATTAATCTAGCTTGCACAGAACACTGATCTGAATGTAGAACTTTCCCGCCAATTAATCAGGAAGAACACAGTAGTAAAATAATCCTCATCAGATTTAAACGTTCATGGAGCAGTTTGTACATGGAAGCATGGTGCTGGCTGTAAAGGACTCTGGTCAGGGAAAGTATGTGTGATCGGGGCATGCATATCCTCTCTCCTCCCTCCACCCAATGCTTCTGCACACTTATAAACATGGATTTATAAATACGTCATTCCAAACCCTTTTCTCACTAAGCAACCCCTCCCGCTTTGTTTATTATCTAGCCCTGTGGTTCAGTAGAGTTCTGTTTTAACTAAACCAGCCTCTCTTTTCAAAAGAATTCTCTCACCACCTCCTAAAAATAAAGTTTTTTCCCTCTGCTACACAATGAATTGGAAGAGTCGGGTGCCCTGGGAGCCCGGAGAAGAACATTATCGTAGCTCTGGGAGGTGGGGAGATAGAGGAGAGAGGGCCTCAGGGAAGATGCTTCCAGGGGAGGTGAGCTTTAGATGCAGAACCTGAGCATGAGTACTCGTGCTGTGGGAGTGGGGTTTGGGTTAGCCTGTGTGTTTGGGTCAGAATGAGCTGTGTGTGGGAAACAGCAGGGTCCTTTCAATGAGCCAGTGGCCCTCCCCTCACAGCAGTGGACATGAGTGTTGATTGCCCATGTAGCTGACATTGTTGGAGAGGTGACTCTGTGAGATACATATTTAGTAAAATTAATCATATTCGGATAAAGTCTTGTGTACAATCAAGGAATCAAATCTTAAAGGTGGCACAGCAGTGGGGAAAAGGCCCGTTGTGGAGTCCACCCACTTAAGTATGAAACCTGGGTTGTCACATCCTAGATGTATGGTCCTGGGAAGGGTAGTTATATACTTCTTTACCTGTAAAATGGGAATAAAAATAACACATATCTCAGAGAATCATCCTGAAGGTTATACTGAAATTACATGTGCAAAAAGCTGTGCACAGCCCCTGGTCCACAGTTAGCACCCAGCAAATGGTGAACTTAAGTAATCAATTAAAAGTGAAACTCTTTTTTTTTTTTTTGAGACAGAGTCTTGCTCTGTCACCCAGGCTGGAGTGCAGTGGCGCAATCTCGGCTCACTGCAAGCTCCGCCTCCCGGGTTCATGCCATTCTCCTGCCTCAGCCTCCCGAGTAACTGGGACTACAGGTGCCCGCCACCATGCCTAGCTAATTTTTTTGTATTTTTAGTAGAGACGGGGTTTCACCATGTTAGCCAGGATGGTCTCGATCTTCTGACCTCGTGATCCGCCCGCCTTGGCCTCCCAAAGTGCTGGGATTACAGGCGTGAGAAAAGTGAAACTCTTAATGGCACTTTATTTTTTCTCTGTTAAGTTCTTCAGAGAACTGATTATTGAGAATAACACTTATGTCCCTCAGTCAGTTCAGGCTATCACAGAGTACCATAGACTGGATGACTTAAATAACAAACATCTTTCTCATAGTTCTGGAGGCTGGAAATCTAAGATCAGGGTGCCAGCATGGTTAGGTTCTGGTGAGAGCCTTCTTCCTGGTTATGTCCTCCTCTGGCCTTCTTTGGTGTGGGTGGGGGGAGAGAGAGAGAGATCGATCCTGTGTCTTTTTATAAGGTTATTTCATCTCGTCTTCATGACTTAATCTAACCCTAATTGTCTCCCAAAGGGCCCACCTCCAAATACTATCCCATTGGAGACTTTCTGGTTTCAACATAGAAATTTAGTGGGTGGGGGGAGGTGGACACAAAGATTCTGTCTGTAGCAACCAATAACATTTATAAAGTGTATTAAAATTCATAAAATGCTTTCATATACCTTCTTTGAGCCAAAAATAATCTAGGCAGAAAATAGGGATGAAGAAATTGAGGTTCAGAAATGTTAAACATTTCCAGTGGGGTTATTCAGCCAACAGAACTCACAAACGTAATCTATCTCTGGCTGGAATAGAACCATGCTGCAGATGCTCAGACTGGAAGTTTACAGTCAGGCCTCAGAGATGCCCTTTCAAATTTTACCTTTCAAATTCCCCACAGAAGAGCAGAAGGTGAACTGGGCTCACGCCCAACTGCCTCCGGAGCGTTTCAGAAGATCAAAGGAGATAGCGTGTGGAGAATCTCTTTCTGTAGTGTAGTATGCCATGTTTTTAGCTGTTTTTAGTTGTAGTCCTCTTTTGTTTAGTAGCAACTTAGCCAACCAATGTGATATGGATCAGACAGCAACTTTTAACACCTTAAAGTTTTGCAAAGAAAACTTGAATTTTCATATGTAAAGACAAACATTATTAATAACATGTCAACAAATATTTGGAATGAGTGGTTTTTCTGGCTTCACGTGCCAGGAAAACTACTTGTTTAATTTCACCACAACAAGTGTTTACCATAGTGATTTCACGTCATGTCATTTTAGGTTGGGATCAGGGTTGGCCCAATTAAAACTTCACATCTTAAAGGAAGGTTTCCTTTCTTTCCTGAATTACTGATGAAGAAGGTTTGTGTGTGTGCCTTCAAGCAAGGATAGGCGCATGTGTGCAAATGTGTGGTGGAGCGTGGGAATAAAGAGATTATAGAGGAAGAGAGCTGTTTCACCTTTTCAGATATTCTGTGCTCGATCTTTTCAGCTCTCTGGTCTTTCTGATACAAGCTTCCTCTTTCCACCAAATGCTTGATGGGAAGGGGAATCTTCTGGATTCAGAATACCGGCTGTTTCCTCCCTCTGCCCTGATATGTCTCAAGGACACACTTTTCTGTGGCTTTACCTGTTCTTCTCCTCAAAGGGGTAAAACAGCTGAGCCCTCCTTTCCACATCACTGAATTCTAGCCTTCCTGCCAATGGAAGCTCCAGTCCTGCTCTGTCTCACCTCCTCTATCCACCAAAGCTAGAAAGGATCTTTTCTTCCTAATGAAGCCTATAATTTCCTAGTGGCCCTTAGCTACCAGCATAGGCAGTCTGCATTATATTTTTGTTTGTTATTTTAGAGACAGAGTCTTGTTCTGTCATCCAGGCTGCAGTGCAACAGTGCAATCAGAACTCCTGGGCTCAAGTGATCCTCCTGCCTTAGCCTCCTGAGTAGCTAGGACGACAGGCATGCAGCACCATGCCCAGCTAATTAAAAATATATATATTTTATAGAGTCAGGGTCTCACTAAGTCACCCAGGCTGGTCTAGAACTCCTGGCTTCAAGTGATTCTCCCACCTTGGCCTCCCAAAGAACTTGCATTACAGGTGTGAGCTATGACACCTGATCTGCATTGTGTTTTAGATAACAATAGTCACATCAGCCAGCTTGTATTGAGGACTTGCATTTTGCCACACTCCGTCCTAGGTGCCTTACTCAAAATAGCTCATTTAACTCTGAAAATAAGTGGACAAAATTTGTAGATGGCAAAGGGACTATTTTTGCTCCCTAGCAATATTTTAAAGGATACTGAGACTTACTATGTTTTTTGGGGTGGTGGATGGGGGAGTGATGAGGTGAACCTTGGATGAGATAGGAACAGAATAATTTACCAGTAGGAGAAAACCTTCCACATCTTTCCCATCCCTTTTCCTCCCAAAGTTTTCTTAATTATAACTTTGTTCAAATATACAGAAATATGGGATAATAGTATGATAAATAACTAAATCCTAAGCTCAACAATGTTTAGTATTATACATGTGCAATTTATACATACATGTATATGTTACAAATGTGCTTTTTGTGGAATCATTCGAAAATGAATTGCTGATATCTTTGCATTCATCCCTAAGAAGTACAGCATGCATCTCCTTAGAATAAGAGCAGTCTCTTACATAGCCATGATACTGTTATCACACCTAGGAAGGTTAACAATAAAATTGAATGTGGATTGTCTTTGTCTCTTCATCCTTATTTGATCAATAAAAAGGCGGTAGAACAAAACAATTAAAATTTGGGTTTCTAACAATCTAGCATTCTACGTTCTTTGGTTACCTGTACATGGTACAGCCAATTTTTCTATTTGCTTGGAAAGCACTTGCTACTTTGATGTGGAAGAGATACTATCTTTTAATACTTTGAAAATTTGATTTCACCTTCTTAATATGGCAAATGTGGACATGCCCATGGTATGATTGGGAAAATTAAGAATGAACTCTATAAATTAATAATTTCAGCCCCTATAGATTGGAACTCTAGATTTTTCCCCCAAAAAATCCAGTTAAATTTAGGGATAATCAATAATTCATAGATACAACCTCTAACCAAGGATTTAACAGTTTAGTGAACAAGAAACCACACATGGGTGCAAAATTTAACAGTTAATAGATAGGACTTCGACCTCCATTTCCAAGAGTGTGCACCAGCTGGGGATTCAATTACATTCGTGAGCTGGTGACAGATTATGGCTTTCTCTACTGATGAAAGAAATCACTGTTTTTGCTGACCCTAGAAAAAATATAACTTTTAAAATATTGAAGAAACAGGCCAGGCACAGTGGCTCATGCCTGTAATCTCAGCACTTTGGGAGGCTGAAGCAGGCGGATCACCTAAGGTCGGGAGTTCGAGACTAGCCTGACCAACATGGAGAAACCCCATCTCTACTAAAAATACAAAATTAGCCGGGCATGGTGATGCATGCCTGTAGTCCCAGCTACTCGGGAGGCTGAGGCAGGAGAATCGCTTGAACCTGGGAGGCGAAGGCTGCAGTGAGCTGAGAGCACACCATTGCACTCCAGCCTGGGCAACAAGAGCATAACTCTGTCTCAAAAAAAAAAAAAAAAAAATTGAAGAAATAATGTGTAAACTTTGCTTCATATTTATTTCCTGCAAGCCAACTAGTATCTCAAGACTTTTCATATTGGATATAGTTCTCTAACATAGTATATTATCTTCCAAGTACTCAATTATACTGGATTAATTTGCCTGAAAATTTTTTTCTGTGAATGACATTTGTGATTACTTTGACAATAATGATTGATATTAGCTTGTCTCTGGCAGAGACAATATTTGCTATTTGCTTCTTCCTTTCCAGGTTTGGAACTATGCTTGGTCATTCCTAGTACTAGTGGAAACAGGTAAATGTTATATAATATCTTATAAGTGAATATCCAAGTAACCAAGAAATAGTCAATGATCATAGTGTGCTAACCTGGGAGGAAATACTAGTTTTTGCTTTTGAGAAGAGCCTGTACTTTTCATGGTAGCACAAAGTGTTCCAGAAAGACATATGGTCTTTGCTAAGAAGCTTCTGAAACTTGTGAATTTTAGGGAACACCAACTGTGTGTTAAGTGTACATAAAATATCTGATATGACACCTTTCTAAAATGAAATCGAGCTTTTATAGGTTGAATTGTGTCCCTGCCAAAGGTATGTTAAAGTCCCAACCCCCAGAACCTTAGAATGTGACCTTATTTAGAGATAGTGTCTTTTCAGATCAAGTTAAAATAAGTCATTAGGGAGGGCCTTCATCCAGTATGACTGGTTTCTTTATAAAAAGGGGAAATTCAGATACAGAGATCAGGATGGCGTTTCTCCAGGCCAAGGAACACAAAGAGTTCCAGCGAACCACCCAAGACTAAGGGAGAGGCCTAGAACAGATTCTTCCTCACAGCCTCGGAAGGGACCAACCCTGCCAACGCTTTGATCTTGGACTTCTAGCTTCCAGAACTGTAAGCCAATTTCCACTGTTTAAGCCTTGCAGTTGTGGTGCTTTGTTACGGCAGCCCTAGCAAATGAACACCTAGGTCAACTACTTGAGCTCATGTATGTGGATGTGAGGTATAATAGTTTCTCAGTGGCTGGGTTGCAACTAATGTTAGTATATAATTTCCTCTGAGGAATTAGGTAGTATTCTTTATATTTACTTAAGATACTCTTTTTCTTATAGTCCTACAAAATAAAATTATTTTAAAGTGAATCATGTGGATATCCACATACACAACTAATTAGCTATTGATTGACCACTGAAATATTAGTAATGATGATATCTTTCCACTTGGGGTGGGGAAGCTGAATGTTTTAGTCTGCTCCACATCTCCTTATCTGGGAAACATTCCTGAGCCACTGTCTAGTCCCTACTCTGCCCACGTGGTATGGTTAAAACTATGTATTCTAGTTGGTCCCAGGGATAGCCAATAAAGCGTATCCATTTCTCTGGTCACTGTAATTGATTCAGCAATGAGAATACGACCCAAGGTAGACCAATCAGAGTGTTTCCCAGGCATTTTGCTGGCATGATCAGGAAAAATGTTATTTTTATCACTAATTAAAAGTCCTAAGGTCAGTGAAGACTTCTGTTTTAGGATGGGATCCTCCCTGAAAATGATGGACCCAAGCTGGGTCAGGAGGAATAGGGTCAGTCAGAATTCTTAATCCCTGAATCAAACCCTTCCTGAAATCAGAAACATTCCTTGGACTTTCCACTTACATGAACCAATAACTTTTGTGCTTTAAGCCAGTTTGAATTAGGCACTTACAAGGAAAAGTGTTTTAATGCATCTGTGATGTGTAATCTTTACTCATTTTTTGCCCCTTTATATCCTCTGGAAGTCTTGGATTGTTCCAGTGTCTGGAGCACAGTACATTAAGAGTTGGTTGAAATTTTTATCCTACGTTGTCAGAATAAAATTAATTTCTAAATTAAACAAAATGACACTGTGATGATTTTCCCTGTAATATGTGATTATGTCAAGCACTACTCACTATTGTCACTGTGGCAGGTGAGTTTTCCAGTGATGGCTACATGTACAGTATGTCCATATTTCACCTCATATGCTCTTATTTCAATGCAATTGTCTATCTTCCCACAGAGAAGACATGTCTGTGTTTCTTTTCCATGAATGTGAGACTTGTGACTGCTCCAGTCATGAGAAAATGGTGCAAGTGATAGTATGTGACCAAAGCTAAGTCATATAAAGGGTACAACCTCCCTTTACATGGACCTGGCCCTCTCTCAGATGTTTACCCTTGGAACCACTTGCAGCACTGGGAGGAAGGACAAGCAAGGAGAAGTCCACATGAAGAGGAGCTGGGCTCCCAGACTCCACTAGCATCACCTACCAGACAAGTGAGTGAACAAGCCTTCAGATCACTTCTGCCTCCAGCGTTCAAGGTCCTAGATATCGTGGAGCAGAGATGAGTCATGGTCATGTTGCATTATTTCAGCTTTAAAACCCCTGAATGTTTGAGCATAACAGATAGCTTTACATCACTGCTAGGGTAATTTATTATGCAGCCATCCTGAGATCATTCATTTGTAATGTGTCTTGTTGACTAGACTGAACTACGTTTCTCAGAGTTCCCTTATGTTTTGGTCAGGGCGGGCCTCAGGAGAGAGTCTTATGGGAGATTTGGAAGGTGAAAGTGAAGTGGCAGCTTTCTTTTTTTGGCTCACACGCATGGTTGCTGGTCCACTTGGCTGGCTGGCATTAGGCAGCACCCTGACCTGCAGCCTGTAGTTCTCCTGCACTAGTGTGTGCTTAGCTCCCTGACAAAGGCCCAAACTTCTTCAGGACTCCTGCATCATAAAGCTTAGAAGCAATAAAAACTGATATGTTATGAGATCCAGTTTGTCCTCTGGGTACCCCCTTGCCCATACCCCTCTTCTAGTTTATAACCATCTTCTCTTCCCGCTTGCCTGCCTTGTAGACTTCAAGCATCATCATCAGACTCCAGGACAACAGCTTTGCAGATGCCACTTAACCAGCTCCTGCAATTATGTAAGGTCAAATCCCTGTTTATAGGAGAGAGAGGCAGAGGAACATGGCCAAATAGAAGCTCACCGATTGTCCTCCCTGTAGGAACACCAAATTGGACAACTATCCACACGGAAAAGCACCTTTATAAGAACCAAAAATCAGGTGATTGATCACAGTACCTTGTTTTAATTTATATTACTGAAAAAGGCACTGAAGAGGGTAGGAAAGGCAGTCCTGAATTGCTGATGCCACCCCTTCCCCATCCTCCAGCAGTGACCTTGTGGCATGGAGAATCTGTGCACTTAGGGGAAGAAGAGTGTAGTGATCATGAGACTTTGCGTTGGAACACTCAGTGCTTCCCTGTTAGAGCAGAAAGCAACATCTGGCAGAACTCAACTGGTGCCCGCTAAAGAACCATTGAGACCAGCTCAAACCAGAGGGTAATCGCCCAATCTGAATTCAGGGAAGACTCATCACCGTGGGCTAAAGTGCTCTCGGGTCGTAAATAAACTTGAAATACAGTCTAGGCCACAAGGACTGCAATTGCTGGGCAAGTCCTGCTGCTGTGCTGGGCTCAAAGCCAGGGGACTTGGGGGACACGTGACCCAGTGAGATACTGAGTGGAGTGCTTACATCACCTTTAATCCAATTCCAGCCATCACAGCTCAAAACTCCAGGAGAGACTCCTTCCCTCCACTTGACCAGAGAAAAGAGAAAAGAGGATTTTGTCTTGAATTTGGATACCAGCTCAGCCACAGTAAGATAGGGTACCAGGCACAGTAGGAGAGAGTCCTGAGGTACCTATTCCAGTATCTGGCTCCTGGATGACATTTCCAGACACACTCTGGGCCAGAAGAGAATCCACTGTCTTGAAGGGCAGGACCCAGTCTTGGCAGGATTTATCACCCACTAACTGAAGAGCCCTTGCGCCCTGAATAACCAGTGGCAATACTCAGGTACTATGTTGAGGACCCTGGGTGAGTTGCTGAGATTTGCTGGCTTCAGCTGAGACTCAGCATATTCCCAGTTGTGGTGGCTATGGGGTGAAACTCCTGCTTGACTGAGAAAAGCAGAGGGAAAAATACAGGGGGCTCTGTCTTGCACCTTAGGTACCAGCTCGGCTACAGTGGTGTAGATCACCAAGTGGATTATTGGGGTGCCTGATTCCAGGACTTAACTTTTGGATAACATTTCTGGACCTGCCTGGGGTCAGTGGGGAGGCCACTGCCCTGAAGGGTGAGTCCCAAGTCAGGCAACATTCACCACAAGTTGATTTAAGAGCCCTTGGGCCTTATGGGAACATCAGTGATAGTCTGGCAATGCTCCCTGTGGCCTGTGGTGCTGGTGGCTACAGAGTGAGGCTCCTCTGCCTTTGGAAAGTGGAGGGAAGAAGCACTGCATCTCGTGGTTTGAGTGCCAGCTCAGCTGCAGCACAATAGAATGCCAGGTAGACTTATAAAGATTCTGACTCAAGACACTGGCTCCTGGATGACATCTCTGGATCTACCCAGGGCTGGGGGGATCTAGTTGCCCTACAGAGAAGGACACGAGCCTAGCTGGCCTTGCCATCTGTTGATTGTAGAGCCACAGGGCCTTGAGTGAACACAGGAGGTAGCCAGGCAGTGGATACCACAGGCCTTGGGTGACACAGTACCATGCTGGCTTCAGATCTAAACCAGTGCAGTCCCAGTGGTGGTGACCATGGGGGTGCTTGTGTCATCCCTCCCCCAGCTCCGGGCAGTTCAGCACAGAAAGAGAGAGACTCTGTTTGTTTTGGAGAAAATAAGGGGAAAGAACAAGAGTCTCTGCCTGGTAATCCAGAGAATTCTTCCAGATCTTATCCAAGTCACCAAGACAGTACCTCTATGAGTCAGCAAGAGCCACAGCATTACTGGGTGTGGGATGCCTCTTAATGCAAATAGGGCTGCGATGACCAAAAAATAGATTTAAACACCCAAGTCACTTCAAATATCTGGAATGCCTTCCCAAGAAGGACAGGTACAAATACACCCAGACTGCAAAGGCTACAATAAATACTTAACTCTTCAATGTCCAGACATCAGTGAACACCCACAAGCATCAAGACTATCCAGGAAAACGTGACCTCACCAAATGAACTAAATAGTTACCAGGAACCAATCCCAGAGAGACAGATATCTGACCTTTCAAACAGAGAATTTAAAATAGCTGTTTTGAGGAAATGCAAAGAAATTCAAGATAGCACAGGGAAGGAATTCAGAATTCTACTACATTAAATTTAACAAAGAGATGGAAATAATTAAAAAGAATCAAGCAGAAATTCTGGAGCTGAGAAATGCAATTGCAACACTGACGACTGCATCACAGTCTTTTACAAGTGGATTTGATCAAGTAGAAGAAAAACTGAGTAAACTTGAAGGCAGACTACTTGAAAATACAGTCAGAGAAGACAAAAGAAAAGAGAATTTAAAAAATAAACCATGCCAACGAGATTTAGAAAATAGGCTCAAAGGGGCAAATCTAAGAGTTATTGGCCTTAAAGAGGAGGTACAGAGAGAGATAGAGGTAGAAACTTTATTCAAAGGGATAATAACAGAGAACTCCCCAAACTTAGAGAAAGATATCAATATTCAAGTACCAGATGGTTATAGAACACTAAGCAGGTTTAGCCCAAAGAAGACTCACTGAAGACACTTAATAATCAAACTCCCAGAGGTCAGGGATAAAGAAAGGATCCTAAAAGCATCAAGAGAAAAGAAATAAATAACATATAATTGAACTCTAATATGTCTGGTAGCAGACTTTTCAGTGGAAACCTGACAGGCCAGAAGAGAGTGACATGACACATTCAAAGTGCTGAAGGAAAAAAACCTTTAACCTCAGAACAGCATATCTGGAAAAAAAAAAATAAAAATAAAAATAAAATAAAAAATAAAAAATCCGTCAAACATGAAGGAGAAATAAAGACTTTTCCAGACAAACAAAAGCTGTGGTATTTCATCAACACCAGACCTGTCCTACAAAAAAATGCTATGGCGAGTTCTTCGATTAGAAAAAAAAGAACAGTAATGAGCAACATGAAATCATCTGAAGGTGCAAAACTCACTGGTCATAGTAAGTACATAGAAAAACACAGAATATTCTAACATTGTAATTGGGGTGTGTAAACCACTCATATCCCGAGTAGAAGACTCAAAGATGAACTGATAAAAAACAATAACTACCACAACTTTTCAAGACATAGTACAATAAAATATAAATAGAAACAACAAATCGTTAAAAAGTGGGGGGACAAAGTTAAAGTGCAGAATTTTTATTAGTTTGCTTATGAGGTCAGTGTTAAGTTGTCCTCAGTTTAAAACAATGCGTTATAAGATATTATTTGTAAGCATTATGGTAACTTCAAATAAAAAATATACAACAGATATACCAAGAATTGCCAAGCAATAAAAATATACCACCAGGGAAAATCACCTTCACTAAAAGGAAGACAGGAAGGAAGGATAGAAGGAAGAGAAGACCACAAAACAACCAGAAAACAAATAGCAAATTGGCAGGAGTAAGTCCTTACTTATCAATAATCACATGTGAATGGACGAAACTCTCCAACCAAAATACAAGGTAGTTGAATGGATTAAAAAAAAGACCCAATGATCTGTTGCTACAAGAAACACACTCCACCTATAAAGACACACATAGACTGAAAATAAAGGGATGAAAAAGATATTCCATGCTAATGGAAACAAAAAAAAAGTAAAAGAGGGGTAGCTATATTGATAACAGATGAAATAGATTTCAAGGGAAAAAAAGACAACGAAGGTCATTATATAGTAATAAAGGAGTCAATTCAGCTAGTGGAGGTAACAACTATAAATATATATGTACTCAGCACTGAAGCACTCAGACATAAAAAGCAAATATTATTAGAACTAAGGAGATAAACCCCAATAAAATAATAGCTGGAGACTTCAACACCCTACTTTCAGCATTGGATAGATCCTCCAGACAGAAAATCAACAAAGAAACATTAGACTTAATCTGCACTATAGACCAAATGAACCTAATAGGTATTTACAGAACATTTCATCCAATGGTTGCAGTATACACATTCTTCTCCTCACCACTTGGATCATTAACAAGGTTAGGCCACTGTATTAGTCCATTTTCACACGGCTGATAAAGACATACCTGAGACTAGGCAATTTACCAAAGAAAGAGGTTTATTGGACTTACAATTCCACATGGCTGGGGAGGCCTCTCAATCATGGTGGAAGGCAAGGAGGAGCAAGTCACATCTTACCTGGATGGCAGCAGGCAAAGAGTGAGCTTGTGCAGAAAAACTCCTGTTTTTAAAACCATCAGATCTCATGAGACCTATTCACTGTCATGAGAACAGCACTGGAAAGACCCACCTCCGTAATTCAATAATCTCCCATTGGGTCCTTCCCACAACACGTGGGAATTATGGGAGCTATAAGATGAGATTTGGGGGGGGACACAGAGCCAAACCATATCATTCCACCCTCGGCCCCTCCCAAATCTCATATCTTTACATTTCAAAATGAGTCATGCCTTTCCAACAGTCCCTCAAAGTCTCAACTCATTTCAGCATTAACTCCAAAGTCCACAGTTCAGTCTCATCAAGACAAGGCATGTTCTTTCTGCATATGAGCCTGTAAAATCAAAAGCAAATTAGTTACTTCCTAGATACAATGTGGGTACAGGCATTGGGTAAATACTGCCATTCCAAATGAGAGAAATTGGCCAAAACAAAGGGGCTACAGGCCCTATTCAAGTCCAAAATCCAGCGAGGCAGTCAAATCTTAAAACTTCAAAATGTTCTCCTTTGATTCCATGTCTCATATCCAGTTCACACTGATGCAAGAGGTGGCTTCCCATGGTCTTGGGCAGCTCCACCCCTGTGGCTCTGCAGGATACATCTCCCTCCCAGCTGCTTTCATGGGCTGGCATAGAGTGTCTGTGGCTTTTCTAGGCAAACGGTGTAAGCTGTTAGTGGATCTACCATTCTGGGGTCTGGAGGATGGTGGTCCTCTTCTCACAGCTCCACTAGGCGGTACCCTAGTAGGGACTCTGTGTGGCGGCTCTGACTACACATTTCCCTTCCACATTGTCCTAGCAGAGGTTATCCATGAGGGCCTCACCCCTGCAGCAAACTTCTGCCTGGGCATCCAGGCATTTCCATACATCTTCTGAAATCTAGGCAGAGGTTCCCAAACCTCAATTCTTGGCTTCTGGGCACTTGCAGGCTCAACACCACATGGAAGCT
The DNA here is from genome assembly GCF_002776525.5 of Piliocolobus tephrosceles. NCBI lineage: Eukaryota > Metazoa > Chordata > Mammalia > Primates > Cercopithecidae > Piliocolobus > Piliocolobus tephrosceles. Next base: position 10,245,251 of record NC_045437.1, read on the forward strand.
GCTAAGGCTTGGGGCTTGCACTCTCTGAAGCCATGGCCCAAGTTCTACATTGGCCCCTTTCAGCCACAGCTGGAGTGACTAGGACACAGGGCACCAAGTCCCTAAGCTGCACAAAGCTCGGGGACCCTGGGCCCAGCCCACAAAACCATTTTCTCCTAGGCCTCTGAGCCTGTGATGGGAGGGGCTGATGTGAAGACCTCTGATATGTCCTGGAGACATTTTCCCCATTGTCTTGGGGATTAACACATGGCTCCTGTTACTTAAGCAAATTTCCATAGCCTGCTTGAATTTCTCCTCAGAAAATGGGGTTTTCTTTTCTATCTATCATGTTGTCAGGCTGCAAATCTTCTGAACTTTTATGTTCTGCTTCCCTTATAAAACTGAATGCCATTAACAGCACTCAAGTCACCTCTTGAATGTTATGCTGCTTAGAAATTTCTTCTGCCAGATACCCTAAATCATCTCTCTCAAGTTCAAAGTTCCACAAATCTCTAGGGCAGGGGCAAAATGCTGCCAGTCTCTTTGCTAAAACATAACAAGAATCACCTTTGCTCCAGTTCCCAACAAGTTCCTCATCTCCATCTGAGACCACCTCATCCTGGACCTTATTGTTCATATTGCTATCAGGTTTTTGGTCAGAGTTGTTCAACAAGTCTCTAGGAAGTTCCAAACTCTCCCGTGTTTTCCTCTCTTCTTCTGAGACTTCCAAACTGTTCCAACCTCTGCCTGTTACCCAGTTCCAAAGTTGCTTCCATATTTTCAGTTATCTTTTCAGCAATGCCCTACTCTACTGGTACCAGTTTAGTGTATTAGCCCATTTTCACACTGCTTATAAAGACATACCTGATACTGGGCAATTTACAAAAGAAAGAGGTTTATTGGACTTACAGTTTCACATGGCTGGGCAGGACTCACAATCATGGCAGTAGGCAAGTAGGAGCAACTCACATCTTACGTGGATGGCAGCAGGCAAAGAGAGAGCATGTACACAGAAACTCCTGGCTTTAAAAACATCAGATCTCATGAGACCCGTTCACTATCATGAGAACAGAACTGGAAAGATCCACCTCCATAATTCAATCATCTCCCTCTGGGTCCCTGCCACAATACATGGGAATTATGGGAGCTACAAGATGAGATTTTGGTGGGGACACAGAGCCAAACCATATCAGCCAAAAAACATGTCTTAAAAATCGAAGTTATACCAAATATCTTCTCAGACCACAATGGAATAAAACTAGAAATTATTAACAAAAAAATTTTGGAAACTATACAAACACATGGAAATTAAACAGTGTACTGCTGAATGACCAGTATGTCAATGAAGAAACTAGAAGGAAATTGAAAAAATTTTCTTGAAACAAATGTTAATGGGAACACAATGTACTAAAACCTATGGGATAAAGCAAAAGCAGTACTAAGAGGAAAGTTTATAAGTATAAGTACCTACATCAACAAATAGAAATACTTTAAGTAATCCACCTAATAATGCATCTTTAAGAACTAGAATAGCAAGAGCAAACCAAACCCAAAGTTAGTAGAAGAAATAATAAAGATTAAAGCAGAAATAAATGAAATGAAAATACAAAAGATCAATGAAATAAAAAGTTGGTTTTGAAGACATAAACAAAATGGACAAAACTCTAGCCAACTAAGAAAAATGGAGAGCAGACCCAACAAGTAAAATCAGAGAAGAATAGGGAGAGACTTCAAATCATACTGCAGAAATTCCAGGATTATTAGAAGCTACTATGAGTAACTATATGCCAATAAATTGGAAAACCTACCAGAAGTAGATAAATTCCTACACACATAAAACCTCCCAAGATTAAACTATGAAAAAATACAAAACCTGAACAGACCAATAACAAATAACAAGATTTAAACTGTAATATAAATTTTGCCATCCAAGAAAAGCCCGAGCAATGTGATGGCTTCACTGCTGAATTTTATCAGCATTTAAAAAAGAACTAATATGAATCCTACTCAAACTGTTTCACAAAATAGAGGGAACATATTCAAACTCATTCTATGAGGCCAGTATTACTCTGATACCAAAACCAGAAAAAGACACATCAAAAAAAGAAAACTACAGACCAATATCCCCAATGAACATTGATGCAAAAATCCTGAACAAAACACTAGCAAACTGAGTTCAACAACACATTTAAAAGATAATTAATCATGACCAAGTGGGATTTATTCCAATGAAGCAAGGATGGTTCAATATATGCAAATCAATGTGATATATCATATCAACAGAATGAAGGTCAAAAACCATATAATTATTTCAATTGATGCTGAAAAAGCATTTCATAAAACTCAATATCCCTTTGCAATAAAAACTCTGTGAGGGAACACATCTCAACAAAGTAAAGGCCATATATGACCACATATGACAGACCCACAGCTAGTATCATATTAAATGGGGAAGAACTGAAAGCCTTTTCCCTAAGATCTGAAGCATGACAAGGATGCCCACTTTCACCACTGTTATTTGACATAGTACTGGAAATCCAAACTAGAGCAATTAGATAAGAGAAAGAAATAAAGGGCATCCAAATTGGAAAGGAAGGACTGAAATTATCCTTGTTTGCAGATGATATAATATTACATTTGGAAAAACTTAAAGACTCCACCACAAACTGTTAGAACTGATAAAACAAATTTGGTAAACTTGCAGGATAGAAAATCACCATACAAAAATCAGTAGCATTTTTATATGCCAAGAACAAACAATCTGAGAAAGAAATCAAGAAAGTAATCTCATTTATACTATTTACAATAGCTACAAATAAAATAAAACACTTGAAAACTACCTTAACAAAAGAAGTAAAAGACCTCTACAATCAAAAGTATAAACGTTGATGAAAGAAATTGAAGAGGACACAAAAATAGGAAAGATATTCTATGTTCATGAATTGGAAGAATCAATATTGTTAAAATGTCCATACTGCCTAAAGCAACCTACAGATTCAATGTAATCCCTTTTTAAGTACCCCAGACATTCTTCACAGAAATAGAAAAAACAATTCTAAAATTCCTAAAGTTTATATTGAACACAAAGGACCCAGAATAACCAAAGCTATCCTTAAAAAAAAAGGAACAAAACTGGAGGAATCACATTACCTGACTCCAAATTATACTACAAATCTATAGTAACCAAAACAGCATGGTACTAGCATAAAAACAGATGAATGAAACAGAATAGAGCACCCAGAAATAAATGCGTACATCTACAATGAACTCATTTTTGACAAAGGTGCCAAGAACATACATTGGGGAAAAGACAATCTCTTCAATAAACGGTGCTGGGAAAACTGTATATCCATATGCAGAAGAATGAAACTAGACCTCTGTCTCTCACCATATACAAAAATCAAATCAAAATGGATTAAAGACTTAAATCTAAGACCTCAAGCCATGAAACTATTGAAAGAAAATTCTCCAGGACATTGAACCAGGCAAAAATGTCTTGAGTAATACCCCACAAGTCCAAGCAATCAAGAAAAAAATGGACAGATGAGGATCATATCTAGTTAAAAAGCTTCTGCACAGCAAACCCCAAAGTGAAGAGACAACCCACAGAATGGGGGAAAATGTTTGTAAACTATCCACCTGACAAGGAATTAATAACTGGAATATATAAGAAGTTCAAATAATGCTATAGGAAAAAAGCTAATAATCTAATTTAAAAATAATCAAAGGATCTAAATAAGCATTTCTCAAAAGAGGACATATGAATGGCAAACAGATATATATGAAAAGGTGCTCAACATCACTGATCATCAAGAAATGCAAATCAAACTACAATGAGATATCATCTCACCTCAGTTAAAATGGCTTTTTATCCAAAAGATAGGCAATAACAAATGCTGGCAAGAATGTGGAGACAAGTAAACCCTTGTGCAGTGTTGGTGGGAATGCTGATTACTATTACTACTACTTGACTACCAATTAGTTACTTTTGTGGGTACTGCAACTATGGAGAACAGTTTGAAGGTTCCTGAAAAAACTAAAAATGGAGCTACTATAGGATTCAGCAATCCCACTGCTGGGTATATACCCCAAAGTAAGAAAATCAGTATATTAAAGAGATTTCTGCACTCATGTGTTCAGCAGCACTTCTCAAAATAGCCAAGATTTGGAAGCAATCTAAGTGTCCATCAACAGACGAATGGATTAAAAGAATGTGGTACATATACACAATGGGAGTACTATTCAGTCATAAAAAAGAATGAGATCCTGTTATTTGCAACAACATGGATGGAACTGGGGGTCGTTATGTTGTGAAATATGTCAGGCACAGAACTTTGCATGTTTTCACTTCTTTGTGGGAGCTAAAAATTAAAGCAGTTGACTCATGGAGTTAGAGAGTAGAACAATGGCTACCAGAAGTGGATCATAAAAGGAGGGATGATTGGTGTGTACAGATATATAGTTAGATAGAATGAATAAGACTTAGTATTTGATAACACAACAGGGTGACTACAGTCAACAATAATTTATTGTACATTTAAAAATAACTAGAAGAGTATAATTGGAGTTTTATAACACAAAGAAAGGACAAATACTTGAAGTGATGGATACTCCACTTACGCTAATGTGATTATGATGCATTGTATGCCTGTATCAAAGTATCTCATGTACCCCATAACTATATACACCTGCTGTGGTACTCACGAAAATGAAAAATTTTAAAAACCCTATTTATATTATATATAATGCCTAATATATAATATTCAATTATAAACTATATTGCAATATATAATTTAAAATATACATGACCTCAAGATATTATATATAATATATAACATAGATACCCTCACATACATATTATATACATGTATGTATGCCTATATATCTCCGGGGTTGTGCTTCTTTGATTGAACCCTGATTGATACACATAGTAATTGGTGACACGTAGTATTCAATAAATGACTTTCTTCTGTTTCATTTTATTCCCCTCTTATTTGTCACTCAGTATTGCAAAGCCACTTGCTTCTGGCTATTGCTCACAGCATCCTGCACCTGTTCCCTGTTTACATGAGTACTGCCGCAATCCTCACTAATTTGCAAGTCTGAAAGCATTTTGATGATGTAAATAACCCTTGAATGCAAGCTGTGTCTGAGAAAAACTTTCCCACATGTATAAGAATAGATTTATATCCACATTGGACTCAAATATCCACATTGAAGATAAAGGCTTCCTTCTCCCTCATTTCCTGGATGACTCTTCATCCAACTTTTTAGATCAAGACGTCTTAGTCTGCTCAGGCTGCTATTACAAAATACTATAAACTGGTGACTTAATCAACAGATGTTTATTTCTTACCTTTTGGAAGCCAGAAGTCTAACACCAGGGTGCCAGCATGGTCAGTGTCTGTTGAGAGCCCTCTTCCTGGCTTTCAGAGAGCCTCCTTCTTACTGTGTCCTCGTGTGATGGAGACAGCGTTCTGGTCTCTTCTTATTACTAGGACACTAAGCCCATCATGGGCTTACCTTGTGACCTCATCTAAACCTAATTACCACCCGGAGTTCCTCCTCCAAATATCATCACAATAGGGTTTAAGGTTTCATTATATGAACTTAAGAGGGGCACAAACATTCAGTTCATAACACAAGAAATAAATCCAATTAACCTATAAAGACTTCTGAAGGATTTAAGCATTTGCTCATTGCTGGCTGTGTTTGGAAGTTGGCTACTGAAAGGTATACTCTGCACACTAGACATATATTGGGAGGGGTAGACTTGAGGAAGACAGTCTCCAGTTCCTCTAACAGTGTTAAGGCTGATGTACATCACTCCTCAACCAGTATTTAGTTGTACATTGTCCCTATCATGTGCTAATTGTGAAGCTTCCTCAGTAAAGAGAAAACCACTGCAGCCAGGGACACTGGTGGAGAATATGCTGATGACTCAGAGTGAAGCGTGGCAACTCTTAGAAAAATGACAACCATATTCTCCGCTAGTGGAGGTACCCTCAAAGAGAAATGTCCTGTACAGCCCAATATATTACATTCTTAGTCTTAGATGTAGTGAGATGCATCAACACACTAAGAATATAAACCAAGTAGGTGGAATTATTGCTTTCATTCCAGGATCAGGAAAGGCATCTAAGCATCAAACACACTGGGATAAATTGCATATGGCAGTATGTCTCCTGGCTCTGAGTGATGCCCCTTCCTCCTGCTCACACAAACCTCCTTGGCCACAGTTGGTTGGACTGAGTATTAACACGTGACCCACGCTGGGCCAGGTAGATTCTTTTTCCTGGGAACTTGGATTTTCACCAAGAAATACTATGTGTTACTTAAATGGCAACATATCAATATGGTATATCAGAATTATTTCAGGTGCAAGTGACTGACATCTAGTCTAAGTGTCTTAAACAGAAGAGGATTTATTGACTCCATGACTGAAAAGTCTAAAAGTAAAACTCAGTGGAGGTTTAGATTGATCCAAAGATCTAAAAATTACAACAGGACTAAGATTCTTTTTCCATTTCCTGATTCCTGTTTCTTCCGGGTTGGTGCAATCTCAGATTGTGGTGTCAAGAGGGCTACAGGAGCTCCAGTTTACAACTCCCAAGTTCGAGTCCAGGGGGAAGAGCACATCCTTCATTACCCAAAGTCCTAGTGAGAGTCTCTTTGCATCTCACTGACTCTGACTGAATCACATGCCTATAGCCGAACCACTCCCCATAGGTGGGAAAATGGGATGCTCTGACTGTGGCTCACCCAGAGCCAGAGGTAAAAGTCAAGGATTTAGAAAAATAGGGAAAACAAAAGGACAATCTCAAGCTACCAAATGTTCATTACCTCAATGTCTGTAGCCATGGGGCAGCCGTGTTCCACCATGGAGACAGAGCAGCAGAGGGAGCTCTGACTAAAATGAGAGAAAAGACTGGCATAGGCGTTGTAGCGTCCAAGGGGTGTTTCCCTTGGCCCCTTGAAGGTTCACTGAAAAATTAATTCACAAAAGACAGATTAATAGGAGAAAAGGTATATATATTGACTTAATGTGTATACATGGGAGCCTTCAGAATGAGACCCCCTTTAGGAGACATTGTCCATTTTTATGTTTAGGTTCAACAAAGTATGGACAGCCATGTAGAAATATGACTGGAGAAAAAGGGTATGACCTAATGCTAATAGACGAGTGGGAAAACCCAACAAAGCCTCTCTGTCTGGATTCTTCTTGGCCTCTCTGAGCACTGTTCCTTCCTTCTGGGGATGGGGCAGGACCTTCTCTGGAATAGGCATCTTATGATCTAGTCAGACAAGGTAAGTCACACAATTTCTTTATGGCCAGTTTTTATTTGGAACGGCAAAGGGAAAGCTAGTGTAATAATTTTAGGTTTTATGGATAGCTTTCAGGAAAGGAGGCTGTAGTTTCTATGATTTGCCTTGGGGAAGAGGGATTCTAGTTTCTACAGCTAGCCTCAGGGGAAATTGAGTCTGAGAGACAGGATGGTAGGAGGAGGTCAGAGAAACTCTTTGTTTCTGAGGCCTTCATGTTGGGGTAGTGTTTTCTGAGACCCAATGCCATACAGAAGGAACAAGAGACAGAAAATAGAAAGGGCATTTCCCAGGTCCCTGTGGTTTTACAGGGCATGTTTCCATCTCTTCCTGAGGCTTGATGCAAACCTGTTCTTAGGATCTGTGAGACTCCTCTGTGGCTTGATAGTATGTCCCCTTTTCTTTCCTTCTTTTTTTCTTTTGTTCCTCTAAAGGTAACTCACATTGGTTTCTATTACTCACAGGGAGTGACATTAATCCTAGGAGCCCATCAGAGTCTTTACATAGCTCTGTGATGGGAAAACAAATGGAGCATATCCCAGGCCTAAGAATAGTCTGTCTGTCTTGGAAGGAAAAGTAACCAAACTGTGTGGCAGAATGTGAGAGAGAATGCTAGACATTTGTTGTTTTTCCCACCAACATCTTCTCCTTGCCCCATGGGGAACCATTGCTCCACAATTCTCCAGGGATGCATTTTGGGTAAAACTGACTCCATGTTTAAGCCAACCAGCACGTTCCATACATCTGCCAGAGTGATTGACTTCCTGATGGTCAGATGATAAGAATCCTTCCCATGACAGCTAAGGAGATTCAGTTCTCATGCTTTTGTTGGAACTATCAGTGAAATGCATTCTCTTTTCCTGTTGGCATGAATGTGAAAGGATCATGGGGCTGGAATTATGGCAGATAGTTTGTCAACACATGAGTCCTGTGCATGAACTGAACACCAGGAAAGCATAGTTGAGAAATTTAGACAGGAGCTCCAACCCAGTGAAGTCATTTGAGCCCTGGATCAAGCTGTGCCTGAAACTGGGGCTCCCTCTGCATTCTTTACTTTTGTGAGTTAATAAATTCTTTTTTCTTTTCTTAATCTGATTTGAGTTAGAGTTTTGTCACTTGCAGCAGAAAGAATCATAACTAATACAGTTATGGGAAATTGTGTTTGAGGAAAGGTGTCAGGTAATCTATAAGATGGAGAGGCTGAACTATAAACAGAGACAGGTTCTAAAACTCCAGTAGGCATGCTTTCTCCTTTTTTTGAAATCATAAAACACTTGGCTTCTACAACGGATATGGCATATATCACACATTGCCTTGAATTACAATTACAGTTCTTGTATAGTAGGTACAAATTTCACAACCATAAAACTCCGGTGTGCAGAAATGTAACTTTCTTTATCGTTTTGTAATTGAGCTTAATTTAGCTCACAAACCCTCATTTCTGCTAATGGTGGGGAAGTTAATCTTGCCAATTCCAGGCAATTCTGTCAGTCCTGGTTTAAAGCTCTGTATCTTTCAATTAGTTCAGGATTCCAAGTTCCTCTACTCCTTTCTTTTTCCCTAGGGTGATCTGTGTTCTAGCAAACATGGCAAGGAGGCAAATGTCTGGTCTTGGAGTTGACCTGTGGCCAGTGGGCAACAGGCTGCAATTGGTCCAGGAGAGCTGGACACTCATCCCTGTTGGCTCTGTCCCCACCCAGTTCTTAGCTCAGCTTCTACAGATTCAGCCATGGCTTCGTCTAGATCCTAGCTTGGGCTTCTCACATGGTCCCTGGCCTCACAGCATGCTCACCTCCCCACCAGGCACACCAGCCCTCAATTCTCAGCTCCCTTTGGCATTCGAATCCAACATTTGGGGACTTCTGGGTTTCCACATCCTGCAGGAGTGAGGGTGGTAGGAGGATGGGTCCTCTCAGCATCCTGTCTGCCTAAATCAGCTCTGCTCCCATTTCTGCATTAGAGCAACCGACTGTGATGGTTAATTTTATGTGACAACTTGATTGGGCCAAGGGACGTCCAGATATCTCACCAAACATTCTTTCTACTCAGTCTGTGAGGGTGTTTCCGGAAGAGATCAGCATTTGAATTGGTGGACCGAGTCAAGCAGATGGCCCTCTCCAATGTGGGTGCAGGCCACCCCATCTGCTGCAGGCCTGAGTAGAATAAAAAGTAGAGGAAGGGAGGGTTCTTTCTCTGTGTCTCCTCCTGACTGCTTGATCTGGGACATTGATCTTCCATCCTCAGCACTCCTGGTTCTCAGCCTTCAGACTTGAATTGGAAATCACAGCATCAGCTCTGTGCTTCTCAGGCCTTAACCTATACCATTGCCTCCTGGGTCTCTATAGCCTATAGGTTAATGGGACTTCTCAGTCTCCACAATTGAATGAGTCAATACTGTATTATCCATCTATCTATCTATTTATCTATCTGCCTATCTATCTATCTATCTATCTATCTATCTATCTATCTATCTATCATCTGTGTGTGTGTATATCTCCCATCTGTTTCTCTGGATGGCCTGCCTAATGTAATACACCACCATATATAGATCAGGACACTTGGGAGGCAGCTTCCTCCTGGATATTCAGGCAAGTCGACACTGCTCTTGGACCTTCGAGCCCTCAAACCTGCTGAGTGTGATCTCAAGGGAGGGTGCAGGCCCCTCTCTCACCTCGCTTGCTTCCCTCCTGTGAGGTCTGCAGCTCCCACCCAGAAGGGCTCTCGTCCTCACCATGTGCCGTGGTTTGTTGAGCTCTTGCTCTGGGACCCTCCTGGCTGACTCTTGATGCTTCTTGAAATACCACAAAAGATCTTTTTCCTCTCACCTGTCTGGAGTTTACAAATGAAAGTCATGGTCTCCCAGACCATGCCTCCAAGACCAATTAAGACCATGTTCTTAATTGCCAGAAATTCACTCCAAAAGTCCAAGTTCCCAAGTTTAAATACATGTACTTGCTACCTCATTGGGTCAGCTCTTCCCTGCTGCCACAGGCCTCAGCCTTGCTGTTTTGCTTTATTGGAGGAAGGGCTGTAGGGCAAAGAGACAGGGAAAAGAGGTTCAGAGAAGGAAAGCCACTTGCTACTATTTCACAGCAGGATATGGCTCAGTGAGACACAGCTACTCCTCCAACCACAGAACCGCCTCCAGTCTTGCTCCCCCTGTGGGATGGCCATTACTGCTGGGTTTGCAGGTTGCTTGACACCTTTGTGGTGCCAAACTCCACCAACGCTACTGAGAAGTGCAGCTAGTAGAAGGAACTGTCCCTTCCAGCATGACTGTCCTTTTTCTTTTGGCCCCGGTGATCTTTGTTCTTTTAGCCTCTAAAAGTTGGCCTTAGTGTTTTATTTCAGTGGCTTCTTGCCAATAAACCAACACTGAGTTCCCTGCAGTGTTGGCCTAGGCTGTGGTGGCCCTTGTGGGACTCCTAAGTCATCCTCAGCACTGTGGGTTGAATTGTCCGCCATAAAGCTATGTTGAAATTCTAGCCCCTGGTAGCAGTGAATGTGACCTTGTTTAGAAACAGTCTTTGCAGATGTGATTAGTCAAGGATCAAGATGAGCTCTTGCTGGATTAGGGTGTGGCCTGCACTTAATGACTGATGTCCTTATAAAAAAAGGAGAGGACACACAGAGACCCATACACACAGGGAGAAAGCCACATAATGATGGAGGCAGAGCAGGCAGTGAGGCATCCACCGGCCAAGGGACACCAGGGACTGCTGGGAGCTGCCAGGACCTGGAAGAGGCAGGGAGGGTCCTTCCCCGGAGCCTTTGGAGGAGGGTGGCTCTGCTGACACTTTAACTTTGGACTTCTGACCTCCAGAACTAACAGAGAATAAGTTTCTCTTGTTTTATACAGAAATGTTTGTTTCTTTAGTGGGACTTCATTCCAGAAGCCCTAGGAAACAGGAATCTCAATCCTGACCCATTTCTCTGCACCCAGTCCTAGGGTCAGATACCCTAAAGGCTTGAGACATTGCAGGGATCCAGAGGCTGCTAAATAGAGTGAGGACTCCTCCTAGGTCCCCTTTCATGGGCTGGGGTCCCCAGCTGTTGTGAGTCTGGGCTGCTGACAGCTCAGACTGCTGTCCTCTTTTTTTTGAGGCAGAGGCTCCCTCTGTCGCCCAGGCTGGAGTGCAGTGGCCTGATCTCGGCTCACTGCAAGCTCCGCCTCCCGGGTTCATACCATTCTCCTGCCTCAGCCTCCTGAGTAGCTGGGACTACAGGCGCCCGCCACTACGCCCGGCTAATTTTTTTTTTTTTTTTTTTTTTTTGTATTTTTAGTAGAGACCGGGTTTCACCGTGGTCTCGATCTCCTGACCTCATGATCTGCCCATCTTGGCCTCCCAAAATGCTGGGATTACAGGCGTGAGCCACCACGCCGGGCCAACTGCTGTCCTCTTTAAGAAGTGTGCCCCGTGGAATGGGAGCTGCCTCACCCAGGAGGCTTCGCGGCACTCCTGCTGGGGTGGAGAGCCACAGCCAATGACTGGCTGGCATGGGACAAAGGCTGCTTTCCCTGTGCAAATGGGGTGCAGTTCCTTGTTCCTGAGCTCTCTGTGGAGTCAGGCTGAGGGTCCTGGCTACCCTCTCCCTTCCAGTGGGTACAGTGCTCCGTCCTCTCGGTGTCTCTGGGTCCTGGTTCAGCTTTGGCCTCTAGGGAAGCTGAGCTGTCATCATCGGATTGGAACTCCCTGAGGGCAGGGCCTATGTGCTTAGCGGCCCTCTCCTTTGCTGGGTAAGGCATGGCCTGAGGCAGGGATTCTTAATCTCTAATGCGTAAATGGAGAGCTTGTTTAAATGCCGCTTCCTGGGCCTAACTCCAGAGAGTCTGGTCCCGAGAACTGGCATTTCTAACCAGCTCCCAGGTGCTGCTGCTGCATTTTGAGACCACTGGCCTAAGCTCTGTGGATTAATGGGATCTTGTCGGGTCGGGGCAGGCCTGACGTCTGAGAGGACAGGCATGCCGGGAGAACTCCGTAGACAATTCGTTTGCATGTGAGATTTTTGAGGCTGGGCGGAGAATGTAAGGAGTGTGTGTGCTGGGTTGGGGGTTGGTAGGAGATGAAGAATCTGATGTGGTGTTTTCAAAGGTGGATTCCTGCGCTCAGTCCCCTGGCCTGTGTCTAAGCTCTTAGGAGTGAACAGTGGTGGGTAGAAGCCTAAGGAATTATCTGAAGATCTTTTTGACACGAACTGGTCCCAAAAGCCATTCCATTAGGCAGAAGAGGCAAAGCTTGACTAAGAGAAGAAAACTCTCACATGTGCGTGCCTGCACCTGTGTCACTGCATGTATGTATGCGTATGCAGTTATGTACATATGTGCACCTGCATACATGCACCAGAGCACATGTGTGTGTGGCCCCAGGCTTGTTGAGTGCTTTCTCCTTTACTTGGGCAAGGCAGAGCCACCATCAGCTGCAGTGGCTTCCCACACAAAAGCTGAGATAGCCCCACCCTGCCACACACATGTGAGTCGTTTCTATTTGAATTCTTCCCTCTGTTGTGCAGCAATCTATTTTTATGTGACAGCCCTGGACTCCTCATTTGTGGTTCCCGAAAATTTGGGGTTTGCTGTTTCCAGCCTTCCTCTCCTGCAGCGCAACCCCTCTGCCAGTGTTTCATCTCTCTCTGCCTTTGCCCTGCAGAGGGAATGCTTAGAATTCTCCCTGCTTTGTGGTTCTATTCACCTCTGTGATCAGTTGTTTTGTGGCTATAGTTACTCTACTTTGCAGAGAGGGGATTTGAATTCTTCGGATTCTTTGTTCACAAACCAGGGCCAGAGCCACCGCCTGTTTGCTGCCTGCACATGGCGCTGCGCTGTCTGCCAGCAGGGGGCAGGGGTTCATCCTCCTTTCTATCAGAGTCCCGGACACGCTGAAAGCTCTGGTCCGTCCCTGTGTGTGCCTTCCTCTTTCATACAAGTTACAAAGGAGGGGCTTAGGTTCAGGGTCCACTTACTCGCATTCCTGTCCCTGGCACATCCCCATTAGCCCTCTGTCTGAGATACTGCTCCCGCTACCTTTTCTGTAGCTTTGTCCTGCCTTGCAGCCCCCTCACCATGTCCCCATCGTCCATAGGTACCTACTCAAACATATTCAACAAGTGTTTGTACCTGCAGGAGATGGAAATGGAGCCCCACCTAGACCCCCTTGCCAGGTGGTGAACCTGACACTCTGCGGCCCTGAGCGTTGGCAGCAGACAGCTCACAGCTCACAGCTGCAGAGGCTGGGCATGGTGACGGTCACTCTTGCTGAAGGGAGCTGCCTGGCTGAGACTCTGCACACCACTGGGTGGGGGAAATCCCCGAACCAGTGCTTGTCTGATAGAGGGGACAGAAGGCCAGTCCCCTTGCCTCAAGGCGAAGTCCAGGCTGGGACGTGTCAGAGCTCCAGGGGATCTTTCTAGACTTTCTCCAAATCTCTGTTCTTGCTGAGCGGCAGCCTTGCCCTATTCTGGGTCCCTCGCTTACCTACCTTAGCGCATCACACACACCCAAATCCCAGCTCAGACGGTGTCTCTGGGGACTTGCATGAAGATAGGATCTATGTAGAATGTGTAGACTTGTGTGTGTGCACTTGTGCCCATGTGTGCTTAACACAGCCCCCCATGGACTGTGGATGCCTACTGGAATGGTGTCCTGGACGCTCACACTCTTCCCTTAAGCACCCTCTGTCTGGGCTCTATCCCTGGCACCATCCATTCATCCAGCCCACTGCCTCTTCCCACTCATATGTATTCCAGAGTGTGCTACCACGTCCTATGCAGCCGCTTCTCTAGAGACGACCACTTAGGTGACCTCTTCCTCTACATCCTCAATGGGCATCCTTGTGCATGGACCCTTGGACTCACATGACAGAATCTCCAGATGGTCCCTGGGAGTGGGTCTGAGTGATGGGCGTGTGCAAACCTAGCTTCACGAGGTCCTGCAGATTGCTTCCCAGGGCGCACTCACAGCCCGACAACAGCACACAAATGTCCAGTCCCCCCACATCCTCTCCTGCATCAGGGAGGGGCCTGCCTGCCCCTGTGTGCCGTTCTGATGTTGGTTTTTCATTCTGATTTTTTTCTGTTCATTGCTAGTGACTTTTAGCCTCTCTGCATGTTGGGTGTTGGCACTTCCTCTTTTGCAAACCATCTACCAACTTTTTGTAAAAAAATTTATTAATTTTAGATGCTTTGTTTATTCTAGACACGAATCCCTCGTTTTATACAACGGAAATATCTTCTTTGAGCAGGATGTTGCTTTCCTTGTTGATGGCCTCCTCATTCAGCAGAAATCCTTCAGAGCTGCTGCCTTATGCTCTGAATGTTGTACAGAGTTTCCGATAAGACAGCTCATTTCTATTTCACCTGCCTTTTGCTGCAGTCCTCCAGCCAGGACTCAGGTATGAGTCCATAGGGGGCTGTGTTAAAGGACACTGAGTCACAGAGACCACCTTCACACAAAATCATGCTTCCCTTTCCTCCCAGCCCATAAACCCTATTTTGCTCCCTGGCCTCTCTTCTGTGAGCGGGAGTGCTTTTTCTAGAGCTTTTCCATTTCTCATGCACAGAGACCCCAGAAGGCCCATCCATCTCACTAAACCCTGGAGGTGCCGAGACTCACTTGAGCTGCACGGAAAACACATGTCAGCATGCCACGCGCGTCCCCTGCCACACCGTAAGCAACAGGAGTATAGTTCCTCTACAGCCTCTCGAGAGGAACTTTTCATCTTTGTGCGTCTCAGTAGGTCCCCAGTCATGCACTGCTGCTCTTAGAGTGAGCAAACGATATTCCAGAAAATGCCCAGGTGCATACACAGTGCCGAGTAGCACAAGAAGGAAAGTTTTTATTTAGTGGGGTCCTCTGGGGACACCTGGTGGGCTGTCGCTGAGGGTTGGATGCACGGGTAGGTTGACTCTTTGAGGAAGAGACTTGAGGGTCTGGCTGGCCATGGTTTCCCACGTGAATGACTATGAGGGGCCTGTAGACTGGGATCCCGGGGTGGTGGGCACGGACAGCAGGGCTGGCACTGCTGGCAAGACTGGCTCCCAGCCTGACAATTGCCTAGGCCTGGCTTCAGCAAGCTGCTTCTGCAAAGGGCCAGCGAATAAACATTTTGGGTTTTGCTGGCCATATGGTCTCTGCTGCAGCTATCCCACTCTGCCAATGTCGTATACGAGCAGGAATGGGCACTGTGTGAATGAATGAATGTGCTGGGTTTCAATAAAACTTTATTTACAAAAACTGGCCAGATTTGATCTATGGGTCACTGTTGGCTAACTGCCAGCCTATGCTGTTGACTATGCCTTTAGTGGAGCTGTGAGCTGACATTTTCACAAGGTTTCAAACTTTCACGGTTGCTTTGGATTGGTTTGAATAAGGCTAAAGTCACAAAAGCTAGATGCAGCAGATTTCTGATAATGTTTTCACTATAATAATTATATCTGATATATAATGGCATGCCCAGGGCGAGATTTAAAACGGGGAGGGGTATGGGCAGCTCACCAGGATGAAAGCAGTTTGTGTTTAAGCTTGCTCTGACCCATGGCCCCAGGGCCGGCTCTACTGCCACCAACTCAAGTAAGATTTTTATTACGGGTTAGTCAGAGAACATATAACAAATCGGTGTTATCTTCAGTGCCCTGAATCAACACCAGTGCAAATGAGTTAGGGAAAGTCCTGGAGCCGAGGTCAGTGAATTTTGGCCCGCAGGTCGAATCCAGAGCACTGCCTGTTTTGGTGAGTAAAGTAGTGTTGGAACGCAGCTATTTTAGTCCACTCATGTGTGCTGCAATAACCAAATAACGCGGACTAGGTAATTTATAAAGAATAGAAATGTATTTCTCACTGTTCTGGAGGTTGGGGAGTCCGAGAAGAACGTGCCTGCATCCGGTGTCTGGTGATGGACTTCTTGTTGAGTGTCCCGTGTTGCAAGGTGGAAGGGCAAGAGGAACAAAGGTTGTGTCCTCACCCCGCTCTCCTTGCAGAACTGTAAGCTGGCCACGTGCTGCCGGAAGCTTCTTTTTTAAAGGTCTTAATCCTCCCTAAGGGGGAGGAGCCCCCATAGCCTAATCATCTCTTAAAGGCCCTCACCTCTGAATTCCATCACGTTGGCAACACCTGAATTTTGGTGGAGACGCATTTGAATCGCAGCAACAGCTGTGGCCACTCATTCGCACGTTGCCTATGGCTGCCCTTGCGGGAGAACCGCAGAGCTAAGCAGTTGCAGCAGAGACTGTAAGGCCCTTGAAGCCTAAAATATTTGCTGCCTGGCCCTCTGCAGAAACATCGGATGATCCCTGCGCTAGAGCCCCAGAGAGGAAAAGAATTGTCATTAAGATCTGCTGTCTCTCCTTTCTGATAGTGTGGTGTAGATTTAGCTGTGACTGAGAACCTGAAATAACAGTGACAGGTATGGCCCCTGCTGCACTCAGCGCTGGACCTGTCTGTGGTGAACACCATCTGTGCCTCTCATTTTGCTGTCACCACGGTGGGGCTGCCACCAGGCTCTGGTGCTCTGGTTGCCTGCAGCTGTGGGGTGGCAGCTTACCAATGCACTAGGTAGAGAGCCGGGCAGCTATCCTGCCCATCGCTCACATCCACGGCTCCCATCTTCTCTTCCTGTGGGTGCTGACTTGGGGAGGGAGATGTTTTCCTCAGCATGCATGAGTCAGTTAGGATTCAACTCAGCTGTGAATAATGGAAAAGCCAAATAACAATGATGTAAGCAAGATGGAATTTAAAAAAAAAGCTCGTAGTGGTCTGGAAACTCCACAATCATCACAGATCTGACTCTTTCTCCTTCTCGCTCTTTCTCGCCCCCTTTTTGTGTCCTTAGCATATGTTTTCTCTTCCCAAGTTTGCCTCATGGTAGCAAGATGGTTGCTAAAGATCAGTAGTCACACTTCTATCCCAGGTGGTATTTATTTTCAGGGCCACGGAAAGGAGGAGGGTACATGGGGGAAGTAGGGCACATCTATAAACAGAGGCAGTTCTATTTAAAGAACTTTTCCGGAAGCTCCATCAACAACTTCTGCTTATATCTTGTTATAGATCAAATTGTGTTTACCCCACCCCACCTAAAAAAGATATGTTGAGTCCTAAACCCCCAGTATCTCAGAATGTGACCTTATTTGGAAATAGGGTCATTGTAGATGTAATTAGTTAAGATGAGGTCATCCTGGTGTCAGGTGGGCTCCTGGTGCAATATGACTGGTGTCCTTATAAGAAGATGGCATGTGAGGGCAGAGACACAGAGGAAGAACACCATGTGACAAGGGAGGCTGAGATTGGAATGATGCAGCTACAAGCCAAGGGACTCAGCGACTGTCTGCAAACGCAAAGGCTAGCAAGTGTCATGGAAGGATTTCCTTATGGGTTTCACAGGCAGCACAGCCCTGCCATCACCTTGATCTTGGACTTCTAGGCTCCAGAACTGTGGGACAATACAGTTCGGTTGTTTTAAGTCACTGCATTGCTATGGCAGCCCCAGGAATAAATACCTAACTCAGTGGCTGGAGGTACCTGAAAGGGGAGCCTGAGAAATGTCATTTTTCTGGCCCATTTCCACTGTAGGGAAGAATTGGAAGATGGTCCTGGGGATGGCAGTGCAGTCTCTGCTACAGGTGCTCTGGAATGAGGCTTCAGTGGAAACCTCTCATCTCTTGAGCGCTTCTCCAAACCATCTTTCCCCTGAAAAACAGGTGGGGATGGTAGATTTTACTGTGGTGCTCTTCTATTCGGAACAGAGTTTAGTTTTGTCTTCTACCAATTTGTGATCTCTGGCTTCATTTCCAGACCTTCCCGATATCCACCCCGTTCCATAAAAGAAACATTGCTGACCTCATAATTCTTATGGCTTAAGTTCATGGTCCTCAGATGACTTTTGGTGGTGTGGGTAGGAGACAGCTCCTGTCCCTGACTCTGGCAGCCAGCCTTGGCCACTGTCTTAGCTCCCTGTGGACACGTCCAGACTAGCTGAGGCCAGTGACCTTCCTACTATGCCTCTTTTTCTCTTTGAGCATGTAATTCCCGTAAGGCTTAAACCTTAGGAGATTTCCAAAATGTCGCTAAAGTCTGCACTCCTAAGTCGAAAGGACAGCCTCTATAAGTAGGGCATCTAAGGTCATGGAGAGGAACTTTTTGCAGTTAATCTTGACTAAAACGGCCAATAGAATGTGATGTCATCAACCTGTTGACATGAAATTAAAGCTTTCTTCTGTTCTTCAGTCCCATTTTCTCTGTCTTTTAGGTGGCTGTCTCTGGTCCTGCGTGTCTGATCTCTAGCTAATCATCACCTTCTCGTCCCAGTTTGCTGCCCCAGTACCTTCTTGGTTTCTGATTATTATGGCGAATCCCAGGAGATGTAGAAATTCAAAGTGTGGTTGTTTGAATGAAGGCAGGAGTTGGATTACCTACATTAGAATGAGATTTGAGTGATACCTGCAAAGACACGTCTGCAGCTCCTAAACTGTCCTTTCATTGCTCAGATTCATTGGAACATTTATTCTCTTTGATTCAATATGAAAAAATGACAATTTGGTGCTGGCGTGACACTCCAAATAACTGGGTACCAACCTGTTAGTTTTATGGAATTCTTCATGAGAGTAACAGTTGTTTGTTAGGTTTTTTTTTTTTTTTTTGAGACAGAGTCTTGCTCTGTTGCCCAGGCAGAGTGCAGTGGCACGATCTCGGCTCACTGCAACCTCCGCCACCCAGGTTCAAGTGATTCTCATGCCTCAGCCTCCCGAGTAGCTGGGATTACAGGCGAGCATCACCACGCCTGGCTAAATTTTGTATTTTTAGTAGAGACTGGGTTTTACCATGTTGGCCAGGCTGGTCTTGAACTCCTGGCCTCAAGTGATTCCCCGCACCTTGGCCTCCCAAAGGGCTTGGATTACAGGCCTGAGCCACTATCACCAGCCATACTTTTTTTCTTTTTTTTTTTAAACCCATAAGTTTTGCTGGTCTCAGGCATATTATATGTCTTAGTCTGTTCAGGATGCTATAACAAAATATCATAGATGGGGTTGCTTTTAAGCAACAGAACTTTCTTAACAGTTTTAGCGGCTGAGAAAGTCCAAGATCAAAGCACTGACAGGTTCAATGTCTAGCTAGGGCCTGTTTCCTGGTTTGTTGACGGTACCTTCTTTCTGTGTCCCACGTGTTCCACACGGCAGAAGGACTGAGGGATCTCTCTCAATCCTTTTTTATAAGGGCGTTAATCCCATTCATGAGGGCTCCCAATCACCTCCCAAAGTCCCCACCTTTTAATACCACTACCTTGGGGGTGAAGATTTCAGCATATTAATTTTGGGGGACACAAACATTTGGACCATAGCATTACATCTACCTTTACTCTAAATGCATTAAATCCGGCAAGGGATATTAGCATGTCATGACTCTTTCTTTCCAAAGCCACGTTGTTTTTTTCTTCCACTTTTCTAGGTCGTTGCAAACTGAATTGCTAGTGATTCTTCTCCCAAGCCCATCTCAGCAAAGAAAGTAAATGTATCGGCCAGGCGCGGTGGCTCAAGCCTGTAATCCCAGGACTTTGGAGGCCGAGACGGGCGGATCACGAGGTCAGGAGATCGAGACCATCCTGGCTAACACGGTGAAACCCCGTCTCTACTAAAAAATACACACACAAAGAACTAGCCGGGTGAGGTGGCGGACACCTGTAGTCCCAGCTACTGGAGAAGGGCATGAACCCCGGAGGCGGAGCTTGCAGTGAGCCGAGATCGCTCCACTGCACTCCAGCCTGGGCGACGAAGCAAGACTCTGTCTCAAAAAAGAAAAAAAGAAAAAAAAGAAAAGAAAAGAAAAAAGAAAAGCAAATGTATCCATCCAACAACAACCCAGGCCACTGGGTCGGCTTAGTAGCAATGACCACGGGGGAAAGGAAGAACCCGGGGCTTCCTAATGTAGTTCTCCGCATAACCACCAGGGGGCACTGCTAAAGTGCTGCCTCCTGGTCCTGGGCCTCCTAAATTGGGGATGATGTGATCCGCTGTGTAATGAGCATCTCGAGCACAATTTGAGTGCAATTAGATTAAAATGCATTAATTATCGGCTGTGTTCCCGGTGTTTTTCTGTGTTATTTAATTCTATTACTTCCCTGTGTGGGAGGTAATTCAAACTTCATTTTATAGGTTGGCAACTAAAGTTTTTGCCATGAGCTATCTCACATCCTAGGTGCTTGTAAGAGGTGAAACAAGTTTTTTTGGTTTTGGTTTTGGTTTTGAGACGGAGTTTTGCTCTTTTGCCCAGGTTAGAGTGAAGTGGCGTGATCTCGGCTTACTGCAATCTCTGCCCCTTGGGTTCAAGTGTTTCTCCTGCCTCAACCTCCCAAGTAGCTGGGATTGCAGGTGCCTGCTCCCATGCCCAGCTGATTTCTTTTTTTTCTTTGTATTTTTAGTAGAGACAGGGTTTCACCGTGTTAGCCAGGATGGTCTCGATCTCCTGACCTCATGATCCACCTGCCTCAGCTTCCCAAAGTGCTGGGATTACAGGTGTGAGCCACCACACCCGGCCTAATTTTTGTATTTTCAGTAGAGACAGGATTTCGCCATGTTGGCCAAGCTGGTCTTGAACTCCTGACCTCAAGTGATCCACCTGCCTTGGCCTCTCAAAGTGCTAAGATTACAGGCTTGAGCCACTGCACCCAACTGAAACAAGTTTTTAAAGTCTTTTTTTTTTTTTTTTTTTTTTTGAGACGGAGTCTCGCTCTGTCACCCAGGCTGGAGTGCTGTGGCCGGATCTCAGCTCACTGCAAGCTCCGCCTCCCGGGTTCATGCTATTCTCCTGCCTCAGCCTCCTGGGTAGCTGGGACTACAGGCGCCGCCACCTCGCCCGGCTAGTTTTTTGTAGTTTTTAGTAGAGACGGGGGTTTCACCGTGTTAGCCAGGATGGTCTCGATCTCCTGACCTTGTGATCCGCCCGTCTCAGCCTCCCAAAGTGCTGGGATTACAGGCTTGAGCCACCGCGCCTGGCTAAAATCTTTAATTGTCCGTCTACAAAGCTCTCAGTCTTAAGAATAAAATCTACTGGAAATCAGGGAAGGAGAGAAGCAGCAGCTTGCTCTTTCTAGGCAAGAAGTTCCAGCTGTAAGACTGGATGCTGGGGACGGCTTTCTTTCACTTGAGAAACCCAGGATTTCCACAGTGCAAACCTTGCTTAATGTGTATATCAGTCAGTCAGGAGAGGCTCAGCTGCTGTAACAGATACCCCCCAGAAACTAGGTGGCTTGAAATAGCAAAGGCTCATTCCTCACTGAGGCTCCTTGCCCATAGTGGCTTTCTAGGGAGTTTCTGCTCACCCTACGTGTGCAGGTTCCCGGCCAATACAATGCTGCCGGTCTGGAAATTTGTCAGTTGCTGTAAATGAGAGAACAAGAGAAAAGTTTAGGAGGGTCTTGAACCGGCAGCCACATGTTCCTGCCCGGAGGTGACACTCATCACTTCTGTTTGCAATGTGTTGATCAGTACTAGTCACGTGGCCCCACTTATGTCCACGAGGGAGCCAGGAATTCGATCACTTTCCCAGGAGCACTAAGGACTTCTGATGACCACCACAGAGCCCCTATCAGGGCTGAATAATTACAATTTAGAGTTTTATTTTTATTTTATTGATTTATTTATTTTTTAGATGGAGTTTCACTCTTATTGCCCAGGCTGGAGTGCAATGGCGCTGTCTCAGCTCACTGCAACCTCCACCTCCCAGGTTCAAGCAATTCTCCTGCCTTGGCCTCCTGAGTAGCTGGGATTACAGGCGCCCAACACCATACCCAGCTAATTTTTTGTGTTTTTAGTAAAGACGGGGTTTTACCATGTTAGTCAGGCTGGTCTCGAACTCCTGACCTCAGGTGATCCACCCACCTCGGCCTCCCAAAGTGGGAGGCCTGATTACAGGCATGAGCCACCATGCCCAGCCACAATTTGGATATTTTATTAATCATGAGTTCTTTTTATAACATTCATTTTTATTTTTAAAAACACTGCATTAAGACATTCTTTATTTGGATTTCTGAGTTTCTGGCTCTCCCGTAAATTTTGCATCCAAGACCCCTGCTTGCTGCAAACAGAGGGACGATAAAAAATAATAATTTTGATGGAAATTTTGTTTTCATGGGACAGCCCTAGAGAAAAGCAGTACTTACAGACAGGCAAGAATATAGTTGACATCTGCATAAATATTGACAGAAAAAGAAAATGATGAGAAACACACCATAACAGAAAAGAAAAAACAAAAAGGAGGTCAATTTGAGATTGAGACTGCTGAGGCACAGGCTGTTCGGGCTCTTTATTTAGTCAGCACATCATATAGGAAACCTTTTGTGTTCAATTTCCCCAGTGATCTTCCAAGTACATTATGAAGACAATTAAAACCCGTATCCCAGAACCACAAAGTTTTCAGTGATTGGGCTGAGGTTAATCAGTGTGAATTGAACAAAACAGCCTGTTCAAGTAAAATCGATTCAAATCTTGATGAGCAAAAATGGAAATTTTCGTTGCAAGTGTTTACTTTCTTTTTGTGGGAACACTGTTGTGTAAGATTTTTAAAAGTAGAACTTATTGGAATCCTACAGATGCTTCTGTAAGACGCCAAAGAAATTAATTTTGGTAAAGATCTAGGATGTTTTCAATGTATTGAACTGTAAATATATAGCAATTTAACTTATTTTGATACTTGGTATGATTTTTCTTTTAACCAATGTCTTGAATTTTGTTCTCGTGTGGATTTCATTTGAGTGTGAATCTATAAAATTGACCTAGATTCTTTCTCAGCAGTAGAATTGATCTCCCTTTCCTCCTGATTTGCCTTGTAAAATGCATCTGTGAACTTGCCTGATAAAGTTGAAGAGAGAACTTCTTCAAATGTCAAAATTATTTGCTAAATGTGTTTCTATACTTGGAACATCAGTGAAATGTACACCTAAATATGGGGTGAAAGTGAGATAAACTTCTCCACCACGACATTGCTTTAATCTTGGGGACTTTACGTTCCTTAGAAAATCCCAACATCCCGATAGCAACCTCACAAAGGATATGATCACTACGTAAGTATCTAGGAAAATAAAAACAGCTTGAGTTTTTGAGGAACTCTCTTTTTAAAATCCTTTATTTTTTTGGGACGGAATCTCGCTCTGCTGCCCAGGCTGGAGTGCAGTGGCCGGATCTCAGCTCACTGCAAGCTCTGCCTCCCGGGTTCACGCCATTCTCCTGTCTCAGCCTCCCGAGTAGCTGGGACTACAGGCGCCCGCCACCACGCCCGGCTAGCTTTTTGTATTTTTTAGTAGAGACGGGGTTTCACCGTGTTCGCCAGGATGGTCTCGATCTCCTGACCTCGTGATCCGCCCGTCTCGGCCTCCCAAAGTGCTAGGATTACAGGCTTGAGCCACCGCGCCCGGCCTAAAATTCATGAAGTACCATGTATTGTGCTCTGAAGGGTGCTGCTGAGTACTTGAAATCAACTTTTCTTAGGGGTTTGTTCACATGGTCCCCTTCAGAAGAACGACTTGGCAAACAAACTTTGCTATCACTGGGAGTCTTTCAGCACCACATTAGTAAATCACAGCCAGTGGGCTCACCTTCCCCATTGCCTCCCTGGGGAAAATTAAAAGTCTTAGAGAGAAGCATGAATATCTGGGAGAGGTTGGTTAATGGGTACAAAAATACAATTAGATAGAAGAAGTTGTAGTATTTGACAGTACAGTAGAGAAATTGTAGTTGAAATAATTCATTGTATTTCAAAAGAGCTAGAAGAGAATTGTAATGTCCCCAATGCAAAGAAAAGATAAATGTTTGAAGTGATGAATATCTCAATTACCCTGACTTGATCATTACTCACTGTGTACAGGTATCAATATATCACATGTGCTCCCCCCATATGTACGACTATAATATAATAGTTATATAATACAACTACAATAAAGATAATAGAATAATGTCTGTTCCCTGGGATCAAGTTTACTAGGAGAAGAGGGCCCGGAGTCAGGGAACCTAAGGACTTCCCAGAACTAAATCAAGTGGAATCACTTCAGCTATGACAGAAAATATCCTCTTCATTTACACAGGGCATGCACCAAGTAAATGACTTTGTAACTTGACTTCATCCTCTCCATTTACATAGGGTGTACACCAAGTAACCAATGGAAACCTCTAGAGGGTATTGAAACCCCAGAAAATTCTGTAACTGGGCTCTTGAGCCCCTATACTCAGGCCTGCTCCTACACCGTGGAGTGAACTTCACTTCCAACACATCTCTGCGCTTCTTGCTTCATTCTTTCCTTGCTTTGTTTGTGTGTTTTGTCCAATTCTTGGGAACTTGGACACCCTCCACCAGTAACACTGTGGCTCTTGGGGAACGAGTCATTAAAATTTTAACGACAAGTGCAGCTCTTAGAAGGATATTCCAGGCAAAGGAAAAGCATCAAAGACGACTCATTAAAATTTTAACGACAAGTGCAGCTCTTAGAAGGATATTCCAGGCAAAGGATAAGCATCAAAGAAGAGGTTTTGTGCTTGGGTTACTAGCAATCAAGGAATGTGTTACTAGCACCTGGATGGGGTTTTGAAGGATGAGCAGGAGTTCCTCAGGTTCACAGGGGAGTGCTGTGAGGGAGGGCGGCCAAGGTATGTGGAGCAGGTGCGGAGAGAGGGAGGCACATGGAGCACAGGGCCTTGGTGCCTCTCCAGGGCTCTTTTCCAGCTCTGTGAACCAACCTCAACTTTCTTGCAGGAGATGGAAGGGCCTGGATAAACATCCAGGTTACCCTCGCCTCCCACAAGAGTCGCCCGTGGTTCAACACCCAATTGTCCCCGTTGCTAAGAGGTGGGACAGAATCCAAGGTGCAACCTACACTCTAGGGCCCCCTTGGGATGAAGCTGAGTCCCTGACCATCCCTGAAATTGCACTGTTGCTGGCTTCTCCTCCTCCCTACTTGGCTCTGCCCACCCCTTTCTGTCCCTGCGGGAGAACATCCTCAGGAAATTCCCCGGGGCCTGTGTCCTTCCTCAGGGCCTCCTGGGAGAACCCAGCCTCCGAGGGTGCGTTTCAGGACAGGAACTCCCAGAAGGACCACCGGGAGTTGTGTGTTTGGAAATTGTAAATATAAGATCAAAGGAATGGATAGGGCCGGCGAAAATACTTTGTAAACTACAAGTGCTTTACCCTATTAGCAGTAATTGTTTTCCATTTACAACCGTCTTTTCCAACAGGCCTTGGGAATACTTCGTCGGGTCAGTTCATCCTCCTCCTTCCGCTGTTCCCAGCGCCCCTTATAACCTTCTGTGCGGTGAGTGTGCCTGCTACGTGGGGAGGTGGGTGGGGCGAATGCAGGTGGATTACTTAAATCTGGATGACAAATGCCCTACCTTTACTCCCTCGGATTCAAAGCTTTTATTTGGCCGAGTGGAGCTTTCCAGGGGCTTCATCTCTTAGCACATTGCTTACTATCGCAGAGGTATTTGTTTTATAAACTCAACTCCTTAAACCTAATTAAAAGCAATTGCTTCAAAGCAGCTTTTTCCATTCTGTGAATACAGGAAAAAACAAAAGCAGTAAGTCAGAAACTTCTCATCCGAGACAGTTATTTTATCTTTTTGGCACCGACCTTTAGAGCGCAGGAGGTAGAATCCGCCTGGGCCCCTTGTCTCTCTGCGGAGTCGCCCACAACGTGAGTAACATCCTGGCCACTACAGCACGTGGCCCAGGCCAGCCCCGGCTTGATTTAATGCTCTCCGTCTCTCTGCGGAGTCTCCCACAACGTGGGTAACATCCTGGCCACTACAGAACATGGCCCAGGCCAGCCCCGGCTTGATTTAATGCTCTCCCTAGCTGAGTTTCTTTGCCCCAGGCTCCATCAGCCGTAAAGAATAGATCCGCTGACGATTTGACAACTTTTGCTTCAGAGATGTAAAGCCGAGGGGAAAACCTACAACAGGGCAAGTCTCTTTTTATTCAGTTAATTTGGAGAAATAATCATCAGAATAATGATCTATTTTAGGCAAAGGTGGATAGAAACTTAGGCTATTTGTAGAATTTTCTCCTAGGTTTAAAATAACATTATCCTAAACTCTTCCTTTCCTTCCTTCCTCCCTCCCCGCCTTCCTTCCTCTCTACCTTGAACTTGACTACAGCCTTATACTTTGTGTGAGTTTCAGTGTGAATTCAGAAGAGAACTTATAAAACATCTATAAAATTAAAAGAAATCAATTGGCACTGCAACCCTATAAACTCTTCTTCCATAAAAGCCAATCTGTGCCACTTCTCATCTCCTGGGAGGTGAGAGTGGTAAAGCCTCACACTTCCAGGCTATCTGACTTTGGGCGACTCTAATCCTATGAATCTCGGTTTGCTGAGGTGCAAAAAGGCGATAATTACGCCTCCTGTTCTGGGTAATAGGAAATAAAACGATAATGCCTTCCATGGAAACTAGCACATACTAAGAGTTAATCAAAGATAGGCATTATTATCATTCTCGCTACACAAACTTGGATAAACGAAGCAAGGGCTGGGAACAGGAAAGGAAAGAGAAAGCTTAAGGAAAAATAAGATTTTTTAAAAAAATGCAGCCTTGGAAGAGCTATTTACATGGTTTATTTAAGTCTGTTGTGGAGAGAAAACCGCATGTGTGGGTGGGGGTTGGTGCAGAGGGTGGGGGTTGATGGACAAGAGCATCAGGATGGTGGACATGAGGATTCCCCTTGGCAATGTCCAAAGTGGACCAGAAGGTAGGAGTCAACATTAGCAGCAATAATTTTTATTTATTTATTTATTTTTGTTAGAGTCTCACTCTGTCTCCCAGGCTGGAGTGCAGTGGCGTGATCTCGGCTTACTGCAACCTGTCTCCCAGGTTCAAGTGATTCTCCTGCCTCAGCCTCCCAAGTAGCTGGGATTACAGGTGCCCACCACGAAGCCCAGCTAATTTTTGTATTTTTTTTTTTTTTAGTAGAGACGGAGTTTCACTGTGTCGGCCAGGTTGGACTCAAACTCCTGACCTTTGTGATCCACATGCCTTGGCCTCCCAAAGTGCTGGGATTACAGGTGTGAGCCTCCATGCCCAGCCAGTAGCAACTATTTTAATCCCAAACACAGCTTCCTTCGCCATCTTCTACCTTCTTCTTCTACCCACTCCTCCTTCTCCTCCTCCTCTCTTCTTTTTTGTATAAACCTCTATATTTCATCAGAAATATAGTCAAGAAGGGTTCATTGGAGCATGATAAGCAAACAATCTTCACAGTCGCCACAGGGCCAGGATATAGTTTTGTCGTTGTTTTGTTTCTTTTTTCCATGATTTTATATTCCACCATGTCTGCAGTCAGAAACTGATTTGAAAATGCAGTTTATGTGGTCCTGTTTAGAAAGTTAGGGTGAGGCTTGCTTTTTTAAGCTGGCAAGAACAATAAAGACCCAGGAAGATGAAAGGATTTAGGAAGAGGAGCTTCGTTAGATGTGCGAGGTGCCAACGGTTTTGGAAGCTGCGTTGAAATTGAATTTCTCACACACACGTCGTCGACACATGCACTTTCCCGTCCTCATGGCAGATGTCATAAGAGAATTATTGGTGTAGTGAATTCTTGGCCAATTTCTCCCACTTTAGTCCCATTTTACACATACTTCTTGGCTTCCCTGTTATAAAAGCCAGAGCCTTTTTGAAAGCGAATGCCCTAAAAATTCACACATTCTCATTCCACAAGGAGACATAGCCAAATGCTAAAATATCCAGGAAAGGGAGAGATGATGCATAAATTAATCACCAAGAAAACGATAAAAATTCATCACTAGAAAGTCTGGCTTTTTAAGCGTCCTTTTCCAGATTCAATTTTTAAAAAATGAGGTCAAAACCCAATACTTTGAAAGGAAGACCTTACAAATTACGTTGGAAAATCCTAGAGTGTGTATGTATTACCCTCATTGCACCTGAGAAAAATCTTTTGAATAAATGTATGTAGGTACTGCATCTCTGAATAATTTTTCGTTAGGGCAAAAGATCAATTAAGGTAAATACCATCAACCGGACAATTATAAATATTCAAAATGATTGATTCTATCAAATTAAGAGTGATTTCAGGGATACGAAACTCCTTAATTCACACATTAAAAAATTTTACCACTCATTTCCCATTCATGTACAGTAAAAATGATAATAAACCAAGGAGATCTCAGTTTGAACACAGAGGCAATTGTAGTTGACACTTAAAAATAGCCTCATTAAGACTCATGTTTATGAATGATCTGCCCCATCACACATACTGGCCAAAGTTTGATCTGGAGTCTTGGCGTGTATGTATTGATTTATGAACCTGCTGGATTATTTCCCGAGCAGAGAAATTGTATTCAGCCACAGAATTCAGTCTTTGAATTCTGAAACTTTCTATCCAGTGTCCAGTAAATGTCAGCGTGGAAGGTAATGGGCCAGGTAAATAAATCCCCGTCATGATCACACAGGCGGGATGATCGCGCTGTAGCCTGACCTGGGTGAGTTAGTTTACGTGAAGCTGCTGCCTGGATTCTCTATGTGGCCAGGCTTTGCCAACGTATTCAGTGCAGGAAGCGTGGACATTTCCTTTCCAGTGTTTGAAAATCTTCTCTTGTGTGTGAGTTTCCTAAGAATGCCATAACAGATTGCCACAAAGCTGGTGGCTTAAAATAACACAAAGGTATTCTCTCACAGCCCTGGAGGCCAGAAGTCTGAAATCACTGGGCTGAAATCAAGGCTTTGGTGGGGCCACACGCCCTGCTGGAAGGTCCAGGCAAGATTTGTTTCTTTGCTTTTTCCAGCTTGTCGTGGCCGCCTTTGTTCCTTGGTTTGTAGCTCCTTCCTCCATCCACAAAGTACATCACCTTATCCTCTGCCTCTGTCTCTGCAGTCACTTTCACCTTAGAAGGTCACATTCTAGGGATAGCGACTTGGCTATTTTTGGGGGCCTTTATTCAGCCGACCCCATCTTAGAATACAAACTATGAAATGTGACCATGTCCTTATTAAAAATAAGTAATTCTAGGTCGGGCATGCTGTCTTATGCCTCTGATTCCAGCACTTTGGGAGGCCGAGGCAGGTGGATCAACTGAGGTCAGGAGATCGAGACCAGCCTGGCCAACATGATGAAACACCATCGCTACTGAAAACCCAAAAATTAGCTGGGCGTGGTGGCGGGCGCCTGTAATCCCAGCTACTCAGGGGGCTGAGGCACAAGAATCGCTTGAACCCAGGAGGTGGAGGTTGTAGTGAGCCGAGATCATGCCACTGCACTCCAACCTGGGCAACAGAGCGAGACTGTGTCTAAAAAAAAAACCGAGTAATTCTAGAGTAGTTTGCATTTTATTTAAATTTCTTAAAGTAAGAAAATAATATGCATGTGGTAAAACAAAACAAAACAAAAAACCAAGCAGTACAAATAATTGACAATGAAAAGTGGGTGGGCCTTTCACTCCTGAAGGTGTTCTGTGGATGGGAACTGCTCTGGCTTTACAACTGAAGGCCCCACATCGCAGGAGGCCCCTCAGTCCCAGACAAACCAGACCGCAGCTCACCCTGTTCCAGTTCCACACCCTACCCCAGAGCTTGCCATAATTACTTGTTTTTTATGTATCTCTCTGAAAGTTTTCACATATATAACACAGATTTTTAACTCAATTGGAAAATATCTTTTCAATTATCTCGGCATTTTTTTCCTTATCGGCACATCTAGTTTTATCTCTCGCCCTCTTTTTTTTTTTTTTAACCCCTTTGGTATTTCATGGAATGAATGTACCATGATTCATTTAAACATTCCTTATTAACAGTAAACATGTGAATTATTTTTCAGGACTTTCTTTGCCACTACAGTGTAATTTACATCATCATATGTGTATTTCTTTCCCTCTATATTGTTAGTTTATTGCTGAACATCATTCCATTGTATAAATACACTGTGATTTGCTTCCTTTTCCCTTGGTAATAGACATTTTATTGTTTCCAGATTTTGGCTATGAATAAAACTGCTGCATTTATTTTAAATCTTTGTATGAACATACATTTTCATTTCTCTTGAATAAATACCAAGAGTAGAGTGGCTGGGTCATGGAGCTTTTGCATGGTCAGCTTTACAAGACCCTGTCAAATACTTTTCAAAGGTATTTGTATACATTTTCTCACCTGCCGGCACTGTACAAGAGTCCAGTTGCTCTGCATTCTCATCAACACATGATATTGTCAGTCTTTTCCACAAGCCATTCCGATGGATGTGTAATAGTATTGCACTCTGGTTTTAATTTGCATTTTTTGATCACGAATGAGTTTAAATGACTCTTCATTGGTGTAT
Source organism: Piliocolobus tephrosceles (assembly GCF_002776525.5). Taxonomy (NCBI): domain Eukaryota; kingdom Metazoa; phylum Chordata; class Mammalia; order Primates; family Cercopithecidae; genus Piliocolobus; species Piliocolobus tephrosceles. The sequence continues at coordinate 10,275,845 of NC_045437.1, forward strand.
TGGCCATCTGGTTGTCTTCTTAAGGAGTTGCCCGTTCACATCTTCTTCCTATTGTTCTGTCAGGTTGCCGGCCATGTTCTTAGTGACTTGAAGGAGTTCTTTTCATATTCTGGATACAAATCTTTATCAGATTGCAATGGACAAATGTTTGTGCCTCCCCCAAATTCATATGTTGAAATCCTAACTGTGTGTGATATCCTAATGTGATAGAATTAGTAGGAGAGGACTTTGGGAGGAAATTAGATCATGAGGGTGGTACCTTCGTAAATGGAATCAGTGCCCTTATTATAGGCACCCCAGAGAGTTCTGCCTGCTCTTGCCATGTGAGGACATAATGAGAAGAAGGTTATCTGTACCAGCAAGCAGGCCTTCAGCAGACATGAATCTTCCAGTGCCTTGATCTTAAACTTCTCAGCCTCCAGAAGAAGCATGAGAAATAAATTTCTGTCGTTTATTAACCACCCAGTCTATGGTATTGTGTTATAACCGCCTGAACTGCCTAGGACATAGATGTATGGACTGAAAAGACTATTTCTCCCTGGGTTCCCATTCACTTTCTTATTGGTGTCTTTTATCGAACAGAGGTTCTTCATTATAACCTCTTCCAGTTTATCAAACTTTTTTTCATGGTCAATGCCCTTTTAGGTCCTTCTGGATCATTTTTTGAAATCTTTGGCTATTCCAAGGTCATACCAACACTCTCCTATGTGATCTAGGAATATAAACCACCTGGAATTAACTACTGTGCTTGTCGTGAGGGACTAAGACTCATTTTAAAAAATATGACTATTTAATTGACTCAGCACCATTTATTGGCGGGACCTTCTTTTCCACACCGCTTTGTAGCGCCGCCTTCATCATAAATCAAGTGAATGTATACCTGTGGGTCTTTTTCTGGACTCTGTATTCTGTTTCACCAGATGTAATCTGATTTAGGAAAAATAAAGAATTCTGACCTTTCTTGCATCTGCATGCCTTGAAGCATATTTATACCATCTGGAGAACATTGTTTTGATCAGAATATGCCCAAAGAACGTTCTGAGTGCTTTACCTTGTTCCCTTCAGTTAAGATAAAGTGCTTCAGTTCGTCCTAATTAGCTTCTCTATCCTTTTTCCAGGTTTTAGGAGGAAATAAGCCAGTGACAGCTTTGGGGGAGGATGTCTCGGGAAAGCTTCCGCTGGAGAGCACTGCGGGCTGGGCCCGCTGAAGTCAGGGGCTCCACCAGGGCATTGGCCTGTTTCCCCTGCGTTCCTCTTCTTATCATGCACCAGCTTATTTCTTCCTGGCTCCAGATAACCTTGATGCTTCTCCAAGTGGTCAAAACCCTGTCTGTTCATTTTCACCTTTGCTCATCCTGGGTGCCTCTCCCAGCAGGGCCTCTCCCCTGCTTTGAGTCTACATAAAGTTTATTCCCCCGTCTGATGTCTTCTAGAAAGCCTCTTCTAGTCATGTCGGCACTTATCGATCTTTCTCTCCTCAGAACCCTACAGCTACTGTTATTTCTGAATCGCCTGTTCTGGCCTTTGTATCATTATTAAATATTTCACAAGTGCTTGTCTTGTCTCTCAGGCTAAGCCCAGCTCTGCAGGAGGTCAAAGCCCCTCTCCTAAAGCAGTTGCTCAATAAATATTTCATCCAGGATGAAGGAAAGCGTGGTCAGGGAGTGGACAGCGGAGAGTGATGTGCTTTAGGGTGCTGAGGTGCAGAGGAAGGGCCTGCTCCCAGTGGGGAATTCTGACAGGACCCCACACGCCCCACATGCCGGGCGTTCATATGGTTTCGGCTTGTGGAGAACTGCCCTAAAACCTTCGGTTCATGTTTCCAAGTGTGTGACTCAGAGAAGACACCAGCTCTTACATGGGGCAGAGGGTGGCATAACGTGGGGTGAGAAGACAACTCAGTTCTAAGTCAGAACTTTCACTTCAGTGGAAAATGGAAGCAACGCTGACACTCTCCTTCCACCTGGGAGCAAGCCTGCCACCAAGAAAGCTGTGGGAATAGGAGGGACGGGCCCAGGCACCCCATCTCCAAACTGCTCAAGATGTGTCATCTGCATAAACTGGCACACCTGTGGATGGGACATGCTCTAAATAGATGTTCAACAAGATCCAAGATTGGCGTAATGCGCCTTCAGTGGACTGTCATGATTAACTGTGCGTGCTGGCTGGCATGCCAGAGAAAGCTGTTGCGTTGTAGGTAAAGTGAGACAAATATGGAAAGACATTCCAGTTGTTTGGGGGATTTTTGTCACTTCCTCCAGATGGATGATTTTGGGTTTTTGTCCCTGGGTCTTGACAGATGTTCTCCACTTAACTTCCCCGAGGTTTCTGGCAGGATGGAGGGAAGTGATCTGTAGTCTGTTTCGCTATTAAAAACCATTTCCCCAGACTTGAAAAGTTGCCAACTCAGTCGTCTCTGATTTACTGATTTCTAACAAGTGTGCAGTGTAAAAATAAAGCCCCGGTCGGTTTTTGGGGCAACTTGCATCATTCGTAGTCACCCGACGATGGGTTTGCTGTTTGCTATGGGAACATCCCAAGGAACTCATTAATCATTTCCTCCTAAATATCTCTTAGGTCCCAAGCAGAGATGAATGGAAATAGAATTAGATGGCATAATGCATTTCCGGTAACAACAGCTCAAGACTCACGGCTTAACAGCCTGAACCTTAAATGCCCCCCAGTGTTCCCTGAGCGGAGAGATGTTTCACTCCACTGGGGTCCTAGACTGTGCAGAGCTTCTCCTTCTGCCCAGAGAGGGTGCTTAACTCATCAGGGACTGCAGAGGGAAGCTCAGCCAAGAGGAAGTACGAGTATGTTAACGGGAAAGTGAGCCCTCACCACGTGCTGCCTGGCCCTAAAAGCTGAGAAAGAGGAAGTATTATGTCTTAGGTTTAGGAGCACTGGGCTCCCAGCTCCTGGTTTTTCATGCAGTTCCAGGCTTGGGACCCCCTCCCTGGTCCTGGCTCAGAGTCCAACTCTTAGCCTGGACTAAGGGAACGAACACCACATACCCCGCCCCACAACATGAACTCCCCCCAGTGGCACCGAATATGCACGATGGGAAAGTATTCGTCTCAGATGATTTTGAGAAGCTCTGGTTATTTATGGCCTTTAGTTATAAATCAAGCAGAGGAGGTATCTGATAACAATCCTACATTGAAGAAGGAAAGGCAGGATTATGGTGTGGAGTCCCTCATTCACTTCTCCCGAGGTTAGAGACCAGAGAAGCCTGGCTTACTCATAGTAACCATTCCTGTATGGATAGGGGATGTCAGCTCCTAGAAAGGGCCATCGTATTAACCTGGTGATCAAGCAAAACACTGTGTGTTGCTGTATGAGTTAGGGTTCTCTAGAGGGACATAACTAATAGGATAGATGTGTATACAAAAGGGAGTTTATTAAGGAGAATTGACTCACACGATCACAAAGTGAAGTCCCACGACAGGCCGCCTGCAAACTGAGGAGCAAGGAAGCCAGAAGTGAGATGGTCTGAGTCCCAAAAACCTCAAAAGTAGGGAAGCCGACAGGGCAGCCTTCAATCTGTGGCCAAAGGCCTGAGAGCCCCCAGCAAAACACTGGTGTAAGTCCCAGAGTCTGAAGCCGGAAAAACCTGGAGTTTGATGTCCAAGGGCAGGAAGCATCCAGCATGGGAGAAAGAAGAAAACCAGAAACCTCAGCAAGCCAGCTTATCCCACCTTCTTCCACCTGCTCTGTTCTAGCCGTGCTGGCACCGGATTGGATGGTGCCCACCCACACTGAGGGAGGGTCTTCCTCTCCCAGTCCACTGACTCGAAGGTTAATCTTCCCTGGCAACACCCTCATGGACACACCCAGAAACAATACTTTGCCAGTCATCTAGGCCTTCAATCCAATAAAATTGACACTCACTCAATGTTAACCGTCATAGTTGCTTACCCCAGTAGCAAGATCGCTATATTGACAGTTTTAGTCCTATCTCAGAAAAGGTGGGATAGGGGCTGAGGGGCAAGGGTGGATTATTTGTAAAGTTTTTAGGGTTAGTTTAAGGTAGTGCTTTGAAAGCAGGGAAGGGAGATGCTAATTGGGATCAGGCAAAATTTGTGATGGAATAGTTCAGGCATGGTGGGCACAGCAAGACAAGAGTTTCAAGGCAGACTTGAGGTTTAAATAGATGTGTCATAAACCCAGCAGAGAGATCTATTTTTCCAAGAAATGGATTACTACCCTGATGAGGGCTAGTTGAGTAGTCTATTGTTTAGATAATAGATTTTCAAGAAGTTCTTAAAACAAAATAATAAAGTAAGTCTTCCTCAGCAAGAATTCCCTGGAAAAGTCATATTAACGTAGTCCGTTGGAGTAAAGTGGTGTCAATGTAAGCAAGAAGCTGTGTAGCTAAAGATGGTTTTACTATTCTACTCTTTGCTTATAATTTTAGCATCTGTGTGGAGGGAGGGAAGGTTTATGTGGTTCTCAGCTACCTAATAAATGTGGAGGATATTCTCAAATGTGATAAGCTGAAGGCAAGAGTAGATCAATCCTGATGAAACCATGTTTCTTTCAAAGAGAGATATAGGAAGGAGAGGCAAGAAAAGAATCTCTTCAATACTTCTCATGTGACGGGCACTGTGTTCACAAGGATTTTCTCATTTTAATCGTTACAGTAATCTTATAAAGTTGGTATTATTCCCATTCATTGGTTAGGAAGACTGAGGCTTGAAGAAGATATATATCTTATGTCAAAGACTCCCCTTAACCTAACTCCAGACAGGCTCTTTAAGCCCTCAAATCTCCAACCTTGGGTTCTATCCTTGGCCTTTTTATTCCAGTTTTAGCAAGAATTCTGCTGGGTCAGTTTAGTGAAAATCTCCCACCCCTGAAACTTGATCCAATTCCTCATCCCCCATCCTGGCCTGCCTTTAGCAGTAATCCTGTTGAGTCAGCCTAACAAGAATCCTTTAGCTTTGATGTTTACTCTTAGTAATTTTTTACCTTTGCTCCTTGGCTACCAATTCTCACTTGGCCTTGTTGACTGTAGAGTTGAGCGCCATCTCTCTCTCCTACTGCAAAGCCCCTCTATAGGGTCCCCTTGAATAAAGCCTGCCTTCCCATTATTAACATATGTTACAACAATTTTTCTTAAATAGTTACACAGTCAGAAAGTGGAAAAGCTGCTGGGATTGGAACCTGTCTATAGGTGTCCAATCTTGTGCTAGGCACTGTGCTGTCACTATGCTGGTGCAATGGAGGCCACCCTTGTGGGCTACATTCCCATCCTGCATCCTCACACCATCTGCCATGTAGGCCTTCCCTTGGCTACTCTTGGGACAAACCGAGTGTCAGGCCTGGATAAATGCCTTGCTCTCCAGGGTGACTGCATCCTGCTGCTGCGTGTGCTGGTCTTGCCATAGTGACTGCTGCTAGAGTTCTCAATGTCCTGCTTTAAAGTCCGGAAGGACCTCAAACCCCTGCTTTAAAGTCCTCCCCTCACCAGTAGGGAAAAATCTAAATTCCTCTGTGACAAGAATCATCACTAGCCCAATTTTGGAATGGTAGAGGAGCCACACAAAGGATATGGAAGAAAATCCAAAATCCAATGGAATATTATTATAATTATAATACAGCTGTGTTTAGGGGTAAAGAAACACAGAATTCATTGAAGTAGTGATGAAAACAGCTTGTAAATAATCTTTTCCTGCACAAATCCTCATCTCCTCTGTTCCCCCACATTCTTTGCCACCACCTTGAATATACCTTGGACTATTTTTTTTTCTCATAGGTCCCTCACCTCTAAAATCTCCAAACCTTTCTGCTAAGTTATCTCCTTCTGATAACATTTAAAGGCTTTATCCTGAAGTCTCCCACATCTGGATAGCCTACTAGACAGAATTAAGCTCTCCTGTCTGTGTCCCCTTCACAATGTAACCGTGTGATTTCCCCAGCCCTGTGTCCTACCCATCTCCATCCATCTATTTAGCCATCTCACCACTCTTTAATGCATCCATTTGTCAATTCATTTGTTTATTTTTTCATTCATTCATCCTTGCATCCCCTACTCCTTCCATTTATCCATGGAGGAAATGTTTGTTTGTTTAAAACCCTATATGTGCATGATCCTGGGTTTCATCTTCATTTGGATTAGATTGGCCTCATTCTCTTCCAAGGCCACAGAATCAAGGGACAATTCCAGAAAACCATCTCAGGAGAGTGGCTGTCAATCTCTTGTTGCATTTTGTGTGAGGAGAGGTCCAGCCTCTCCTCAGTACAGCACTGTTACTTGTTTTCTCAACCAAGGGAGATCCAAGACAGTAATGTTCAGTCTGATTTTAGATGAAGAATCCAAGACTTCTGCCATGGTCATTGAAGCATTACTCAAAATTGTCAAGATATGGAATCAATCACATCTTGATGATATGCTCATCAGTGGATGAATGGATAAAGAAATATATACATACACAATGGAATACTATTTAGCCATAACAGGAAGAAATTCTGTGGTTTACAATGTGGATGAGCCTAAAGGACATCATGTTAAGTGAAATAAGCCAGACACAGAAAGACAACTACTACATGATCTCACTTATTTGTGGACTCTAGAAGGTGAACTCAGAAACAGGGAGTAGAATGGTGGTTACCAGGGGTTGCGGCAGCGTGGGGCAGAAGGGGCGAGATGTTGGTCAAAGAATACAAAACTTCGGGTAGATGGGAGGAATAAATTGAAAAGATCTGGTGACTATAGTTAAAAAAGCATTGTTTTGCATACTTGAAAATTTCTAACAGAGTGTTTTCGCTACAAAGAAATAAGTATGTGAGGCAATGCATATGCCAATTAGCTTGATTTAGCCATGCCACAATGTGTGCATATATCAAAAGACACCAAAGATACAATTTTTACCTGTCGATTAAAAAAATGAATAAAAACAAGAAAAAAAAAGAATCCAGGTTTGCTAGGTCCTGCTTCTTCTGACCTAGAGAACGCCCAGAATAAGTGCAGTGGTTCCAAGGACCAAACAGGTAAACTCGGTGCAGCTACACCCATTAATTTCAGCTTTGGGATGGTTATAAATATGGAGAATAATGCATATTTCACCATCAAACCGATACTCAATTACTTTTTTTTTTTTTTTTTTTGTCGTTTCAAGAGCAAATGAACTCTGGTAAATGGACTGAGAAGAGAAACTTTGGAAAGTGACACCAAGCAATCAGAAACAGAAAAAAACGACCCCAATGTTCGGAGATTTCTAACTGATCATTCTTTCTTAGATGCCTGCTGTTGTGGGAATAGAAAAGAGCGGGGGATAGTTTTTGACTCTGCTTTAAAATGTTCTTAATAGGAAAAGGCTCCCATTCTAACTCAAGAGGTGACACCTTAACAACCACCCTCCTCATAAAACATTCCCTGGCTCCTGCTGGCCCTTGTGTAACCAGGAGGGTCCTGCCATGAAATAGAACTTGAGTTTCTTCCCCACTGATAGCCACACTTCCCACAGGACCTGGATGTCTGTGGTGGTTATGAATTAAAGGCTTGGTCTTCATCACATCAGTGTCAGCCTGTATGAACAGATCTCAACATTTTCTCTAAAGGCAGGCATTTTTATTTGTGGAGGAATCAGGACTCTCTTCTCTGATTCTGACACCCATCACATACAGCCTGCAAATTCAGTGTGCACGGCTCGTTTTTTTTTTTTTTTTCCCCCATTCTCCACTGAGATTGGCTCGTTTGACTATTCCATTCATCAGGCGCAGAGTGAGGGAAACACACACTTCATTTGCTTTGTGGCACTGCCTTATTTTCCCTCTTTTGGTCTGAAGAGAACCAATAAACCTTCTATCTTCAAATTTTCAGAGGAGTACTTTCCATCTAGCTGGTTCTTGAATGCTTTAAAATGGAAAAAAAGAACTGAAAACAGGCCACTGTTTGGGTGATTTGCAAGCGCTCCGAAATTTCTGTTTTTATGCTTCACAGACTCGGTGATTGACAGTGCCTTCCCCCAGATAGTCAGCGGCATTGGCCATGATGGTGCTGCTCCGAATTGAGTATATGTTTTTTAAATGCCAGTGTCTACTGAATGAAATCTAGAATTAATTTTTCTTGGGCTAATAGTTGTGCATAGCCACAGTGTACCTGCTGAATGTATGGGCTTTGCAAATAACATTTAGTCTCTTTTTTTTTTCTCTCCTTTTTGTCATCCCTGGTCTCTGGAGAATTTTACTTTTCAATGGTTTTAGCCCTTCCTCATATCTGGCTGATTTTGATAAGAGCAGATGAATTACCCAGCGTGGAATATGAGAAAATTCTTTGGAGAGGGGGTCCAGTGGTCATGGGTGCATTTGACTGGGGCTCCAGTTTGTGCACAGCCCCCTTGTGCCCCAGCTGTGTCCAGGGTGAGCAGCCACTGGCCTGAGGTCACTGTAGCACACCTTTCCTCCCTATAGACCAAGGTTTCTCCTTCTTGGCACTATTAACATTTGGTTTGCGGGGCTAACCTGTGCATTGTTGGATGTTTAGCGGCACCCCTGGCTTCTACACATTAGATAGCAGTAGCACTGTTTCCCCAGGCGGTGACAACCGAAACTGTTTTCAGACGTTGCCAAATGCCTCCTGTGGTGCTGATGGGGAATGATCCCCAGACGAAGACGTTCTACGTCTGGGCTCTTTGAGTCCCAGGTGAGAGTTGGGATGCATGCAGAAAGAGGAGGAAGGGAGGGCAGGAAATCAGGAAAAAGATGGACTCCGGGGCGTGTCGGCCTCTCCTGATATCCGGATGAACAAATTCGCTGGTTACCTACTCTGGCTGCGTGTTAGAATTACCTGGGGAGCTTTAAAAAAATCCACCTTCTGAGCCTGGCCCAAGGATCCTGAATTAATTGGTTTGAGGAGGTTCCCTGCTGTCAGCATTTTCTTCCCAACCTTGGTGGCTGCAATGTGAGGCCAGGGTTGAGGACCAAGGTCAGGAGCAGGGTCGCTCACTGTGAGGCTGGGCTCGTCCTGCCTCCGGCTGCACGATGCTGGGAGCTGTGCTGTTGAGGCATTCACTTTACCTTCCTGAGATTTTCTCACCAAGTGTCTTCAAGCTCTGGAAGCTGAGACCCTGCGCTTTACTAATGTCACCTGGGCTGCTCAAGTAGCTCCTTCGACTAACCACCGAAAGAACTCAACCCCAGAGATCCCGTCTCTACTAAAAATACAAAAAATTGGCTGGGCGCGGTGGCGCATGCCTGTAATCCCAGCTACTCGGGAGGCTGAGGCAGGAGAATCGCTGGAATGCAGGAGACGGAGGTTACCGTGAGCCGGGATGGCGCCACTGCACTCCAGCCTGGGCAGCAGGAGCGAAACTCCGTCTCAGGGAGAGAGAGAGAGAAAAAAAAAGGGAACTCAACTAGTGAAAAAAGCAGGCGCCACCTCAAAGTCATACGTAGATTTCTGCTGCATTTCTCAGAAAATGCTCTTTTGCTTTCTTTTGCAAGCAGGTAAGTGCAAGCATTTGTCTAAGCAACAGAGAAGGGCCGAGCGGGTGGAGAGGGATGAAGAAATGCGAGCCACCCGCGATGCTCTGTATCTCTCTGTAGGGATGGCAGCGGCTAAAGAATGGTGAGAACCAGGACACCAGAGACAGGGAAGGAGAGACGAACAACCGGGGAGTCATCTAGCATCATAAACAGCAAATTCTACTAAGTATTCAATTAACCCCAATGGAAATAGAAAAAGGAGGAGCCGAGAAACCAAAAATAGATGGGATGAAAGGAAACAAGTAGTAAAAGAGTAGATCTGAATCCCACCTTATCTTTCCAATGTAAATGTAAGAGGCCATCATTTGTAAATGGACTAAACACTCTAAGAGGCAGAGATAGTCTGGATGGATAAAAAAGCAAGGCCCAACTCAAGAAAGCAAGATGTGCTTTAAATACGCAGATACAGATAGGTTGAAAGATATACAGGTAAATAGGTGTTAAAAGATGTACCGTGCATATAGCGTAAACATACTGGGGTAGCTATACATTAATATCAGATAATACACTTCACAACAAAAAACATTACCAGAGATAAGAAGGGACACTTTAAAATGATAAAGGGTCAATTAATCAGGAAGTTAAAACAATCATAGATATATATGTCCCAAATCACAGATCTTCAAATAAAAATACACATGACTGATTTAAAGCAAACATTATACCATGACATGTGGAATTTATAATAGATATGATAGCTACAGCATCTAGGATGGAAGACAGATCAAGTGACCGGTAAGGCTGCAAGTTTCATTATGTTATATGAAGTGGTATTTTAGAAATAAGTAGACTGTGCACTATTTACCATGGCAAAGACTTGGAACCAACCCAAATGCCCAGCAATGATAGACTGGATAAAGAAAATGTGGCACATATTCACCATGGAATACTATGCAGCCATAAAAAAGGATGAATTCATGTCCTTTGCAGGGATATGGGTGAAGCTGGAAATCATCATTCTCAGCAAACTAACTCAAGAACAGAAAACCAAATACCACGTGTTCTTACTCATAAGTGGGAGCTGAACAATGAGAACACATGGACACAGGGAGGGGAACATTACACACTGGGGCCTGTCGGTGGGGGTGGGGGGCTAGGGGAAGGATAGCATTAGGAGAAATACCTAATGTAGATGGTGGGTTGATGGGTGCAGCAAACGACCGTGGCACATGTATACCTATGTAACAAACCTGCACGTTCTGCACATGTATCCCAGAACTTAAAGTATAATTTAAAAAAAAAAGAAATAAGCAGGCTGTGAAAAGATAAAGATATATATTCTAATCCCTAGAATGACCACTTAAAGTGCAAAGATAAATAGTTAAAAAATCAATAGCTTTATTACAGTGGAATTCTAAAAAATGTTCATTCAACACACCAATGCACACATATTCCCACTCCTCACATTCCTCTTTCTTTTGGATGTTGGAATCTACCAAACAAATAGTAACATAGTGGATCTTTCATGAAGGCAAGTACTTCCTTAGCTTTTCTAATATAAAGTAGCTTTATAATTAGTTGTAATTTTGGTAAATTATTGCCTATTATAAACTGCTAATTTGATACATGTGCATTCCTTTCTGTAGCTAATTTAGAAAGTCTTCACAGCGGGGTCAATTCTGGTTTGTGGATTTTGTGCATCTGGTTTTGTCAAGTAGAAGCATACAACTTTCAGATCCAGACCTTAGTAGAAAGTAAGCCACGTAGGCTCACTTTCCTGAGGATCCTCATTAAAGTTCCTAGAAGATGTAACTCTGAGATTTCCTGAATGCTGAGTTCTGCCAGGGAGAGGTGTAATCACCGTTTACTTTCCTGATGTTAGTAGAGAAAAATGAGGCAGGCCCACTGGGGAACTCACACAGGAATAGACTATGATTTAATACATAACAGTGTGATCGTGGCTTTGGGTCTGGTCACTGTTTCCGTGAGCATGTACCAAGATGGTATGAGCTGTCCTTGCAGCAAGATAGAACGTGCATTCCACTAGCGCCCTTAGACCTTCTCGCATGGATCCTGGTTCCCTGTGGGCCCCCTACATCCTGTATTCATTTCATTGACTTCTCAGTCAAGTCTCTACATTTGTTTTGTTAATGTCACTTTGAAATCTTTTTTTTTTTTTTTTTTTTTTTTTTTTTGAGACGGAGTCTCGCTCTGTCACCCAGGCTGGAGTGCAGTGGCGCGATCTCGGCTCACTGCAAGCTCCGCCTCCCGGGTTTACGCCATTCTCCTGCCTCAGCCTCCCGAGTAGCTGGGACTATAGGCGCCCGCCATCTCGCCCGGCTAGTTTTTTTTGTATTTTTTAGTAGAGATGGGGTTTCACCGTGTTAGCCAGGATGGTCTCGATCTCCTGACCTCGTGATCCACCCGTCTCGGCCTCCCAAAGTGCTGGGATTACAGGCTTGAGCCACCGCGCCCGGCCTGAAATCTTGTCAAGAGGTGAGCACGGTGTCTCATGCCTGTAATCCCAGCACTTTGGGAGGCCAAGGTGGGTGAATCACCTGAGGTCAAGAGTTCGAGACCAGGCTGACCAATATGATAAAACTGGGAGGCTGAGACAGGAGAATCACTTGAACCCGTGAGGCAGAGGTTGCAGTGAGCCGATATTATGCCATTGCACTCCAGCCTGGGCAATAAGAGCAAAACTCCGCCCCCCCAAAAAGAGTTAATTGGATTAAAATGAATGAGAAACACAGTACATAGGGAGGGTAGGTGAGTGCTCTACAGGATAGATAGTCACTGAAGAATGGGTAAACTGTTAACAGAGGTAGATGAATGAAGTGGAGAAAACAGTGTAATTAAAGACATAGAGGTGAGAACTCACTGGAAAGTGATCCAGGCTCAGGAAGCAAAGGAGCTGGCCGGCATGTGGAGGTCGCATTGGAGATTTGTGGTAAGGCCAGAGAGATGGATAGGAGCCAGATTCTGGAGGGCTTTGAACACAAAGTCCAAACTTTTCTTACATAATTTGACACACAATTTTAAAAAGCACTTTTTTAAAGCTAGAAGGTATCTTGTTTGAGGCTAGGCTTTAGGAAGATGCACCTTGCACCAGTTTGTGTTGGAGGAATTAGAGAGAGAGAAGGGGTTGACATGTGACCTGGATCCTCTTTTGTCTACATGAAAGGATTTCTGGATAGGGTAGGACAATCACTTTCCTTTCTCCTCTGCCTCTTTTTTTTTTTTTTTTTTAAACAAGTGGATGGCTGCCTTAAATGAAACACCTTGAAAACTCAAAATGTCAGACTCAAAGAGTCCTCTCCACATTGAGAGCTTTAGAGAGCTGGTGACAGGCTCTCAGAAAAGAGAGCCCAAGTGGCCTGCTTCAGCAAAGGGATGCTTGAATTGTTAATTCCTAAAAACACCCATGATCTGTGTATACAGTTGCTCCCATTCCCTCTCAGTGCTGAAATGGGACTTCCCATTATTCCTCAAGTCTTCTCTCTTCCCTCTTTAATTCACAAAAGGTTTTCTGAGAGCTTACCATGTGTCAGGCACTGATAGGACTTGGAATATTCTATTTCGTTCTTTTTCTAAAAACATCCATTGCTGTGATGATGATGATTACATATGTGATATACATCTTATTATTCTCCTCACTTCAGTTTACTTATGAGAAAACAGAGACTCAGAGAGGTTAAGTAACTTTCTCGATGTCACACAGCCAGAAGGAAGCCGAGATCTGGTTTCCAATGTCTTGTCTGGACAAATTAAATATTACATGAAGAACATCATAACAAAAAATATCATCAGAGACAAAGAGGGACACTGTATTAGTCTGTTCTTGTGCTGTTAATAAAGATATACCCAAGACTGGGTAATTTATAAAGGAAAGAGGTTTAATAGACTCACAGTTCCACATGGCTGGGGAGGCCTCACAATCAACGGTGGAAGGTGAATGAGGAGCAAAGTCACATCCTACATGGAAGCAGGCAGGAGAGCTTGTGCAGGGGGACTCCCATTTATAAAACCATCCTATCTCATGAGACTTATGCACTAGCACAAGAACAGTGCGGAAGAATCCACCCCCATGATTCAATGATCTCCACCTGGCCCTGCCCTTGACACGTGGGGATTATTGCAGTTCAAGGTGAGATTTGGGAGGGGACACAGCTAAACCATATCAGATACTTTATAATGATAAAGGGTCAATTAATCGGGAAGTTAAGACAATCCTAAGTGTATATCTTCCAAATTATAGGACTTCAAATAAAAATACACATGACTAATTTAAAGTGAACATTATACCATGACATGTGAGATTTATAACGTATGTAAATACAAACATTATAAATAGTAACATGTATATTAGTAATATGTGTAATACATTTATATACAATTACTATACTATTCAATATCTTTTGATTATCAAGTGGTTACTATGTCCCAGCACTTTAGACACATACATTAATTCTCACAACCCCATTATAAGGTATTACCCCAAAATGTGGCAGAGAGAGCTAAGATTACTTGCCTAAGTTCTATTAGCTAGTAATTGAGTGAGCTGGATTGAACTCTTAGTAAGTGGTGTGGGGTGTAGACACTGGGTCTTTCCGACCCAAAACCTGTGGTTAAATTTGTTTGAAGAGTCTAATGATCATCTAACTCTTCCACCATCTACCTAAGGTTTTCTGAGCACCTACAATGTTCTAGACACTTTACATGTGGTCACATTTAGTCCTGAACCCTGTGAGGTGGGCATTCTTCTCCTTTCAAAGAATGGGAATCCAAGTCTCCAAGCAGCAAAATTATTCACCAGGATCATTTGCCATTAAGTGGCTGATGAGAGATTAAAATCCAAGTGCATCAGACATTGGATACTTCTTCATACAAAAATCTGTTTTTCCCCAAGAAAACCCATGCTTCAGCAGAGTTCCATAGTTCTCCATTTTGTTCCCACAGGCTAGACTAGGAGGGAGGAGCTGCCCCGAAGTCCTGACTTTCTTCGTAGACCCTCTCAGGCCAGGCTCAGGGGATAGCATTTCTCTCTGGCTGAGAACTACTATAGAGTTTCCATGTTTAATATACCATACAGTGATGTTAAAAAACACAATTTCAATATATTTAGTTTAAAAATTTAATTGACTTTTGTTAGCAACTCATGAATTGAGCAGCCTCTCATCTAAAAATGGAGAGGCACTCCATTAGGCATGGCCAAACAGTGGATTTTTATAAAGTAGCTTGAGTAGGAACAAGGAAATGGTATAATCTAAAAAGGGGATTGGGAAACACCAGGTTACTTTACTTGTAAGGGGTAAAGTAGAGGAGGCTTCCTTATCATGCTGCCTAACACTGGACTGTTTGTGGATTTGGCCACCATCTCTCTCCTGATTTCTCAGAAGGTCAGATAAACAACTTAGTTTTGGTTTGATGATGTGGAACTTTAGCATAAGTGAGTCTATTTTGGTTTGGTCTGCTGGGGCCTAGTGCAGAAGTTTAGTCCATATCAATAGGCTCTCATAAATTTTATTTAACAGTGATTAAAATGCGAAACCATTAAAATTAAAATTATAGCAACTGACTTATGAAAAAATGTTTATTATATAATGTTAAGTGGGGAAAAGCAGGATGCAATAAAGATCTGCATGAAATAGAAATGCATATCCACAGAATCTGGAACGAAGTACATAAAAGTGAAGAGTGAGAAAGGTGGTATTATGGGTGACTTTTTGGTGGAGGGGGCGCCATTTTTGCAATTGTCTTTAGTGTTCCTTCTCAGTGTGGGTTTTTATGTAGGGAAGGGGATTTGTATTGGAGAGTCACATATTAAAACCATATAAATCACAAGTCGTATTAGTCCATTTTCATGCTTCTGATAAAGACATACCTGAGACTGGGCATTTACAAAATAAGGAGGTTTATTGGTCTTACAGTTCCACATGGCTGGGGAGGCCTCACAATCATTGTGGAAGGCAAGGAGGAGCAAGTCACACCTTATGTGGATGGCAGCAAGCAAAAAGAGAGAGCTTGTGCAGGGAAACTCCCATTTTTAAAACCATCAGATCTCATGAAACTATTCACTATCATGAGAACAGCACAGGAAAGACCTACAGCCTTGATTCAATTACCTCCCACCAGCTTCTTCCCATGACATGTGGGGATTGTGGGAGTTACAATTCAAGATAAGATTTGGGTGGAGCCACAACCAAACCATATCACAAGTATTCTTAGCTCTCTGAATTTTCCCAAACTGAACACCCTGTGTACAAAGCACTCAGATCAAGATCATTGTTAGGATCCAGAAACCTCGCATACTCCACTCCCATCATTCTTAATGTGAAAACCAGTTCTCTGAGCATGGAATGGATTGTCCTTAAGTATGCAAAAAGAAGATCTTGGCCAGGAAGCCAAAGAAGAGGAGGCTGATCACTTGAGTCAGTAAGGATTGAGCCTTCCTGGGGCTTCTTATTCATCATTCACTCTTACTCTGGAAATAGCAGAGGTGGGGTGGGCCGTTTTCAGAACAGGAACTTGGTTATGCACCTAACCAGAAACAAGAAGAGAAAGGGGCTAGTGTCTGTCTGGGAGATGTGAAGTGGTGCTGAGGACTAGCCCAGAAACACCATCCCCCACTGAACTCACAGGCCCAGTGAAACCGGAACCCCAGAGCCTGGGGAGAACAAACACTGATGGACCTTCCATCAGGTCTCTTTCTGACCTTCATCAGAAAGAGAGACAAGGCTCAAGAGCGTAATTCAGAGAAGTGAACAGACCAAGTAGACATAGTTCAAAAACAAGGGCATAGGAACCAAGGGCCTGGAGCCAGGGAAGACGGGGTTGACACCCAGAAGTTGGGCCCTGGAGTTACACAGAAAAGTGCCTCCAGCCTTCCCTCAGTGCTCATGGAGCCCCTGTTGCCTGGATGCAGTGATGAATGAGACAGAATGAGACAGATGCTGTGGCTGCCCTCATGGGCCTGATATCCACAGAGGGATGACAGCTACAATGGGGGAGCCAGGCAGGGGAGGGGCTGTGTGTTCAAGGCTGTAGGAACGCACAGGTGAAGCCCCACCTGAAGGCCAGGTAAAGTGCGCATGTTGAGTTTGGGGAACAGAAAGTCCATCTCATGGCAGGAACAGAGCAAACTGGGAGAGATGGATTGAACTGGGGTCAGAGCCAGCTCCTAAGGACCGTTGCAGGGAGCAGAAGCACAACATCCCAACATGGCTCCAATTGGTTAGAAAGCCAGGCCGGGCGCAGTGACTCACGCCTGTAATCCCAGCACTTTGGGAGGTCAAGGTGGGCAGATCATGAGGTCAAGAGATCGAAACCATCCTGGCCAACATGGTGAAACCTCATCTCTGCTAAAAATACAAAAATCTGCTGGGCATGGTGGCAGGTGCCTGTAATCCCAGCTACTCGGGAGGCTGAGACAGGAGAATCACTTGAACCCGGGAGGCGGAGGTTGCAGTGAGCTGAGATCACACCACTGCACTCCAGCCTGGCAACAGAGAGACTCCGTCTCAAGCAAACAAACAAACAAACAAACAAAAAGCCAGTGATGTTGCCCACTCAGTAACACTGCAAATATAACAATTTGCAATCATATTCAGAAATGCCAAGTAAAATGTAAATTTATAAAACTATAAATGTAAAAATATGTGATCATTACCACATAAATTCTCAGCAGATTAAATGAATACAAATAAAACCTTAGTCAAAAAGTAACTATTGACCCAAAGTGAAACTAATTTAAGTAACCATGAATTTTGATTCACGATTATAAATATGATGTAATCTTTCTTTTAAAATGCTGTATAAAAATATAAAATTGTCTCAACAGTTCATTTATGAGTTTTGAGGGCAAATTCTTCCAGCTACTGAAAATTGTCTTTCTTAATCTATATGCAATGAGTTGAAGAAGCAGTGGTGGAATAATTCTAAGTTAATTCCAAATAGTTCTTTCTGACTCCAGAATAATTCGAATAATTCTCTTTCTTATTTGATAATTTTAAAGATATATGATTGAACACTCTTTTTTCAGGAACTGCACTGTCATTGCTGAAGAGCTGCTATGGGTTGAATTCTGCCTCCTCCAAAATTCATATGTTGAAGCCCTAACTTCCAATGTCACTGCATTTGGGGACAGAGCCTCTAAGAGGTAATTAAGGTTAAATGGGGTCAAGTTCAGCTGACTAATCCATGAGTTATTTGTATATTTTGTTGTCATTTCTAAGAGAGTATGTTATTTGATCTTTGTTCGCTTTGCTTTCATCAGGCGTAGATGATGAATCCAATGCAGGATGACTATACCAATTTTCAAACTATCATTTTTTTTTATCCAATTTGTTTGGAAATTATAAAAACCAAAGGAAGATTTGTTCTTGGAATGGAAACTTTGCCAATACCACAACATGATTGCGTGCCCTGGCTTACTCCAGCAGAGATGCGTTTAGACTTGCAGTTTGGTTATACTTTTGTTGTTGTTGTTATTGTTGTTTATCTTAATTGAATAATTGAGTCATTGATCTTGAGCAAAAAACAAATGATTCAGGGTTCATTTATGATTTAAAATTATAAAAGTCATCGTTTTACAGCAAATGCATTCACTTCTTAGTACTTGAAAATAGCCTAGTTATTAAAATACTAAAACACCTAAAACCCACTTACTGGCTGTATATTTGGGAGAAGCCACTCTAAATTTCTCTGAAATTCACTTTTCTTAGCTATGAAATTATATATATATATAAAATATATACATACACATATATACATATATGTGTGTGCACGTATATGTGTGTGTGTGTATATATACACGCGCACACACACACACATATATATACATATATGGAATAGGGCTTCGCTCAAGATGAGAATCATGCATGTAAAATGTTGGACAAAGAGCCCACTGGTAGAAGACATTGGGTAAATGGCTACTGCCACTGTCTCAAGACAGCACAAGGCACAGGTATTCTGGGATAGATTGTCCTTTCACTAATTGGAGTCCTATTGGGTCCTTCCACCAACTCCTGCCTACAATCTGGTCTCCTTTCTCTCATTAAAACCTTCCCATAGAGCATTCCCTTAGCACAATGCTCCCCATCTTGCCAATGCCTCCCAGTCCTGACTGCACAAGAAATCACCCAGAGAGCTCATTTAAAATGTCAACACCTGAGCCCTGCCCAGAGGACCTGTTGATCTAGTTCTTGGAAGCAGAGCTTGGGAGCCCATATGTCACCCGCTGCTTGGCTGGTTCTGGTTTGTGGTTGGGTCTGGGGACTCAGCTCTAGCAGACCAGGGAGATAACAAGCTCCAGTTAAGTCAGCCAATCCCAGAGACTGCACTAGCTGACTCAGCAGCACCTTTCCTAGAAAACAGAAGTCGTTGTGCCCGTTAAAAATCTCGGAGGACCTTCCAGAGTGGGGTCTTTGGAGATCTCAGCCTGGTGGTCTGGGCAGTGTAGGAGGGACACATGGATGGACTAGAAAAGCTTGGCTCTTTCTCAAGCCAATGCTGATTCAGGGATTCATGGCAAATGAGTGGGGACATTGTGATGTCATTTCTGTGTGTGTGTATCCATCTCCCTCCCCTCAGTGACCAAGAATACCATGAGGCGGAAACTCAGAGAATTCTGGTATCTGCTGGGTGTGGGATAGGATGAGGGATTGGTAACATTTTAGGTACTGGTTCATTCTGGACAGAAATGGGAATTGAGAGACACTCCTTTAGGAATAACTTGGAAAATTCTCATTAAAATTAATGATGATGATAATAAAACAACTTAGTGCTTTCCACTTGGCTTTGTGTACTCGATGATTTAATGCAACAATGATGCAGCCGGGCGTGGCTGGCCGATGCTGGCAGCCCCCATCCCACCCCAAAACAACTCCTGAATAGCCTAACTAGCCATTCTATGCACCCAATACTTTAATTTGCACCTTCTATTCATTCACTCCTAACCTGGTGACACCCCCTAGATTACTGATCTCTGTGGTTCAATTTCTTCATCTCCATAAACCATAGAAATGCCTAGGGAATCCCAGTGTGTGAGAATTCCATCTCTCTCTCTCTTGCTTTCCACCTGGCACCTGGAAATAGCCCAGACGTGATGATCGCAAAATGATACAGAACAGAATATATTTTCCTAGACTTCACTTCCTAGCACAAAACGAGTAGTGAAACGAGTCTCTGAAGCTGTGTCTCTCTGACGGGGCAGAGTCGGAATGCATGCTCTGTGGCTGTCTTATTTGTGTTTCCAGGTGGCCAGCCTGTTTGTATTCTATATAACATATATGGCACTCTCCCTTCCTTAACTCCATTCTCCACACTTTCCACACACTAGCTTTTTATTTTTATTTTTATTTTTTAGTTAAAAAGAGTGCTGTGTTTCTTGCTGTTTTCGTGTTCGCATTAGAGGAACAGCAGCGTGCTGTCAGGCAGGGGTGGCTGGTAATAGACTCTGGATAACAAGCACCCAGCTCATCCTGGGGCTCCCTCAGGAAACAGAATTGGATGATGGAAGAAAAGAATATCAGGGTTGAGAGAGGAATGTCTCAGCTAGCCCATCACATAAACATTAAAAATAAAATTAGAATACATACCTTATGATTCCTCAGCTGGAGAAGCAAAATAAATGGAAAAAATTATCCCCAAGCCGTAATAGCTTGACTCCAAAGAGTGACTTCTTTCCTATCACTGGGTGGCAGCGTCCTTCCCAAACATTGCCCTCGTAAGTGTCCAGGAACCGTGACCTAGAGGCCCTCAGGATCTCTCCCTCAGGCCAAGGCAGGCAATTACATCAGCCCAGGGGTTTGGTTTCAAGTTGTCAGGGGTCAGTGATGCAGGTCACTCAGTTCCCAGGGTCCTTCCTGAGAATTGGTGCTGGGAATAAGTAGGATGGACAGAACATCCACTTGGGATATCTAGCACCGATTTGGATGTTGGCACCAGGAGCCAAGTCACCTAGTTTCAAAGTCCAGCCCTACAACTTACTAGGACTCTGAATTACGTAACCTCTTGGTGCCTCAACTTGCTTATCTGTGGAATAGGAGTAAGGTAGAATCCACTGGATAGATGCATTGGGAAGCATAACAAACTTAATGCATGTAAACTCTTTCTTTTTTTTTTTTTTTTTTTTTTTGCGGAGATTGGGATTTTCCATGTTGGCCAGCCTGGTCTCAAATGCCTGACCTCAGGTGATCCACCCGCCTTGGGCTCCCAAATTGCTGGGATTATAGGCGTGAGCCACCGTGCCCGGCCCCACTTTTCTTTTCTCTCTGTCTCTCTCTCTTTTTTTTTTTTTTTTTTTTTAGACAGAGTGTTGCTCTGTCGCCCAAGCTCTGGAGTGCAGTGGAGTGATCTTGGCTCACTGCAACCTCCACATACCAGGTTCAAGCAATTCTCCTGCCTCAGTCTCCTAAGTAGCTGGGATTGCAGGCATATGCCAACATGCCCAGCTAATTTTTTTTTTTTTTTTTTGTATTTTTAGTAGAGATGGGGTTTCACTATGTTGGCCAGGCTGGTCTCAAACTCCTGACCTTGTGATCCGCCCACCTCGGCCTCCCAAAGTGCTGGGATTACAGGCTTGAGCCACTGCATCTGACCTAATGCATGTAAGTTCTTGTAACAGTGCTGAGCACAGATACGTAACACTGTTAGTCACTAATAAAATGTTTAGCATTTTAGAGACTCTGCACCCCATTTTGTTAAGAAGCAACTTTCTATAATCTGCCAGGGGTTGGCAGCCCAGAGTCCACTCTGCTCCCATGTTCTGTGTGAGCACAGGTGTGTGCCTCAGTCTTCCGGATCCCACACTGTTGATCTGTAAACTGGGAAAAATAATGCCCGGCTTACGTGTGGGTTTCCTTGGATTGCCATGAAGATAACATTAGATGCAAAATGCCCATAGTTTTAAGCAGATCTCACAAGTTATAATTTTTCTGCTCTGGGTCTCTGATACATCTTTTTTTCCTCTGGTCAAGTGGATCAAATCCCATTTTGTTACTCAGCCATTGGATCGGATTGCAGAAGCCCAGATACTGAGATGTTAACTCTTTGAACTGCACCATCATTCAGCTCACCAGGCACTGTATTATTTGGGCAATTAGAAATGTCTTGAGTTTATTATAGAATCCCATCTTAAATACATGGTTTTAGACGTGGTGTCTCTGCTGTGATGTATAACAAATAGCAAATACATCACCTCTCACCATCTGACACGGCGCAGAGTTACCTGCTAGTTTTTGGTATATTGTGCACTTCCTAGCTCTGGAATGAATGAACACTTCGTTTTTTCCAGGGACTGGTTTAATTCACTCCTGTGTCTACAGCACCTAGCAAGTGGCCTGACTCAAATAGCTCCCTCAAATAGCTATTGAATGAACAGATGACTCACAACTCAGCTGAAGCACAAGCACCTTTTCATCAACAGGTTGAAAGCTTCAAGGAGAAGAAACAGTGTTGCTTTAGTTGAGAATGTAAATAGTTAGATACTTAGATAATTATCATAGTGTAAGAGCTACATCCTGTAGGGGCACAAGGAAGCCTGGGACCTGGGTCCTATTTGCCGACAGTTGAAAATCTAGTTGGGGAAATGAGTGAAAGGAAAACCGGGACAAGATGGGGAAACAGTAAATGCCAAATCAGAGTTCTCTGAGTGGAGTTAGGTCAAAGAGAAAAAGCAGATGAAAGAGGAAAGGGGAGACAGGACATAGACAGACTGGGTAGGGCTTTGTGTAGCAGTGGGGTGGGCTCCTGTCCGTAAAGGATGAGTGTAATTTCAATAGGAAAAAAGGGACAAGCAGCCCAGAAGGGGGAACATGGAGCGATGTGTGTTCAGCCCCACCTGAGCAGGGCACGCGGCCTGACAACATTAAACCTCGCTATACCTGGGGGAAGAGGAAGAAGGCAGGGGAGCTGCAGCCAGACCAGGGAGCATCTCTGTGGGGCTGGCCAAGGTGTTTGATTGATGTTGCCCAGACCTGCTGATGGTAAGAATCATTTGTCCAAAAAATACCAAAAACAAGACATTTTAAAAAAACTTCTTGGGCACTCATGGAGTCTGATGTTCAAGGGCAGGAAGCATTCAGCATGGGAGAAAGATGAAGACAGGAAGACTCAGCTAGCCTGTTCATTCCACTTTCTTCTGCCTGCTTTGTTCTAGCCATGCTGGCAGCTGCTTAGATGGTACCCACCCAGGCTGGATGCAGTGGCTCACGCCTGTAATCCCAGCACTTTAGGAGGCCAAGGTGGGCGAATCACTTGAGGACAGGAGTTTGAGGCCAGCCTGGCCCGCAGTGAAACTCTGTTTCGTGGCCGGGCGCGGTGGCTCAAGCCTGTAATCCCAGCACTTTGGGAGGCCGAGACGGGCGGATCACGAGGTCAGGAGATCAAGACCATCCTGGCTAACACGGTGAAACCCCGTCTCTACTAAAAAATACAAAAAAACTAGCCGGGTGAGGTGGCGGGCGCCTGTAGTCCCAGCTACTCCGGAGGCTGAGGCAGGAGAATAGTGTGAACCCGAGAGGTGGAGCTTGCAGTGAGCTGAGATCCGGCCACTGCACTCCAGCCTGGGCGACAGAGCAAGACTCCGTCTCAAAAAAAAAAAAAAAAAAAAAAAAAGAAACTCTGTTTCTACCAAAAATTAGCCAGGGATGGTGGCGCACACCTGTAATCCCAGCTACTCTGGAAGCTGAGGCAGGAGAATGACTTGAACCCAGGAGGCAGAGGTTGCAGTGAGCTGAGATCGTGCCACTGCACTACAGCCTGGGTGACAGAGCAAGACTCTGTCTCAAAAAAAAAAAAAAAAAAAAGATGGTGCCCACCCAGATTGAGGATGGGTTTGCCTCTCCCAGTTCACTGACTCAAGCGTTAATCTCCTTTGGCAATACCCTCACAGACACACCCAGGAACAATGCTTTGCATCCTTCGATCCAATCAAGTTGACACTCAGTATTAACCATCATAGGGACTATTCCAGGCTTATTGAACCAGAATCTCCAAGATTCTCCTTTGAAAAATTCAACCAGTCAGTCAATCAAGACAAATAGCCCAGGCAAGTTTGGGAAGTACACAGCATAGGTGATGAACAGACATGGACAGCTTGGAGCAGAGATATGATTTGACAAATGTTGTGTCTTAGGAAGAGTAATAGGGAGGCGATTTGGAGGTGGGGATTGGTGGAGGAGACTGGAGATTGGAAATCAGTTACAAGGCTACTGAGAAAATCTAAGTGGGTAGAAGTAAGGGCTGAAGCCGTGGAAGCTGCCACGGGTCTAAAGTCAACGGGATGCTGTGAGTGAGACCCAATATGGAACGGACAACTGGTGGGACGCAACAGGAGAGAGAGAGGAAGTCATTTAATGACTGGGAGGCTGCAGGAAGGGTGCAAGCATACATAGAAAGAGTAAATTTCAGGCAGGGCACGAACTATATAGCAAGGTGATGGCCTTGGTCTCAGAGAAGTTGTGGTTCTTATAATAATGGGTGGGTGTTCCTTTGGAAGACTAAGAAATAGAATTTGTGGGACTGGGGTGTTGGAGAGAGTCAGACCTGGAGATTAGAAATGACCATTTTTCGGAGATGGGGTAGGATAGTATAGTTTACTTATAAACAATGCTGGGGGTTGGGCACTGATCCCTGCAGTTTAATATCCACGTATAGCTTTTGACTACCTCAAAACCTAACTAACTACTAATAGCCTCCTATTGACTGAAAGCTTCATTGATAACATAAACAGCCACTTATTACATCTTTTCTATGTTATATGTATTATATACTGCTTTCTTACAATAGAATAAATTAGAGAAGAGAAAATGTTATTAAGAAAAGATATTTACTATGTATTAGGTGGAAGTGGATCAACATAAGGGTCTTCATCCTCATCATCTTCCCATAGAGTCTCAGTGGGGGCAGAGGTGGAGGAGGTGGAAGGGGAGGCAAGTAAGGCAGGCACATTGGGTACAACTTTTATTGAAAAAAATTCACATATAAGTGTGCAGTTTAAACTCGTGTTGTTCAAGGGTCAACTGAATATTTGCAACAAAACTGTCAGCCAAGCTGAGAAAAATGAAGAAAGAAAAAGGTAAAGTGCTATTCAGGCTGCAGCTTACACTAAGCCTGTGCAGGGAAGGAAAGCATCTAAAACTGCTGATCCAGCCCAAATCATGCTGTGCCCACAGCGGAGTCACATATATTTAGAGGCAGGCTGGTTTGACTTCATCTGGTGAGGATTACATCCCCCACTAGGGCCGGGATTGTGCCTTCATTCTCTCATTCATCAGCTAATTCCCTACAGGTTCTGTGTCCTGGACTTGTTTTGTTCAAAATACATCTTTTTTCCCCCTCAGCAAAATGGAGCAGAGTTGACAAGAAGTTCTGATAATTACTCCCTAAACAATAAATCACTATGCTGTTGAACTGTGTTAACGCTACGTGGGACGTGAATGCGTTTCAAGAGAAACCCTCTCAAGCCGGGCGTGGTGGCTCAAGCCTGTAATCCCAGCACTTTGGGAGGCTGAGACGGGCGGATCACGAGGTCAGGAGATCGAGACCATCCTGGCTAACACAGTGAAACCCCGTCTCTACTAAAAATACAAAAAACTAGCCGGGAGAGGTGGCGGGCGCCTGTAGTCCCAGCTACTCGGGAGGCTGAGGCAGGAGAAGGGCGTAAACCCGGGAGGCGGAGCTTGCAGTGAGCTGAGATCCAGCCACCGCACTCCAGCCCCGGCGACAGAGCAAGACTCCGTCTCACAAAAAAAAAAAAAAAAAAAGAGAAACCCCCAAGTGCTGTGATTACAGCTTCAACAGACATGCAGACAGGGCTGCTTCAGGCCCTGTGCTGACTGCCAGGCCGGCAGGAACTTTCAGAAACGGCCACAGTAGGAATGCTGGAGAAAGGGAGCCTTGCTCCTCAATCTGCTGCTCTTTGTCCTTGGAAGAAGTGGAGAAGATGAGCACAGGAAGGAAGGGTGCTCAGTTTTCACCCACTTGTTCATTCATTCATACCTTAGGCCCAGGATGGCACCCGGTTGTCGCAAGCCCTTGTGGGTGACCTGTGTTCCCAGCCATCATCTTGGTCCGTCCTGACCACTGTTTCCTTTGCTATTCAGGATGCTAATTCTTGCAAATATCATCCTTTCACTCAAATTTTATTGAGCACCTACTATTCTATAGGTACAATGGAAAGTGCTGGAATATGAAAATGACTATCCTGGTGCTTGTCCTCAAGGAATATACAAACTAGTGGGGGAGATAGCTGTTTATATAAATAAATTTTTAAAAAGACTCTCATTTGATCTAGGTAGAAGCAGCACCAAGGTCCAATGTTTGAAGAATCCAGGGAGGCTTCCTAGAGCAGAACGTAGTGAATGGGACTTTGAGGGAGGGCAGGAGGCACAGCACCACAAGCAGCATGGTCCACTGGGGAAACAGTAGTTGTTTAGAGGATAAATGGATAGAGTACCAGTGGCATGGTTTATTATTTTATTTTATTTTTAAATTGTATTCCCTTCTGTATGTGGTTTTACCATTCTTGTGGTCACTTTGTCATTAAATGACTTCCTCTCCTGCCTATGCTGGGTCCCGCCAGTTATCCATTTTATGTTGGGTTTTGTTTACAGCACCCTGGGAATTAATGTAGGGGGTTCTAGAGTTGGGAAGCAGCAAAGAGCATGATAGTTTGAATGGATTCTTGCAATTCCCTTGCTAAAATCTTTAAGCAGCAGACTGGCAAGATCATATGTGCAACTTAGAGAGAGCTCTCTAGCATGAGAATGAAATAATAGTAACAAGAGGTGAGAGAGAGAGAGAACCATTCAAAAACACCATTTGTTCACACATTCATTCAACAAATATTTTTTGAAGGCCTACTCTGTGCCAGGAGACAGGATAGGTGCTGGGGATATAAAATAGGTGACCAAAACAGTTTACAAGTTAGTGGGAAAGTTGGGTTTAAATAAATAGACACCGAAGTAAATACACATTTATAATCTGTGGAGTGAATGGAATTCCACGATGCTATAAACAAGTATGGCAGGGTGTTTCATTTCAATGGGTAATCAGGGCAAGGCCTTTTTAAGGAAATGGCATTTATCTGAGACCAAAAGAATACGTAGAATTTAACCTGCTGTCTTTCAAAGAAAGACTGGAAGCAGAGAAGCTAATTGGGAAGCTAGTTCAGTTATCTCTGATGAAGGAGAGGGAATGACATTGGAAATGTGGGGAAGACAGCTGATTGGAGAGGTCTTTTTGGAGATGCAGAGTTGGCAAGCCTTCTGCAATCTGTTGAGAAGAGATGAGGCTATGAATCAATTCAGAGGAAGATAGCATGGATTTCAAAGAGGTTTGGAGAGGAAAATCCACAGGACTGCATGAAGAATAGTGTGGAGACTGTGTCAGGGAGGGTGAAGCCTAGGATGATTTCTGGTTTTCTGGCTCAGTAACTTGGACAGACAGAGGCACAAGGAACCATAGGTGGTGGTAGGAGTTGATGACTGTTTCAGTTTTGAGATGTGTCTGAGATGCCTTTGGCACATCCAAGGAGATGTGTCTACACAGCATACAGCTGTGGCCTGGGCTGGGCAGCATATAGGAACCAATCAAAGTACAAAAGTGGATGAGTCCAGAATGCGTGTAGGATCCACCAAAACCATTGCCGAGCCATGCACCTGAGATGTGAACTGATCCTATGTTACTAAGTAACACTCTTGCATCAGACATGAAGCCAAGAGACAGACAAGAATGGTGGCAAATTAATAATTGCATCTCAATGCCTTTTTCTCATGCCCCAAATTACTCGAAGTCTCAATTTAAGGCAATTTCATTCTGTTCATTTAAAGTCCATTATCCAATTAGCAATGGTCCTCTCTGGGGCTTGAGATTGGAAAGAGGTGATTGAGGGAAACATTTCACTTACGTTATAAACTTTTTGTTTTCAAAAAAATTTATTTTGCAGCAAAAACTGCCTTCTTTCTGTCCCCGAACAGATAGCTGTACTTTCATATGTTTACTTTCTCTTATGTAAAATGTAGATTTATTGAGCATGAGAGGAATACATAATTGACTTTTTGCTCTACTCCCTTTCTTTTCAAATACAAAATGTAGATTCATGGAGTGCTAATCAGAGCCTCACAAGAATGGAACCAGTTGCCTCATTACCTACTCTGCCTTCTTATTATTTTTTTCTTTTTTCTTCCCCTCCTTCTTGCTCTTTCCCCTTTAAATATTGAAGTTCTCAAAACCCTTTTTGGAAAAAGCAAAGGACACAGGTCCTACCACGACTTGTGTTTCTTTTTCCCAGGTGTATCCTCAACACGGGCAAAATAAACCTATAAATCGATTGAGATCTGCCTGAGTCACTTTTTGGTTTACAGAAGTGTGTACTGTTATAAACTTTTCGCACACTTTTTTTTTTTCTTTAAAAAAAGTTACTCCTCCTCACCCCATCAGATGTTCCACCCTTGACTTGGCCACTGTAAATGAGTTCTGGAGAAGTGGAGGTGGCAGGGGAAGCAAGGACTGAAGATGTTCAAACACTGGGCTGCAAGCACACCAGGGTCCTGCTCACAGCTAAGGCCTCGCTCAGGGCCATCCTTCTCTTCAAAAACAGACTGAAACACATGAAGGGTTTCCTCTGAAGCCACAGGTTGTAGAAGTCCTTAGGTGACAGATGATTGACTGGAAATAGAGGGGTGTAGGAGATCCTGAAAATGGTGAGTGTTGCACAGATTCCATCTTTTCTCAAACCCACGAGTGTCTGCTACACATTGACAATGACTGTAAATAACATTTCTCGGTTGTCTCTGTGTGTTTAGGTGGCACATGGAAAAACAAGACAAAGGCTCGTGAAAGTGCATGTAATAATTTCTTTTCTAATGAACTCTGGAGAACATTCAGACTTTTTCTTCTTTAACAGTGATTCATTGATCTGTTTATGACTCAGGAAATCTTACCCACTGGACTCAGTTCCCTGACTCTGCTCATGTTGGTCATTGTCTTCTTCCTGGGGTCAAGGATTGCTTTGATGATCTCACTCCTTCTACAAACTCAGGGGGGCTATTAAAAGATCACGGCTGATTATGGAGTTCCTTTTGCTGTGACTAGCATTCAGTCACATTCTTAGGAAAAGACCAAAATGTGCTAATGAGATTTTTCAAATAAGCAAGATAAAAGGAGTTTTTGCAGAGAGGAAGTTAAGAGTTAGATTTGATTGAATAAAAGAGATAGTAGAAGCAGGGGGTGATCAGCTCTGGATTCACTGTGAGTCCAGGATTCTCAGATGTGACGGTTAACAGTGCCCTGTTTTAGTTCAATAGCACATTTTAAACGAAGATAAATGAAAGAAACCTCTTTAAAAGAAGAGCAGACTAAGAAAAAGGTATTCATTCTAATGAAAGCTGACTGTTCTGTTTGAGACATCTGCTTGTTTGGTGTCATCTTGCTGTACAGGGCCACAGTATGAGGCATGTAGGTCAGTAGTGGGAGGAGCAGTTGATGAGCTACACAAAGCAAAAGCAAAGCCAGGCAATTGATTAACTGATTATTTGGGCATGTGTGCATCAGGTATTTAATTCAACATACCTTAAATGTACATTAATCAGTTAGCAATATCATCTGTGTGACACTGCTCTGGAAAACCAAGGCAGAGAGAGAAAAAATAAATCAAAGAATGAGCTACTTCTTCATCTACTAGAGAGATAAATTCCCTCAAAATGACTTTTAGACATTTCTAGAACTCTTTCAAGTGAAGTGGGCTGCTTAGGAATTGAAGTAGATCAATTTAGAAGACTAGAAAAGGAGAAACTTGGACACTCTGTATTTTACCATTGCACGCAGGAGTCAAAGTCTCACTCCTGAGAGACAGGCAGGTTGTGTTGAATAAGGTCAATGACATGAGTAAACAACTAATTCTCTCTTTCTGATGATCCTGAATTTCTGTTACCTTCAATGATTCTGAATCCACATAGTTACTCTGGCACGTAGTTGGTTCAGGAACTTCAAGGTCTGGGTCTTACCGCCGAGGTCTTAGCAACCTGGGGAAGTGCAGGTCCACTCAGTGCTGCAGACACTAGATGTTTCCATCTGACAAACTGTCTATTAGATGCTTCTTTTTCCCTCATGTAAAGTCACAAGGCCACATCAATTTTCCAAATTACAATCACTTGAACCCTCATCCTGCTTAGCTGCAGGACAAATTCTGCTCTCCAAGGATATCTGAGAACCCTCAAGAATTTCTTAGATGTTCCCCTACTGGGGGAACCCACCCCCAGTAATTCAATGTGAGTCCTTTTCTATTTTCCCCAAGTGTCAGCCGGTCTGAGAAATAAAGAGAAAGAGTACAAAATAGAGAAATTTTAAAGCTGGGTGTCTGGGGAAGACATCACATGTCGGCAGGTTCTGTGATGCTCCCTGAGCCGCAACACCAGCAAGTTTTTATTAGTGATTTTCAAAAGGGGAGGGAGTTTACAAACAGGGTGTGGGTCACAGAGATCACATGCTTCACAAGGTAACAAAATATCCCAAGGCAAATGGAGGCAGGGTGAGATCACAGGACTGGGGCGAAATTAAAATTCCTAATGAAGTTTTGGGCACGCATTGTCATTGATAACATCTTATCAGAAGACAAGTTTTGAGAGCAGACAACTGGTCTGACCAAAATTTATTAGGCAGGAATTTCCTTGTCCTAATAAGCCTGGGAGCGCTATGGGAGATTGAGGCTTATTTCATCCCTTATCTACAACTGTAAAAGACAGACATCCCTAGAGCAGCCATTTTAGAGACCTCCCCCTAGGAACGCATTCTCTTTCTTAGGGCTGTTTCTTGCTGAGAAAAAGAATTCAGCAATATTTCTCCTATCTGCTTTTGAAAGAAGAGAAATATGGCTCTGTCCTGCCCGGCTCTCAGGCAGCCAGACCTAATGGTTATCTCCCTTGTTCCCTGAACATTGCTGTTGTCCTGTTCTTTTTTCAAGGTGCCCAGATTTCATATTGTTTAAACAATTTGTCCAATTAATGAAATCATCACAGGGTCCTGAGGCGACATTCATCCTCAGCTTACGAAGATGATGGGATTAAGAGATTAAAGACAGGTATACGAAATCACAAGAGTATTGATTGGGGAAGTGATAAATGTCCATGAAATCTTCACAATTTATGTTCAGAGATTGCAGTAAAGACAGGTGTAAGAAATTATAAGAGTATTAATTTGGGGAACTAATAAATGTCCATGAAATCTTCACAATTTATGTTCTTCTGCCATGGCTTCAGCCGATCCCTCCATTTGGAGTCCCTGACTTCCTGCAATGTTCCCCAGTCTCTCTTGGTTGCCAGGCCAGCTGCCACCTAGTTCAGGACCACTGCTCAATCTGCTCTGCCTGTGGTTCACACTAGCTCCTCTGCAAGTTGCCTCCTGCAGAGAAAGCATTTCTGTGGTTGTTGTAGATTTCTCCTTTTTCTCAGTCTTCCACAGGTTGAGCATCAATCTCTACTCCTCCAGCAAATGTTGCCAAGTCTCTCTCCTTGAGCCCCTTTCTGTTCTGCTTTGGGGAATCATCACACTAATAGCTCCTGGGGTCGTAGACAAATCTTGGCTTTGACTAGGGGTGACATGGGAGCTCTTGCAGGCACCTTGCCTACCCATTGTCATCATCTTGACCAAGTGCAGACACTGGGCACTTGGCTTCTGCTGCTGCTGGCACCAGCCCCTCTTTTGACCTTGTTGTTGTGCCATTGTAGCCACCTGCACAGGATGAGGCAGGGCTGCCTCTTGCCTAGTTCAAGATGCACCTGCTCTTCTGGGCTCCCCCTTCTCTCCACCCAGAGTAAGTTACAAAGGTTGTCTTCCTCCATTTTAGTGATTGCCCATACCTCCCAGGAACTGAGGTATAGGGAAGTCTGAGCTCTGAGTCTAAGCAGGTAGATCTCATCCCTCTCCTTTGGGGCCTCTTACTACATATATTTAGAGAATTAGGAAAACGCCAGCATAGAGCCAAGTGGTGGTTCAGGCTGTTCCCATGTTGTATGCCTCATGAGCCAAGATACCAATTTCTGCCTCTTTCAAAACATACTGTAGTGTTCCATTTTTGGCAAGATTCTCTCCAGAGTCCTGTGTCATTTCCAAACAGTCTCATGAATCACCTGTGGCTTTAATCCACAAAGCAGCTATGCTAATTGCTACAGTCTCTGATAAGTGTAGGGTACAGTATCTGGGCCTTTAGCCTACATTTATTCATCCCAGAGACATCAGTTTATGCATTTATGCATCCATTGAAGAAGCATTTATTGTGAACTCTACTATGGACTAGGCCAAGTGGTAAGGGAGGTGCAAATAGATTTGAGACACGGGTCCTATCTTCCAGTAGCTTTCAATCCAGATGGCCAAGTCCACCTGTGAAACATCTGAAACTGTTTCTGCTTCCATCCTCACTAGAGTGACCTTAGGCAAATCTTTTAAGTCCTCTGGGTCTCAGTTTCCTCATAGAAAAAAGGGAATTAAAAACACCTATCATGTATGTCTCTTTGAACTCTTGTGCAGAATAGGTTCAGATTGTTTAATACCAGAAAGCAGAATTGGATCAAATGGCACAAAATGGCAGATCCTCCAATATAATCTCAGAAGGGATTAACTAACTATCCAAAGTAACCACCATAAGTGTGCTGCCTGCCTTACAGTGAACTCTTTGTGCTTGCAGGCATTCACACACAGTTGAGGTGGGTGCTTGCTAGAGATGCTGCAATTGTGTTAGAAACTCAACTTCATCCCCCAAGATGCTGTGAAACACGTGAACGGATGTAACAATGCAGGGTGGTCTTGGTCTTTGGTTGAGTTTCTTTTTATTTAAAAGACATTCATTGGGCACCTACTATGTGCAAATCTCTGTGTGCTCTGCCCAGAGGGGATGAACAGGCAATGGTGGTGGTGTCTCTGTCCATACAGAGGCAAACATTTTATGAGGAGATGGACACACAAGGTGTGAAAGAGTGAATCAAGTCAAAGAAAAGTGCAGAGAATGTGAGTGAGGACACCTGGAGCTCAAAACCTTGGGCTTTTACCCTGGAGTGTGAGTGCTGTGTTCTTCCCCATTATTCTGGAATCAAGTTTTATGAGAGGAGAAAGAATTCTACTGGGCTTTGAAGGAAGGACATTGTAAGTACCAAAGTCAGTGAGCTAGACATGAAATGTGTTCTCAGATTGGAGACATATGGACACTATAAAAATATTTTGACCCTCTAAAATGGACATAAACTTTTATCATAAAGCTATTTAAATACAGACAAAACTAAGGATAAATTTCTTAGGATTATGGTATAGCATATTTATAAATTATATATATGCTAAACCATAAAACCAAGAACATTCATGTTTTATTTAATTTGATTTGATGGGCATTGTTTTTCTGAACCTAAATTGCTAATAATAGACTTAAGAATGAGGTTTAGACGTCAATTTGCCAAGTGTTGTTGAAGTAAATGGAAGAACCAAGATTCTTCAGGTTATTGGCCTGCAAAACCCTGTTCTTGCTCATCAAGGCAAGGACTAGTAAAAGAAGCAACCCCTTAAGTGAAATAGGAGAATAATCCCAGTATTAAGGAGGGTGGCAAACCTGTTGCCTCCTGCCATCCTTGGCGTGTGCCTACTAGCAGGTAAGTCATGAGGCTCATCCACAGAATTAGTCAGATAAAAGCTAAACTCCCACATCTGGGTTACAGCAAAGCGGGGAGGGGAAGCTGATTAGCTTAATGCAATCATGAACACATCCAATACTAATGTGGGCTTGAAGAGGTTTGCAGTTAGTATTGCAGAAACACATATTGAAAAAGAATAATGAACTTCTAATTACATAAAGCTTGGGTTTTATTTCTTAGAGTAACAAAAGTTATCAGATGAAGATTTTTAGTGAATATTGACTGGCAACGTCTACAAAATAATAACAACCATTGTAATCACTGTGAATGAAGGCTATCTTGAATCCATTGAAAAATAACATGAGGCTACTTTAAAATGTTATAAGTTATTTAGAATATTTTTCTGCTATTGCATAGAATGTCGTTGTTCAGAATTTTCTACAGGTTGACTTTGACTCTGACACTAAGACAGATAATGGATTTTTTACCCTTCTGCCTAAAACTTTTCCAACCAATAATCTTAATGGACCTCTACTGTCTACCTCATGGCAGGAACCTGTCAACATTAAGAAAGAAATAAAAGGTTTATTATGATTGTCCTCTTAAAATCCTGCTGCAAAGAACACTATCTTTTCTTTATTGTTTTTTTGTCCAAATTTCTTTGTTTTCCTTTCTTAGTAAGAGGGGCGGCTAGTCACTCCAATGTTTTGTGGCTGGCTGAAAATGTACTGTGAGCCATATTGAGGTTGTCATAACTTGGATAAAACATTGGCAATATCCCCTATTCAGCTCTTTAACTTGGATAATCACATGAGGAAACACTGAAGGAAGTGGCTTTGTTTTATTTGCAAAGGGAAGTCTGAAAAAAGAAAACACGCAGTTTTCACAAATAAAACACAGATTGTATAGGTGGTAGTAAAATATGTCTTTAGTCTACACAAGAATCATTTTACCTGCAGCAGGAGAAACAAGTAAGGCTGGGAGACATCATAACTGCAGTGGTTGTAAAATAAAGCTAGCTTTGGATTTCATTACTAAAGATGAAAAGAAAATTGTAGAGGTGTAAGAAAAATTGAGAAAACTGTCAAAAAGGACCCCCACACCTCTCATCTTAAAATCCATGATTTCCTTAGAAAGTTCTTTCATTTCTTCAAGGAACTGATAAATCCTAGGCCCTGTAAACTGTTACAGAGCAGAAAGAAGTAAGCTTTCCTCTTCTAACCTGATGTCTGCTTAACCCTCTTGCCAACAGGGCACACACAAGTGGGAAAACTACCCAATCCAATCCACCTTGAAACATAAAAGCAAACGTCTTTAATACAGTGGCAGCAGATAAATAGGTGTGTATTTTTAAAAGTAACATTCAAAGGTCAGTTTCCAGGAATGTAAGGATGGTTTAACATGAAAAAATCTATTAATACAGTATGCTCTTTTAATAGATCAAATGATGAAAAATTATATGATTGTCTTTATATATCAAAAGATAGTATTTAACACATATGCAAGGCTAACAATTCTTATTAAAATAGATGGAAAGATGCCTTGTAGTAAGATATGAGATAAAACCACAATACATTCATGTTATATGTATGTCACATGTATGCATACATCATACTCCATATGTACTCCATATGTATCATAAACAACCTTATGTTTCATAAGACACATATGTCTTATCACTGCATTGAAACAATGGCCAATGTCATGTTTGATGGTGCAATATGAGAATACAAGACTTTTCTCAACATCATTTAACATTGTTCTGTAAATGCTTTAATAAAATTAGGAAACATTCAGAATCAGAGTGCTATACCCTGGTAAGACAAAGACAGTTTATATTTTCAGATACTATGTTTACTACCAGGAAAACCCAACACAATCTAGTGGAAAAACTCTTAGAAACAACAGAAAAACTAAGTAAGCCATCTGGTTACAATATGAGTATACAAAAAGCAAAAATGTTCTTACTTATAAATTAGTATAAAATATTTCAGACATATAGAACAAAAAAGAAAACCACAGAAACACTTGTGGACCCACTATCCAGTTGAAGAAATTAAACATTGCCAATGCAGTTGAAGCCCTGCATGTTCCTCTCCTGATCACATTCTTCTCTTAGAGGTAATCCTTATTGTGAATTTGGTGTTGATAATTTTCATGCATTTTTTAATACATTTTAAAATATGGGCTAGACATGGTGGCTCACACCTGTAATCCCAGCATTTTGGGGGGCAGAGGTGGTAGGATCACTTGAGGCCAGGAGTTTAAGACCATTCCTGGTGATATGGTTTGGCTGTGTCTCCACCCAAATCTCTTCTTGAATTGTAGCTCCCATAATTCCCACATGTTGTGGGAGGGACCCAGTGGGAGGTAATTGAATCATGGGGGCAGTTTCCCCCATACTGTTCCCACGGTAGTGAATAACTCTCTCAAGATCTGATGGATTTATAAGGGGAAACCCCTCTTGCTTAGCTCTCATTCTCTCTTGCCTGCCCCCATGTAAGACGTGCCTTTTGCCTTCTTCCGTGATTGTGAGGCCTCCCCTGACATGTGGAACTGTGAGTCCATTAAACCTCTTTTTCTTTATAAATTACCCAGTCTCAGGTATGTCTTTATCAGTAGCATGGAAACAGACTAATACAGCCAGCAACATAGTGAGGCCCTGTCTCTACAAAAATACAAAAGTACAAAAACCACAAAATTAGCCAGAAGTGATGGAGCACATCCGGGAGGCTGAGGCCAGAGGATCACTTGAGTCCAGAAGTTTGGTGTTGCAGTGAGCAATGTCGCTGCATTCCAGCCTGGGTGACAGAGTGAGACCCTATCTCAGAAAAATAATAAATAAAAATTTTTAAAAACGTGTGTCTTCTTAAATTTCATTGGCTGGTTGCTGTCTCATGGAAATGGCGTTCTACTGGAAGGGTTCTTCCTTGGCCTGCCTGTTTCAATCAGTGCTGAATTCGTGGGATTCACCTGAGTGGGTGCAGGGGACTCTAGCACATCATTGCCTTACCATGAATTATTATAGTGCATGAATAGAGCTCTATTTATCCCATTATTTGCTGTCACGAGCATTCATGTATATATCTCTTTGTCACAAGTGTTTCTCCAGATCCCAGGGATCTAGAGTATGTACCCAGGACTAAGAAGAATCCCATATCTTCTCTTTTCTAGACAGAGCCCACAACTCTGAGTTCATGTTCCAACCAGCAGTGCACACAAGCTCTCCCGGCCTCACACCCTCCCCCAAACACTTGCTCTTGACAATCAACATTTTACGATATCAACAATAAATATGCAGGAAGTATAATGAAAATAGAAGATTCCATTTGCAATCGCAGTGATAAAAGTTTTAGAAATAAAATTAGCAAATGTGGTATAGAATTTATGTGAAGAAAACAAAAATGTTTCATTAAAGAGTATGAATAAAGACTTGAGGAAATAAAAAGTGATACATTTTCCCTAGGTGCAAAGACTCTAAATTGAAAATAAAAAATTTTAAATCTTAAACAATCATGGCTACTTTCCCATATATTTTTTTCTGTTATACTTATGAAAAGTATAACAGAAAAAAGTATGTATATGGGAAAGTAGCCATGATTGTTAAAGAAATGGGAAAGAGGGTGAAACAAGTACTACCAGATACTAAGTTATTTTATTACACACTTAAAACAGTACAGTGCTCATGCAAGAAAATGAGACTGGCCACTGAAACCAAGCGTGGTAGCTCTCACCTGTAGTCACAGCTATTCTGGAGGCCGAGGAGGGAGGATTGCTTGCACCCAGGTGTTTGAGGCCAGCCTGGGCAACACAATGAGATGCCCCATCTCTAATTAAAAAAAAAAAAAAAAAGATTAGTCACTGAAGTGGTGGCTCTAGAAAAAACCTCAAGTTTAATACAAATGAAAAAAGTGGCCTCTCAAATCATTGGGAAAAAGACATATTTTATAAATGTATTGGGTTTTTGGCTAATAAATTAGAAATAAATCTGAATTCTTCACAATGTACACACACACTATTCAGGGTAATTAAATACTTTAATTTAAAAAATAAAATTAAAATGATTGAATAAACTTCTTGGTGATTATGTCTATGATATTGGGCACAAAATTAGAAACCAGTAAGGAGAGATTGGACTACACCAAAATGCAAACCTTTGGTTCAATGACTATATATATATATATATATGAAAAAATATTATAAGAATAGTCCAGACATAAGAGTTTCTATCAATATAAGAAAAAGTCATACCTCAACAGAAAAACAAGTACACAAACAAGCAATTTATGAAAGAAGAAATATAACACCATCAGTAATTAAAACGCATATCAAAGCAATAATAAGATACCCAGGGATGGCTGGATTGTGGCAAATAAGCAATAACAAATCATGACACATTTTTGGAGGGAAATTTGTATATATTTCAAAAGTCAAATTGTGCATATCTTTTGACCCAGAAACTCTATTTCTAGAAATTCATCACCAGGGAAATAGAGACAGGAAAAAATGTGTGGGCAGCAGTGGGTGGTATAAGAGAGCCCACACAGGAAACCAGATAAGCCTAGGTCTGAATCTCAGCCCAATGACTTTCTAAGCCTTGGCCTTCTCATAAGTATAACAAAATAATTAATCACACGTCTTAGAGTTGTTGTGGGAATTAAACGAAGTAATGTGCTTTGAGTGCTTAACAAAACACCTGACATATTATAAGTACTCTAAATTTTCACTGCTATCATTGTCATTACTATTAAGGTCTATCTATAGATAGTACATTGCATTAGTAGTAATGACAATGACAGTAGTGAAATTGTCATTACTATTAAATAATGCAGCCCTTTAGTCATTGAAATGATGATGCAAAATCAAGTCTACTGACACAGGAAGATGCCTAAGATATAGTATTAAATGAAAATGCAATTGATATACAGCACTTTAACATAATTATATTCCTGCACTCTCTCTCTCTATGTGTGTGTATATATACTCTTGCTACCTGAGGATCAAGAGTGCTGGCCAGTAGCTACTTAATGTAAATTTGTGTAAATGGTCACATAAGTTTCATAGCTAAAAAAAAAACAAGAAGAAAGAAATGTGTATCTTGAAGATTGAAAGAAAATCTTCTGAGAAATTTTATATTTTATCCTTAGCAAACTTTAAGATTTTGACTAAGTACTAATTATTAAAATAAATGCACAATAAACTCTGTTGATCAATTTTTGACATAATTTTTCTTCTAAAATATGTATGAACAACAACTATTAAGCACCTACTGTGTGCAGGCACTTTGCAGATACTGAGGACAGCAAAGAATGAACAAAATAAAGGCTTACCCATGTGGAACTCAGTTTCTAGAGGGGAAGACAGATGAAGTAAATCAACAGAGGTAAGTGCTTGAGCCACTGTAGATGCAGGTGAAGAATATTGAGAGCTGGTGGGAAGGGATGAGCTCTCTGAAGGGGAAGCAGAGGGAGGACCTTTGGGAAGTGGGGATAGATCCCTACAGGAAGAGAGCTCCAGGCACAGGGAACAAGTGGTGCAAAGACCATGAGCCAGGGTCATGCCTGACACGTTTGAGGAACAGCAGCAGGGCCCATAAGGCTGGACCAGAGCTATGGAGACAAACAGGAACATGCACAGCAGACTGAGGAGCCTGCAAGGAGAGGCAAGTCAAGAGGATTGGTCAACTGGACACCACGTGGAAGAAGCATTTCGGGAAGCAGAGAGATAAGTTAATGCTGAGAGGTCAAATCCGCAAGGACTGAGAAAGACCATTGCACTGGCAACCTGGAGGTCATTGGACGAGGGCAGCTTCCCTGGAGAGGTGACAAAGAAAGCGTTCATGCAGTGAGAGAGGACTTGGCGACAAGAGCAGGTGATTCGCTTAATGAGCTTTCCCATCAAGAGCAGCAGAGAAATGAGAAAGAAGTTAGGGATCAGAGTGGGTTAAGAAAAGGGTTCTTATTTGGATATTGGAGAAATGGCAGCCTGTTTGAGTGACAGTGAAGGGAATGATGTGGTAGAGAAGGAAACGGATGAAGTCAGAAGAGAACAGGGCTGGAGTCACAGCCCAGGAGCAGCGAGAGGGATCTGCATTCCTCCCCACCCTGGCTTTACATTACAACAGGTGATAAAATAGGACCCCAAAAGGCCCCGTTGGGGGACCCAAAAAACTTTGATTGCCCAGGCCACGCCACGGATCATTCAAATAAGTGCATCGCTTTAATGAAGGTCAGCTTTTGGCACATTTCCAGTTTTCCTTTAGTGTCAATTTATATTTTATTTGACTCTTTCACCGTCAATGAGAGACCACCTAGCAAAGATTCTCAGTTTATGGATAGCGTTCACCGGGGAGGGAGGCTCAGTGAGCATCCATCTCTCTCTCCCGCCTTCTTTCTTATAACTGTGAT
Source organism: Piliocolobus tephrosceles (assembly GCF_002776525.5). NCBI lineage: Eukaryota > Metazoa > Chordata > Mammalia > Primates > Cercopithecidae > Piliocolobus > Piliocolobus tephrosceles. Next base: position 10,315,299 of record NC_045437.1, read on the forward strand.
TTACTGAAAGAATGTAAAAGTTTCTAACACATGGCAGACATTTAATACATTTACTAAATCAAAATAAAACAAATACAAAAATGGTTGGAGATGGCTAAACTTAAAAAGACACTTCCCTTCCCTTCCAGGCATCCATGGACATGTCCCAAACCAAAGTGGTGGAAATAAACCAGACTTCAAACTTGGGATATTCCTGATGATTCCAGGGAAGATAACAAAACCCAGACTTTGGCATCAGTTTTTAGTTCAGGAGTCCAAGGTCCAGGCACCAGTAGATTCAGCGTCTGGGGAGGGCCCATTCCTCAGAGACAATGGCTTCTGTGTGTCCTCATGTGGCAGAAAGCAGTGAATTTGCATATTTAATGCCCAGATATTTTCACATGGTAGAAAGCACTGACAGTGGGCATCTCCTTAGCTGATTTTGTTGTTATTGCTAGTTATGATATTTGCTTTCTTTCAAAATGTTGATTATAAGCACTCAGGTAATAACCTAGCAAAAAAATACATATGAAGTCTAGAAGGCAATATGCTACATTAGCTTTTTTTATTTAGCCTTACAAAAAAGGAATTTCTGATCCATGCTACAAGGTGGATAAACTTTGAGAATATTACATTAGATGAAATGAGTCAGTCACAAAAAGAAAATTACTAGATGATTCCGTCTATATGAAGTATCCAGAGTGGTCAAACTCATAGAAACAGAGAGGAAAATTGTGATTGCCAGAGACTAGGAGGAGAGAGAAATGGGGATTGTATTTAATGGGTGTAAAGTTTGAGATTCAAGATGGGAAAGTGCTGGAGATTGGTTGCCCAGCAACGTGAATACACTCAACACTACTTAACACTTAGGATAAATTTTATGTGTATTTTATTACAACAAAAAAATTTAAAAAGAAGGAAAATATGAAATAAAGAGAGAAGGAAAGAGAGAGAAAGAGAAAGAGAGAAAGAAAGAAAGAAAGAAAAGAAAGAGAAAAAAGAGAAAGAAGAAGAAAGAAAGGGAAAGGAAGGGAGGGAGAGCAGGAAAGAAAAAGGAAGGAAGGAGAGAAAAAGAGAAGAAAGAGAGAGAGAGAGGGGGAGGGAGGGAAAGAAGGAAGGAAGGCAGGGAGTGAGGCAGGGAGACTGTTACTGGCTTTGTTTCAGGGCTGTAAGAGCTTGACGATTGTGTGGAGATTGGAATGAGGGGATCCCATGTCCTCTGAAAGTCATGTTTAGTCCTGTGGGTCTGTAAAACGTTAGGATTCTTTCCTCACACTTGCAAAGAATTAATGAAAAGGGGTTTTGTCACATGATTTGTAGCCTCTGTTTTGCGTTTAGACCAAGAGTACTATGAAAGCCTCATATAAATACAAGTTTTAACAATTCGGCTAGCTGAGTCTGAGGAACAAAATGATTTTTTTGGATTCAGTTTCAATATATTTTTCCAGTCTCTAGTGTATAGTGTGATTCATTTCAAAAGGGATCTATTTAAGGCAATGGGGCTTTAAGTAGGACTTGTATAAAATGAAGCCGCTGCTTCTAATTCATCATTCAGGAACCCAAACTTTGTAATTATGCGGCCAACCGTTTCCAATCATGACTCAGTCGTGAATCTAAATAGAATGGCACACCCACTGCAATTACGTAAGTTCCTCTTCTCAGGCAGGTTGACAGTCCTCATCGCTGGCTCTCTGTCAACTTTTAGAGGAGACTTCTCTTTGAGATGTGCAGCTGTACCTCCCGCCTCCCCAGTCAGCTTGATGACTCCCTTAAGGACGGGGGTCACCTCAGGACTGGACTCCCGGGGGTCTCTTCATCTAGGCATGAGGATGAGGCTCCAACTGCTCCACCCTCCTCACCCCACATCATGGTACTTGAAGTATAGACATTATTCAGCCGCTGCTCTTTGATCTCAAGAGGCCACATCTTCAGTGTGGTATATATCTGAATTACGTACTAGTCACTCCTGTTACGCATTATAGGTTTGTGGCTTTTTTAAAAAGTCAGTCATTGGAACTTCAGAAGTAATATGTGCTCCTGGTAAAATTCCAGACACTGCTGAAGAATCTAAAGTCAAATTTAAAATGCTCCCATCCCTCCTTCTAAGTCTACCCCTGATGAGGCATTTTGGTATATTTTCTTCCATACTCTTTTCTTATATGAATGTATGCATGCATGAATGTGTGTATGCATGAGTGTATGCATGTGAATGCATCATGCATGAATGTGTATAAGCATTATGCATGTGTGTGCATGTGAATATATCATGCATGCATGTGTATAAGCATGTATGCATGTGTGTATGCACATGAATGTATGTATGCATGTGTATGCATATTCTTTTTAGGTTGACCATACCATACTAAACACTGTATTCATTAATTTGATGTTTTTCACTCAACAATTTTATAGGCATCTTTTAAATATATTTTGTCAACCTCATTCTTGCAAATTGCAGAATAGCACATGGCACTCAGTCATCCAGGATATGAGGGCAGTTTGCCATTTCAGACCAAGTTGTGACAATCACTTATTTGCCTACATTCCTGAGCACTGATTCTTTTATTTCTAACAGATGATGTCCAGAAGTGGTAATGCTGACCCAATAATATGTGCATTTTTTTGAACTGTTTTTCATTTTTGGCAAATTTTGTGATCTTGATGTGGGCAAATAAAGGAAAACTGAGGGCATTTGTGGGAGTAGAATCTCTTTCGACCCAGGCTAATTGATAAATGTTCCCAAACATGATGCTAAGATTTAAGAAAATGCAAGCTATGTAAGACGTGATTAATCTGCATGTACCTCTAAGTTTCCCGATTCACTGAATAATGTAACTTCTAAACTGCAAGAACTCTTTACTGGGAGTTTAGAGAGAGAAAGACAGAGGAGCACTGCATGGGTAGGTGCTGATAATAATGATGAAGATGACGGTAATAGTAACAGCCTGGGCTGACCTTCATCCGGGATGTGCTTGGCTGCTTATGGCGGCTGTTCATTCTGATCAGTCAGTGCCTATGCTAATCTGATTGTAAAATATGTTTAATATCACTGCTGAAAATACTACCTTCCATTTATTTTAACTGAGCACAACGATCTCTTTAAAGACTCACAATTCTAGATGGAAGCTATGGTTATCACCCCAATCACCTCAAGGAAACTGAGGCTTAGAGATGAATCTGCTCAAGGCAAGCAGCTAGGAGGTAATGGGGCTGGGATTCGAGCCTGGGCTGGCTGGCTGGCCATATGCTATTGCTCCCCGCAGTGGCATCTGAGTTGGTGTAGGCAGAAAAGACTCCACAGTGCAAGGTGACTTACAGAAAGTGTTGACAATCTAATAGGACAGCAGGAGGAGAGGAGAGCATCCTGGGCATGGTCTGGGCAAAGCCCCTGAGCTGGGAATGAGAGAGTGCTGGCCACTGATTTCCTTCTGTCTGAAGACAACTGTGAGGATCTTGGGGATTTAGCCCAAACCTTCCTTCCCAGTCTTGTCACTCCTCATTGTTCTTGGCATTGTGTTCAGCCCAGTTGGACTACAGAACTCACTACTCTGCAAACAGGCTTTAACACTTGCGTGTTATAGGTCACTCTGGCTCTCTTTCCTAATCTGTGTCTGCCCATGTTGGTCACCCTTCTAAGCATATTCAATCCATGATATCCCTCACAGAATCACCTTCATCCTCAAGGCCAGAAAGGCAGTCCCTTGCGGAGCCCTCCCTCCTGGTCTGATTTTGCACCTCTCCTAAAGCGCGATTATTTTAAATCTTAGAGCTATTCATGTGCATGGTTTTTGGCACTTATTCTACTGTAGGCTCTGTCATTCATCGTAGGATCACTCATAGTAGGTAGCACCTAGCACACACTGCACATGCACAATAACAACCAATCTCAATATTTTAGAGTCAAGAAAAAGGTTTTCAAAGGAAAGCTTGGGCATAAAATGAAGGGTTGAGGCCCCAAATCTTATTACCCATATGATAATTATTGGAAATCATTGTTTGTCTTGACACAAGTTTGATAGCTGCAGGCTTTGGTGAGATTAATTTGAGTGAGGCATAGGGCGAATTCAAAGAGAGAATTCTGTGGCTTCACTAAAGTGGAGTAATGGGATGGAGAAGAATGTTCTATAGTGTCGGGAAGTATTTAGAGGATATATGGTTTAGAGACAGGATATATGGTTAATGAGGAAAGTTGGGCAGAGAGATGGCCTCAAGGCAGGAGGTGCAGCAGAATCAAAGGCTAGATTCAGAAGTGGGCTGGAAAGAAAAGGGAGGATGGAAGCAAAGGCAGCAGCTTGAAGGATCTCAGACCAGAGATGTTGGGTTTAGAGAAAGGAGGAAGATCAATAACTGAATGTCATATTCTTTTGTGCTTTTAAAGCTCTGGCTGTCCCCGCCTTGGCATTGTGCAAAGACATATAAAGTTACACATCTCTGGAAAATTCCTTTTGGACAAAGTTTGTGAAAGATACATTATTATTATGTTAAAATCACACATATATTAGAAGCAGGAAATGTTGATATAAAAAAGTAAACTACCAACAATTTCATTTTAGAGTTGGGTTTTTCTGTTCCAAACTCAGACTACCCTGGCTATAAATTCGCTGCATCTGCCGTAAGGACCTAGTGGGGGCAGCGTTTGAGAAATGCTATGCTGAGGTCGAGGTGCTGCTGAGACGTCAGGTGAACATGTCCAGAGTCAGGGAAATATGGGAGGTAGTAAGAGGCCTGTACAAGCCCCTTTCCCAAGGCGGGGGGCAGAAGAGGCTTCCCCAGATAAAACCCCCACATGCTGTGCCTGTCTAGACATCGGTATCTCAGAGAACTTGAGCACACCATGTTTTTTTTTTGTTTCCCCAAGTCTCATCTTGCTGGGAAAGGAGGTCTAATTCCTTCTACAATTCCTCACATTTATTCCTAATGCATTCAGTCATTCAACAGATATTTATTTCATTCCTGATGTGCGTGGCATGGTCTGAATGGCGTCTTTAACTTGCTTACTTTCTTCTGAAAGCCTCTTATCATCTCTAATATTGCTCTTAAAATGAGGACCTCAAAGTGCACTGAGTCATTAGCTGTAGTTTGGTCACATCACGTTAGAAATGAACTCTCCCTTTCCTTGTTCAGGATGTAGGACTTTCATTCAGGAAGGCTAAGGCTGTATCGGCCTGTAGGGAACCCCCTCTTGCTACGTACTTACTGTAGATTTGAAATCCCAGATTATTTTCCTGCTGCTCCTGCAGACTCATATCTTCCTACCCATACCTGCTCTTTTGGAGAGCTGGAGCTCTGATTTATCCACATAGAGGTTCATGCCGCTAGCCCAGGCTGTGGTTAAGATTGCGATTTCATCCTGATGTGGTCCCTCAGGTCCTGACAGGGATATGAGATGTATTTGTCCACACCATGGGCTGCTGAGCTGGCCTTGCACCTCCACATCCCTAGACCAACTTGGTGAAAGGTAGTGGGTAAGATGAACAGGGAGCACAGTCAGATTTACCTTTTTTCTCCTAAATTTTAACTCTCTATAGGAAACTTTTGCTTTTCAGTGAACTTAGAACACAATTAATATAAACAGATTCTGTGTATGCTACTAGTAACAATGGGAATGGTTAAAAGTGCCGCTAGCAAAAAGTATGCAGTGAGCTCACTGTGAATTTTTATGGGAAGAGTGACTTCTTTTTAAAAACCAACTAATTTTTAATTGACAATAAAACATTATATAGATTGATGGTATACAACATAATGTTTTGATATTTGCATCCATTGTGGACTGGCTAAATCAAGTTAGTTAACATATATGGATTACCTCACATACTTTTTTGTGGAGAGAACACTTAAAATCGACTCTCTTAGCAGTTTTCAAGTATACATTGCTAGTAACTGTGGTCCCCATGTTGTACAATAGATCTCTTGAATGGATTCCTCCTCTAACTAAAGTTTTGTATCTTTCTCCTTACTCCCCCTGCTCCCCAGCCTCTGGCAACCACCATTTTCCTCTCTGTTTCTATGGGTTTGCCTTTTTTAGGAGACAATGACTTTCTGATAAGGCTGTAGATACAGCACTGGTGAAATGTGTTATTTCACAAATGACTGACTCTGATGCGTGTGTGTGTATGTGTGTGTTTAAAATAAATTGAAGTTTAATTTGATTTTTTATCTGAGCAAATTTTTGTTCATTATCCAAAAGAGGAGTTTTTTAGGTTCAGGGACAGCAAAATAAAGATCCTTGGTATAGTAATTTATAGATCCTCTCTGTCTTTGCTCCTGGCCTTCAGGAGGGTGTCATTAAACAGCAGCCAATGAATTGCCATTCAATCCTGCCTTCTAATGCTGGGAGACCGGCATAGCAGGAATGGCAGCAGGTAAAGGAGCCGTCAGGAATCTGGTGGATCCTGGACAAACATACCCAGGACTCAGTTTCCCAGTTATCTCCTTGTCTATTTCATAGGGTTGTGAGAAGCAAATAACACATTCAGTGTGAAAGTACTTTACAAACTGGAAGTTGCTGTTCAAATGTCAAGCGTTATCATTTAGTAACTCCAGGATTACCTAAATTTACACTGAGACATCACCCCTCGCATGGTTAACACCTTAGTTCACACAAGAGCATTTTAAATGGTTGATATGTTCAGGTCGGGTAATACAGAAGAAGAAAAATTCAAATAGAGAACAAAAAGAAGTTGGTCATTGAAAAAACAAAATTACAGTGTTTGAACATAGAGACAAGCCAGCCGTAAGAAACCCTTGGATTAATAAGTTTATGGTGTCAGGAAATTGACTGTTGGAAGGTGTCTTCAATGACATTTCATTGAGACAAAGAGGAAGAGCATTGTTAGTCAGGACATAGCTAGGCTTGATAGTCCCCTTCCTGATGCTGAAATAGACTCTGCTGTTTTGTCTTTGCTTTGTACGTGTTGGTGTATCGTCCCCAAAGCTCACTAATTTAGTTTACTCTTTCACTATGTGTCTCTGAAACACCTACACAGACCTTCAACAATGAAAGTGCTTGCCCAGCAAAGGAGTCCGATGAAAGGGGACAGGCAGAGGGTCAACTTCAACAAGAGCAGAGAGCTGAAGCCACCACCTAAAAACTGATCAGAGCCCCAGGAGTGGTCGCCGGCAGGCCACTGGCACCAGTTTTCTTTCAGTGTTTGCTCACCTGGCACGCAATGACTGTCTGTCCCTGGACGTATTCTCTTTGACTCCCTAGACCCTGAGTCCATGAGGAAGGCACAGGACAAGCACATATCCAATCCAAACTGTGAAAGGTGTCATTTAAGCGTGTGTCTCCCCTCTTTAACTTCAGGGAGAATGGAAGAAAAGTGGGACAGATTGAATGAGAAATATACTCACAAAGTAAATGCTTTTCTCAGGACACATATCATATTTGGACAAGTTTTGTCAGCGCCAAGCTAAATGATAACATAAGGATCCCATTGTGTTTTTCATTGTATTGACTTTAATTGGCTCACAAGTTTGACAGTTTACTGCTGTAATCCTATTATTTTTTAAACCCAATAGTCTTAACAGTTAAGTTTGCTCCAACTTACCCAGTTCAACGTCACAAATTTTAAGATACAGGCATATATATTTTTTGACAGTTTCTAGTACCAAGTCCACAGTGTGGCCATAATAAGATATAGTAGAGCAATAACATATAAAAACGTTCTTTATAAATGGAGCTTTCAGAAGTTCATAAAACAGTTGAAAATGAGCCAAAAGTTTTCACACTACAGAGAAAGTGAGAGATTGCTCCAAAAAAATGCATTTCAGCATAAATTGGTGGACGTAAATGAGTGGACCACAAAATCTTAGTCATTTGTCCTATCTGCAAAGGCGCTAAAATTTGTCTGCTAGTTATTTTAATGAATATCCTTTGTATTTGCTTGGATTTCTGGTTTCCTCCCCAATCTGTGTGCAGATGATGGTATTTTTAAAGCAAAGGCCCATGTATAAAAGGTGCAGTGGTTAAATGTGGGAAAGGCCATCTCAGTCTTCCAACCCTTTCTCTTTCTGCACAACTCCACATTTTAGATTTGAAGGTGCCTCTGGTGGTAACTCAGAACCTACAGAAATTGTAGACACATTTAAAGGGCTTTTCTTGGCCAGGGAGGTACCTGGCTTTCTGGGCAGCTACTTGAGTTCCCAAAGACAACACTGAAAGTTTGGAAATACCCCCAGGCAAAATATCCCAGCCATCTGATTTGACCTAAGCAATTTATAGTTTCTGTATTTTAGTTTCGATTCAGTACTTAGTTGGTTCCTTACTTGGGAAGAATTCTAGAAGAGGCAATTGTCCATCGCTGGCTGGCTTTACTTCCCTTTGTTTTTGAAAGGCTCTGGTTTTATTGTATGGGATACAAATAATATTAGGAGGTAAATTTGGAGCATGACATTTCTTTAGATGATGTGAAAAAACAATTCAGCCTTACCACTTTCATGTGCTAGTAGGGCTGACAGAGAGAGTGGAAAGAAAATGTCATAGACATCTCCTGTAGAAGAAGTAATCTGATCATTGGCAAACATGACAGGTTGCTGAGAGGAAAGTAAGCCTTCTTTCAAATGCTTGCAGACGCTCACTGGAAAGAGATGCCAGCAGAGTTAAGCTTCCTTAGCCTGTACACTATTTCATGTCGCATTATTAATACATTGTCTTCCAAGGGGACCAAATGAGACCTACTAGTCTCTCTTACTCTGAACTGGAGTCTAGCTTTACATCCTTGTCTGGAATAAGGGCTGATAAACAAAAAACATGTGTAATTTGCTTCTCTGGGGACCCCAGAAGAGAGAGAGGTGTGTGCTCCTCTGAGGACAAGAGAAGGAATGAGCATAGTCTCTGAAGTTACAGAATTCTTAGGATTCATCATGGTGTGGGACCAGCCGTATTTTTATCAACTCAAAGATCTCAATTAAGTTAGCTGATTAGGAAAAGATATTTTCTGCACAGCCATTTGATTTTTCATCATGAGACAATACCTGCAAAAAAATTACTTTTATCAATACACAAGGAGCATATAGTAGCTCATTGTTCAGTTGAAGTAGCCAGTGGCCAACATGGTGAGGCGTGAGGCATCCTGCTGATCTCAAGCCTTCTGTCTGGTCCAGAACAGCTCTGCAATTACCTTCGTTCTCACTCCCTTGGGATAAGTGGTGATTTCCAAACCCTGGCTATACTTAGAGTCATCTGGAGTGGATTTTAAAAAATTACTGATATCTGGGTTCCCCTCCTTCAAAATCATAATATTTATGGGTGGGCCTGGGCATGTGGTATTTTTTAAAGTGCTCCAGGTGATTCTAGTGTTCAGGTACCAGAGAACTAGAGGGCAAGGACTATTTAGTGACTCCATCTCTTCTGTTAAACAGACAGGTTTTCTGGCAGAGGGAACACATGACATCACCATAAGTCATCAAAACCATTTACACTGGCTGGGCACGGTGGCTCACACCTGTAATCCCAGCACTTTGGGAGGCCAAGGTGGGCAGATCACCTGAGGTCAGGAGTTTGAGACCAGCCTGGCCAACAAGATGAAACCCCCGTCTCTACTAAAAGTATAAAAATTAGGCACACACTGGCACGTGCCTGTAATCCCAGCTGCTTGGGAGGCTGAGGCAGGAGAATCACCTGAACCCAGGAGGCAGAGGTTGCAGTGAGCTGAAGTCGTACCATTGCATTCCAGCCTGGGCAATAAGAGTGAAACTCTGACACACACACACACACACACACACACACACACACACACACCCCTAAACCTTTGCTGGAAGCATCCAGCAGGAGATGAGTCTAGTGTTGGAAGAGGTAGGTTGACACTGATGAGAAGTGAGAAGGAAAGGATTAGAGGAAAACGCCAATGACTCTGGGATGTCAGAGGGCCTAGAAAACCAAGGTGAAAATCATGCCAAAGGAGGTTTGAAAAAAGAGAATGAGAAGGCACATGAAGACAAAATTAATTTAGTGTTTCCAATTTTGCCAGGGCCAGTCAATTACTGGAACAGCAGGTGGTGGGTGAGGGATGCAGGGAGGGGAATCAACTTAGAACTTTCCAGTTTGGAGGTCAGATGGTGTAATTCATTATGGAAGCTGAAAAGGACATGGGCAAATTTTTACCCTCAAAATTCGTTTCGCTGCAGGCATACCGCCCAGGGAAAACCCCCAGGATCTTTTTTTATGTTTAAGGGAATGAGCAGTCATTATTAGTCTACTGTAGTACAGGAGCAAGAATTCCCTTTTGGAATGTGGCTCTCAATTTTACACTTGTGTGTAGCTAACTCAACCTTTCCGTGAGTAATTCAATGCAGGTTGACAATTTATTTCCTAAAATATAACAGTGCCCCATTTTCATGCCCAGTTGAAGTGAGGGTCTCTGTGGATCCTGCTAATGGCTGGAAAGTCACAAACAGCCATCGTAAGCAGCATGAGGCAAAAAGCAAAAACCAAAAGTGCCTCTCCTCTCCTGATAAGAAATTTTTGGAAGTCAGGGCTGTGCATGTCAATAGTATGGTTGTTGGTAGAAAAATTTTCTTTACATTAATATCATCTCAATTAGTCCTTGGTTTTAATTTGCCTTTAGTTTACCAAAATGTAGATTAGGCCATGGAAAACAGTGATTTAAGGATGTATTTTTTATCACCTGAGCCCAAGAAGTTGAGGCTGCAGTGAGTTGTGGAGTGCCACTGCACTCCAGCATGGGTGACAGAGTGAGACCCCGTCTCAAAAACAAAGAAAAAGATTCATGTAAAAGAAATTACCATCTCTGAAATCTGAATGTCTTAAAATAGGTAGGGTTTTATATTAGGAGAAATAAGGTTGCTCTCCCAGGCTTTACCAATCTCCTCTTTCTTCCATGTTCAGAGCCCATTATTTCCAAAAGCTGTGACATTTCCTGTATATTGGCTTATCCCTCATGGCAGCGTTTCTCAGATGCATGAATGCTTGACTCTACTCCTCAGAGAATAGCAGCTGCCTGGGATCCTGGGCTTTGTCTGGATATATCCCCTATCAGTCAGTGTTTAAACCAAGTGCCACTGAGGAGCCTCCCTGGATGTCCCCAGGTAACAGCAGGGAGAGAACTGAATGGCTTTGTCATGGAAGTTCTCCTCGAAGCATGCAGTTGACCTGTTTTTATATTCTGGAAACACTTTTCTATGCTTCAGTTCAAAAGCTTAGAATTCTGTTAATGCTCAGCTTGTAGCTCTAACAGCTCTAACAGGCTTACTTGGGAAATCTCCCCCTGGAAGCAGAAATCCTTCCTCAGCATCTGTCATCACCAGCTTCTGCTTGGTCCTCATGATGGGAACCTGACGCTTGCTGAGGCAGTCTGTCCACTATTTGAAAGAAAGTTCTGCCAAAGAAAGTTCCCACAACAGTTAGTCCAAGAGGAGCCCAACTGATCCCGAGTTCTTCAGGCTCCCAGGGGCCATTGCTGCCTGTAGTAAGCTAATGCCCAGAACCCAAGGCTCCATCTCGCATGACTACAGGAGTCTAGTCCCTTCCTGAGGAATCCTGGGAGTGCTCACCTGTTGGTTTCACTCCTCACTCCTGCTCCACATGCCTGCTTCAGATATATTCGCCATGGTCCATGCACCATCTTGGTACACTTCTCTGTGCTGGTGGAGCTCTCATGGTCTCGTAACACCTCATGGCTGAACTCACACTTGACTCCTCTTAATCCCCAAGGCATAGCAGCATCCAGACAGTGGTGTTTAAAATACTTTAATGAAGATCTGACAGTAATATAAAGGAATTAGCATTCAGGAAAGGACTACTTTAATTTGAACGCAGTGGCTCATGACACCCCATCAGGCCCACGCAGCTGTCTCCCTCCTTAGCCTGTGTGTGCCAACATTTTGCTGAGCCCATCTTTCTCCTCTTTAGCGTCCACTTTGTCATTTCCTCTTCTCCAGCAAGTCCCAGGGGCTCCAGTTACCCCTTTCTGCCCTTTTACCTATCTCCATTATAAAAATCTCTCAAAGATTCCCATGATGAAAATAGCCTTTTCTATTAATGAGATGAAAATTTAACATCTCAGTTTTAAGCATTTACATTGGGAATACTTCCCAAAGTTCAAGGACAACAAAAATTTTCTTGTTTTAAAACTTTCAGAATATAATTACTCACAAAAGTGCAATAGAGTCTTTCCCAAGGGCAAACCCATCATTTACCTTGAGAGGCATAGGGCATATATTTCTGTCATTCTAACAAATAGCAGTTTGTTCCCAATTCAGACTGTCAAAGGTTTGGAAACACTGTGGTTCAGTCACAGAGCCTGCCACTATGAAGTTTATAAATGCATACCAACTACAGGTGTGTGAAAATACAGGTTGTACAGGCAAATGAAGACATAAAACAAGTGTTATGCCATTGCAGTGAAATTTGGAGTGCATATTGTCTAACATTTCCCTTTACAATATCTAAAAATTAGTTTAATGTTACATTAAAATGAAAGGAAACTCATTTTAGCCTTAAATCTTCCCAATATTTACTTCCTCTAATTCTAGTTTTTTCCTATGAAATTCGGATTAGAACAAGTCTAATCTCTTCCACATCATTCAAATATGAAGAATGCACTCTTGTCTCATCAAGTCTTCTCAATTTTTAAAAAGGAATTTAAGCTTATGTTGTTATGTGGGGTTAGCATGAGGTTTAGTATTTAATATTTTTTGGTCATTAATTAAGCAAATGGAACCAGAAACCAGAGCAGACAAGCAGAAAATTCTGAAAACCAGAGAGCCTCTTCTCCTCCAAAGGATTGCAGCTCCTTGCCAGCAATGGAACAAAGCTGAATGGAGAATGACTTTGACGAGCTGACCAAAGGCTTCAGAAGGTCGATAATAACAAACTTCTCCGAGCTAAAGGAGGATGTTCAAACCCATTTCAAGGAAGCTAAACACCTTGAAAAAAGATTAGAAGAATGTCTAACTAGAATAAACAGTGTAGAGAAGACCTTAAATGACCTGATGGGGATGAAAACCATGGCATGAGAACTACATGCTTTGGAAGAACATTCCATGCTCATGGATAGGAAGAATCAATATCATGAAAATGACCATACTGCCCAAAGTAATTTATAGATTCAATACCATCCCCATCAAGCTACCAATGACTTTCTTCATGGCAGCACATGTCTACCCAAAAGGGAAATTTCAGATCACAGCCCGTCAACATCCAGATCCCTGGGGTCTGGGAAATGTGGGGCAACACATGAATATTCAATGAGCCACAAATTCTCTGCCCTAGGTCCCCATTCACATTTCATCTTGATCTAACTTCATCCCAGTTTTGTATTTTCCCAATTGGCTAAGCTCCTTTTTCTTTTCTCTCCTCCTTTTCGCCCTTTTCTTCCATTCCTTCATCTCCCTTTCCTAATCTTTGCTTGATGCCACTATGGCTTCCCATTCACAAAATCAGTCTCCACTCTAGGGGGTGTAGATGGAGGGGTCAATTAAGGCTGCAGTGATCACCACATTCAACAAGTGAGTTCCGTCAAGTGACATCACCTTTTCAGAACTGTTCACTTAAACGGATGGTTCTCACACGGGAGTGTACATCAGCTTCCTCCAAAGGGCTTGTGAAACTGCATAATTCTGGTTCAGTAGGTTTGGGGGGTGCTGGAGAATTTATTTTTTAAACAGGTTCTCGGGTGATTTTAATTCTGTTGGCCTGCTCAATACATTTTGAAAAAACAGTTAAACCTGCATTTGGGAGGCAGACTATTTCCATTTTCATGGATTTATTGTCATTTAGAAACCCACATTTTCTTCATACGAACACAGCTGGGGCAGTGTGGTCGGCCTGGGAAGTGTGGGAGCACAAATATCTGTTATCTGGTCTGAAAGACTAAGGGGTAAAGTTTTGTGGTCAATTCTAAGAGGTGCCTGGGCTTGCTGGAAGCAGCTTTTCCCATTCCTTTTGGGCTGCCAGCTGGGGACCGTTCTTAGCCCAGAGCTTTGTCAATGGGAATGTTTCCCTGGCGTGGATGGGAAAAACTTCACTCAGCCTGCACTGAGCGGGGTCCCTTCTGTGCAATGTATGATGTAGGTTTGGGACTGGCTTTTTGGTTTGATGGCCAGGTTTACTAACATTTTGTCCAAATCTAATTCAAAGAAAACAAGGCGCGAGAATACAAATGTGGAGTGAGGCATCTCAACATTTCTGTCTTCTCACTTCAGACCCAGTTAATGAGATGTGGTCAGTAAAAGTGGCTGAACTAACGTGTGACCCACTGATTGTTTCCCACTGATCTCATGCATAGCCCATCCTTACTTCCTGCTGTGCCTGCCTCTTGTGTAGGGAATCATAACTTGTAATAACCCCTTTCTCTTTCAGGGAACACAGAACATAATTGAGATCTGACTTACTGTTAGATATCTCTGTGAACAGATGAGTCCTTTCTGTTCCTCTTTTATCTCCACACCTCTTTCTCTATTCCAAATTTGGGAAGCCCTCAGTTTGATAGACATCTTGAGTCTGACTGCCTTTCACCTCCTTGGGGACAGAATTGAATTGAGCGAGTGTGAGGATGTCAGATGGGGTGGCAGGGTAGGGGGCTGCCTTCTGATAGGAGCAGGATTGAGGGACAGGGCTCTCACTTATGGTGTGTAATATGATTATACTCACGCTCTGATAGAACCTTCAGTGAAACTTCCTCACTCACTAATGCCTTGTGCAATCCTTTTATGGGGATTGGGGGTATGAGCACTAAGAACTCTTAAGTTGGCATCAGATGACCCAGATGACCCGATGGGATGACAGCCACATCTGACCCACAGGTCCACACCCAGCTTTAGGGGTCCTCTCGGGCACAGACCAATGCTCTAGGTTGGCAACGCTGACATTATGGGGACTCAGTATTTAAGGTTTATCATTCTTGTGAAATAGTTCCCTTGGGTCTTTTCTATTTGTCCATCTTTAAATTCATTCAGCGGACATTTATTGAATCCTTGCTATGCATTACATACTGAAGGAACAAGAAAAGTAAAGGTAGCTAATGTTTATATTCTTCTTCAGAGCTTAAAAATGCTGTTTCCTGTGTCTGTCTCTTGGATCCGATACGGACTCTGTTCCCAAATTATGGTGATATCATAGTCCTTGTTTAACTGAAATCAGGTGTTTGAGAAAAAGGAAACAGTATTGAGAGGTACAGGTGTTAACCTTACAATGAGAGCAGGATTTTAAATGAAGAGAAGATAATTCTTAAAAATGGCAAGATGGATTAGACCTAATGCCTCACATTAATGAAGGGATTTCAAGTGAGTGGCCATGTATTTTTTAATAGACCACGAAAAAATTCTATGCAGAAAACTGAAGAATTAAAATGATCGACAGCTTTCCTTGCCTGTTTTTGTCCTTCTCTAAATTTACTCCTTATGGAGAGAAGAGTGGTGACGACAGCCCACAGAAGTGACGAGTGCTTGGGGTCAAATGGGTTTGCTTTGGGGCTGCCGGGAAAGCTTCTGTTTGGATTTGCTGCCATGGCCTGCAGCAAAGGAAGCCTGCAATTTTAGCTCTGGAAATAGCATTCCGCTTAAGGTAAGTAAAAAAAAAAAAAAAAAGCACCTGTCTCTTCTGAAGACACATTGTCTTAGACAAATCATTCTTGACTTTCTTGTTGAGATAGGCCTTAGGTTGCCTGGAACTACATAAAGATCCTTGGTGTTCATTCTTTCATTGAACCTCTCAGGAAAAAAAAAAAAAAAAAGAGTGTCCATTCTGTGCTACTTAGGGCACAAAAAAGATAATTTTGGTAATATGAATGAGACAGAATATACCATGGCACTACATGATAATGATATTTCCCTGGAATGATGATGGTGGTGATTTTGATTTTGAAATCTGCATGAGATTCTGATCTCATATTCCAAGGAGAGCTTTGGAACGACTTGGCTGACTTGTATTCCCCCAATAAATCTTCATTACAATCAGTTCTGGCAATTTGTAGAACACTCTTCAAATTCTGAGAACTGTAGTCTGTTGGGTATAAAAAAGGAACAAAATCAATCCCTTTGAGGAGGGACTACCTGTCATATTTACAATGAAAAGGAAATGCCATTTGCGCATTTTAGGTTGAACTTTAGAATTCTTCCAGCTCCACCATACGAGGCAAAAGAAATAATTGGTTTGTAGCCAGTAATAAAGGCAATCAACCATAAGGTTTGCTTTGCTAAGTTGTCCCTCCTGTCACATACATGTGTAGTTACACGCCAGGAAAGGGACAGTGCCAGGTTCCTCATTAGCCACTGTGTTTGTTTATGCTGGGGAAGGAGCTGACCACCTACCGAGAGCCAGCTGTGCATGCGCTGGCCTCACCGTGGTGCCCATGAAGACTGCAGCCCCTGCCTACACAGAATCTATGGGACGATACTGTTTATCTCACCTAAATTGGTTAATTACAGTTTCATTCTGTGTGATGAATTCAATGATAGGGGAGGAGCAGAAGCACATGTGAGAAGCACCTGCTCCTCCTAGGAGGCAGAGGAAAGAGGTTGCTCTGTGAGTGTGCCAGCACCAGATTGGAAGGTGCTCTAGACACTAATCTCCACCTCTGAAGCCACCAGGTGGGGTATGGAGTGGCGGGGGGGGGGGGGGGGGGGGGGGGGTGGGGTCTGATCCTCCCGCCAGAGAAGTCTCAGCTGGCCTCTCGGTTCCCCTCAATCTATTGATTACTTGATGCCATTCAAACATGATTTCTCTGGATGTCATTAAATGAACAATATTGGCAATCACCACGCTGGAAGATAGGTCCTTCGAGAAGATGGCTAATCTAAGGCTTCCAGTTCAAGGAAGAGAATCCTAGGCAGAAATTAAGCATATGAAAAAGATCAGAGATAACCAGTACCATGACACTCAGGGTGACAGTGTTTGATTCAGCTGCAGAGAAGGCAGAAGGGATAGGCAAAGGGGCCAGGAGTGGAGGGCCTTTAAGGCCCTTTAACCTCCCCCTAAATCTGAGCAGAGCCATTGAAAGACTATAAGCAGGCTGATCATTCCATCTGTTCCGGTTAGAGAGGGCTGGAGCACTGGAACCTGGCAGCATGCAAACTAAGTGAGCAGCTTGGGATGGTTTGCAGGGAAACATGATCGAGGGCTCAACCGAGGCCATAACAATTGTTAAAGCAATCTTTTACAAATTGTGCAGTGAATCACAAATGTGGATTTTAAAATATACCTGAGCAGATTGCCTGTATGAATTAAAGACAAGTTCTGTAACTACCAGTTAGGGCAGCTGAATGGATTATTGATTCTTTAATTTCAGGCCACAAAGAAATCACTATATGGAGTTATGAGAGTTTAGGTTAAATTTAAAAAATTAAATATTTTTAGCAGAGTACATTTTGCTTGCCTAGGGAGATTGCTTCTCCAGAGCCACTTAGAAATGTCTTACATAGTCACCATCAAGGTGGCTGGGACAGTCGAACAAGAAGATCAGAGAAAAAAAAGAGGTGCCCTCCTGGAGATCTCTCGTCTTAGGGGATTTTTTTTTTTTTTTTTTTTTTTTTTTTTTTTTTGAGACGGAGTCTCGCTCTGTCGCCCGGGCTGGAGTGCAGTGGCATGATCTCAGCTCACTGCAAGCTCTGCCTCTCGGGTTCACGCCATTCTTCTGCCTCAGCCTCCTGAGTAGCTGGGACTACAGCCGCCCACCACCTCGCCTGGCTAGTTTTTTGTATTTTTTAGTAGAGACGGGGTTTCGCCAGATTAGCAAGGATGGTCTCGATCTCCTGACCTTGTGATCCACCCGTCTCGGCCTCCCAAAGAGCTGGGATTACAGGCTTGAGTCACCACGCCCAGCCGGGGATTTTATTCTTAGAGTGCGATGTTAATCTTACGTCTGGGGATTTGTGCATCAGCCACCAGGCTCCATGCGATTTCCCCTTCAGTCTCTGGTAACCAATGATTCTACTATGAACGACTGACATTTATGCATTCCCCCTGAGACCCTGATGTGTGGATGTGTGTAATGGTGTTACATTAGGACTGTTCTAGTACTTTTATGTTTTGGATGTTGGGGCATGGGTTCAGAATAGTTTATCCTATTCCAAGCCATGTTGTAGTGGAATTTGCTGAGCTGTGATGGGTGTCTTAAATATATGAGAATGAATCTCCAGTTTGCTAGCATTTGGAGTTTCCTGAAATGTAACCAGTTATGTTACCTAAACAAGAGGGGATGTTTGGGCTTGACTTTGTTAGTAGAAACATTGCCCTAACCGCAAAAGCACCTGCAGGGCATGATGGCGTGTTCTCCTCTGAAGATCTTTAAGAATAGCATGGAGTCAAGCTGGGTGCAGTGGCTCACATCAGTAATCCCAGCACTCTGGGAGGCCGAGGTGGGTGAATCACATGAGGTCAGGAGTTCGAGACCAGCCTGGCCAACATGGTGAAACCCCATCTCTACTAAAAATACAAAAATTATCCAGGTGTGGTGTTGGACGCCTGTAATCCCAGCTACCCGGGGGGCTGAGGCAGGAACATTGCTTGAACCCAGGAGGCAGAGGTTGCAGTGAGCTGAGACGGTACCACTGCACTCCAGCCTGGCAGCCTGGGCGACAGAGTGAGACTCCATTTCAAAAACAAAACAAAAAAAACAAAACAAAAAAAGAATAACAGTCAATTCCTTTGCTCACAGTGACTAAAACAGTTCCCGCCTGAAGAAAACAGAAGTGGATCTCATGACGTCTTGAGTATTTTGCAGTCTCATTATTCCATTTCAAAAACAAGCCTTTTATTCAGCCTAACACTGCATCTAATAAAATAAGATTTTTGAAAGTGAGCTTTTGAAATTATAATGTTGGGATGTTGCTAGATGCTCTTTGATGAGATTTTAATTTTGAAAACCAGCAGTGAAACACTCACCAACATGTTCCTTCTAGGTGAAGCTGCAACAGCTAGACCGTCGTTACTCTTTCGATCACTTGAAGGCAGTTTTAATTATTAACTAATTAGGGTGGAAATAGAGGCTTGTCATTTTCATTATTCTCATGGCACACATTGTTAATAATTTTCTGGCTTTTGGCATAGTGATTTAGGGCACTTCAGTTATGGTTTAAAACAGGGGAGGAGGGCACATCTTGGAGGTAGATTAAATCAAGATTTAGCTTCTTTGTCTCAGGATTGATGTGTGTCGTTTTAAAGCAAGGCTCACGAGATCTCTGGATCAAGAGGTCAGTACTAAATACGAGAATGAAAATGCTGCAGGCTTGGGGAAGGAGGGTGGTTAATTCTGCCCTGGGGAGAAAGGGTTCATAACAGAGCAATTTCACATGAGCTTTGAAGAAATCAGAATGGGGTAAGGGATGGGGTCTGGGTGAGAGAATATATGACGAAGAGAACCAGAGGGAAAAGGACGTGGATGTGAGGCTGTTGAGCATTTATTCGATCAACACATATTTATTGCAGCCTATTATATGCCAGATACATTCTAAGCTCTGGGCACAGCAGAAAATTAAATGGGCAAGTGACAATGCTCCAAGGATTTTAAGCAGCATGGTAAAGTTGGTGTCAGACGGGGCAGGTGTTACAGTGTCCAGTGGTAAAAGACCATGCCATGTTGGGTCAAGGAAGTCAGGCTGCACTCTGTGGTCTCAAGGCAGCCCCTTTGCTAAGTGGCTCTATGGCTCCAGATTTTATGGTGAGAGGACCCCAGCCACCCCTCCAAATATCCCCAGTTATTTCTGGGAGCAAGTCCCTTGACGTGCCTCTCATGCATCTGCACAGGTTTTCAACAACAGTCCTCTTGCAGTGTTCGCCCCGTCTTTCCTTTCCTGCCCTGGCTCAGGCTCCCAGCTGTCCGTGGCATGGCCCAGGTTTCAAATCCTGAGAAAAACCTCATCATGCTGGCACTACCTCATAGGAACAGGAGAGATCCTCGGGTAAGTGAGGAGATTTTATGTCCTAATTGGAGTAGTGATTACACGAGTGAATACTTTTGTTGGAAGGTACTATATTGTATCCTTAAAATAGGTCCATTTTATTTTATAAATTATTCTATAATTATATCACAATAAATTTAATTTTGAAAGAAAATAAAAATTGTGGTGTCCATCTTTTTAGTAACCTCAAGTCTTTTTACTTATTAAAAAGCTATAATTTATTTGTTTACTATGTATTGAATGCTATGTGTTTTACATTATTCCATATACCTAGGATAAAAATACCACTATCGTACCCAACTTGTGGCTGGGGAAACTGAGGCTTCTGGAGGCAAAGCAATGGAGGAGCTAAACTGGTATCCCTGTAGTAAGGGCTGGAGACAGGATTGGAGCACAGCCTTTCAGAATTCAAGTCCTTGCCCTTACCCATTCTGTGAAGCAGCCTCTTTTGTCACGAAGGTTACAATTGTACATCCTTAGTAAAATAAAAAAGAAGTCACCTGCTTAGCATCTGAGCTTTGGGGTGCTGGTGTGGGAGCTCAGAGCTTTACACAGGGTGCCACGGTAGTGGCCAGCACATCTCCAGTCCTGTCTCCCTATTACCAGCCCTTCCTCTTGAGTAACAGTGCTGGAGTCAGCAGGTGGGAGGCTGTGAACACAGCACTAATGACTCAGTCCTGTTGCTTCCTGAGCCAGCTGGAGGAGCCTGGCTCACACAGCCCAAGAGATCTCTCAGACATGGAGCTCAGGTAGCCTTCTCCACCTACATCTTTTTTTTTTTTTTTTTTTTTTTTTTTTGAGACAGAGTCTCACTCTGTCACCTGGGCTGGAGTGCAGTGGCGCCATCTCGGTTCACTGCAAGCTCTGCCTCCTAGGTTCATACCATTCTCCTGCCTTGGCCTCCCGAGTAGCTCAGACTGCAGGTGCCTGCCACCACACCTGGCTAATTTTTTGTATTTTTAGTAGAGACAGGGTTTCACTGTGTTAGCCAGGATGGTCTCGAGCTCCTGACCTTGTGATCCACCCGCCTCGGCCTCCCAAAGTGCTGGGATTACAGGCCTGAGCCACCGCGCTCGGCCCTTCTCTTTCCACTTAGTGGCATCATTCTTCATCTGTGCCCAATGCTATCCTAGACCATCACTCAAGGTGAAGCCAGGGTTGGACTGCTCTGTTTATAGAAGCCTCAGTTTAGTCTTTGTAGGCTCTCTTCACTTATAGATCACCCAGGTAGGGCATGAGCCAGTGGGCGGGCCATTCTCGCCACTGAGGATGGAACTAGACCTGGGGAAATCCACGCCTCCACTGCCCCAACTCCTGTCTCTGAGTCCATCTGTCCCCAAGATGGATTAGAGGAGAACAGTGATGTCCCGTAGCCTAAAGACTGAAGCCTCCCCTTTGTCCCACGCCCCACGAGGAATCAAGGGGCACTTGGAAGAGAAACTGAATTGAAACTAGTTCCAGTTATTAAACACCTGAGCTAATGGACTGAGGTCATCCATCTCTATGTACACAGTCTAGAGTGCGAGTTTTGGGGATTTGGGTGGACCATGGAGGGCCAGGCCTTCTACAGGGCATTGTCCTTCTAGGTTCTAGGAGAGAAAATGGGAGAGGAGGGTGTTGGCCCCATGGGCAGGTTACACTATGGACTCTTGCATGGCTATTTGCAATAGCTCTTAGCCCCACCCAGGGGAGAGAGGGGATATCTAAAGGAGGCTCTGGGGCTAGCGAGAGAAGATGAAAACTACTTTAGCAAAGATTACTTCTTGAGAGAGGGAAAAGGAGGGGCCCAGGGACCTCCAGGTTGTAAAGGGATTGTATATTCTCCTGAACCCATCAGCTTTCCTAGCACCTAACCAAATGGAGACACACAGACATACCTCATGAATGGGGATCTAGGAGGATTTCAGATAATATTCAAATGTCTTTTCAATGATCTTTCTGCATCCAACCTAATTTCAATTCAAAACACAAGCTGCTTCATACACGGTGAGAGAACTGCTTCTCTCAGGATGTCACCTCAAACTGTTACTGTCTCTCAAGGCAACATTAACATAGGAAAACCCACAGTACTGACCTCCACACCCTGTCTCCCAATGTTACAATCTGTATCACAAACAGTGATGGAAGAAGAAAGAGAATAAAGAATAAATTAAGGGGATAGATGAATATAAAAGTGAAAATTAGAAAGATGGAGTGAAAGAACAGAGAGGTTTTTCTGGGGATGAAGGGACCCCGAAGAAGAGGAGCTGCTGGTTTCAGAAGAACAAAATTGCGGTCACCTCACCTCAAAAAGGGTCATCTATTTCCTTTATGGGTCCCTTCCTGCCACCCCTTTTGTGTTAAACTCATTTTCATGTTATCCTTTTGTCCTTCCTTCTGTAAACTAAAAATAAAGACCCAAGCAACAATGCTCCACCCTCACCCCACCCACTGACTGGGTCCACTTATGGCCAAGAGGACCCCAGAAAATCCTTAAAAGTGAGTTCCTTGCATTTATACTGTTGGTTGGAGTGTAAATTAGTTCGACCATTGTGGAAGACAGTGTGGTGATTCCTCGAGGATCTAGGACCAGAAATATCACTTGACCCAGCAGTCCCATTACTGGGTACATACCCAAAGGATTACATATGATTCTATTATAAAGACACATGCACACATATGTTTATTGCAGCACTGTTCACAATAGCAAAGACTTGGAACGAACCCAAGTGCCCATCAATGATAGACTGGATAAAGAAAATGTGGCACATAGACACTGTGGAATACTATGCATCCATAAAAAAGAATGAATTCATGTCCTTTGCAGGGTATGGATGAAGCTGGAAATCATCATTCTCAGCAAACTAACAGGAACAGAAAACCAAACACTGCATGTTCTCACTTGTAAGTGGGAGTTGAACAATGAGAGCACATGGACACTGGGAGGGGAACATCACACATCAGGGCCTGTAGGGGGGTGGGTGGGGGGCAAAGGAAGGGAGAGCATTAGGACAAATACCTAATGCATGCTGGGCTTAAAACCTAGATGGGTTGATGGGTGCAGCAAACCACCATGGCACACGTATACCTATGTAAGAAACCTGCACGTTCTGCATATGTATCCCAGAACTTAAAAAAAAAAGAAAAAAAAAAACCACTGAGTTCCTGGCCATGATGGGATGCGAGATCAGAGGCCTCGTTAGATCCACCTGCTTTGGTGGCTCAGACATAACAACTGACTGGCGTTACTGTTAAAATAGAGATAAGACAGAACAGACGCTTTGTGGCAACAGGGTACCAAACTATAAACAGGGCCCAAGGCCATGCCAGGCAAGGGTTAAGTCACACACCCCTACACTTAATCAGCTACGTTCTAACTGCCAGGAGGTTACTCTTTTTCTCTAGCAGCTAAACAAGCACTGTCCCTGAGATAAGCAATGTGGAAGTAATTGCAGCTCGGCCAGCTTCAGACACTGACTAAGCCCTGCTGTTCCACCAGCCGTAACTACAGCTTTGATTGGACAAGAGACTGATTTCGGTAACTTTCTCCACTAAGACAAACACCAACTGTGGACTGGATCTGGGCAGTTTACAGAGGGTGCACACTTGCCTGCCTTACTGTCCTGAAAAGACCTTTTGACGTATAGGGCCTCATTGTAATACATTTAAATGTTAAGTCTCCACCCCAGACTGAACATGGGTCGTATGTTACATGCATATTTATTCAATATACATGTGTCAGGACCACTCTCATGAATATTTGTAGTTCTTCCTGTAACCTGTTGAGTATGTATGTTTAGCCAGTCGGTTCAGCATAGCTCCCACCCCAACCCTTTCTCCTTCAAAGTGCCTATCTCTAGGCTTCAGCCAAGGCCTGTGCTGCCCAGCCCTTGGGTGGCCACCTTACAGGTGGAAACTCTTTACAAGAAATAAAGTCTCCTCTCCTTTTCCAAACGTGGTGAGTTTTTTTTTTATTATTGTTAACATTTCCTTCTTTCCTTCCTTTTCCTTCCCTCACTTCCGTCCTTCATTCCTTCCTTTTTTGCCTTCTTTTTTGAGAAGTGCCAAACTCCTATAATGGTAGAGAAAAAGGATCACTTAGGAGTTTTGATTGTTTAATTTCTGGGCTATTTCAGGTATGTCAATGTTTTTAGTATCAGCAGTCCTGAGGACATTTTGCTTTTTTCACCAGTAGCTGTTTTTTAATTAAGTTAGAGTTGTCTACTGTCTTACTGTTGATTTTCATTTTTTTTTAATCACACAAGACCTTCCTGTAAGCAACTTCAGAATATCCTCTTTTCACATTTAAGGCTGTAGTAATTAGACCCAGATTTGCTGAGCCTGTGGGAATCCTACAACCAAAGTGATCTTAATGGCATTTTAATGTTTGAACTCTTCTGTTCTTCTGTGCGAGGTTGCCAAGTAGATAGAAGAAATGGCTCTGACATCCTGGTGCTTATTGGAGTTTACAAAATGCCCCTTAAGGGTGAAAGGTTTGTGAGTTTTTCTTTACTAAATGAGAAACAGTGGAACCACCAGACCTGTATCAGTACTCACAATGTATTTGGGGTGTTTGGTCTCTTTATACCTCAGATACTTTGAGATATTTTTGGGTAAATGCTTATGTAAGAGGAACTAAAGATTTTATTAATGACAACACTTTGTAAATCAGGAAACAGTAAAAAAAAAAAAAAAAAAGAGTGTTCAATGGTTTGTAATAGGAGAGATTTTGTGTCTTCAAAGGAAAGGTAAGTATTTTGCAAATTAAAGACATGCTAGTATTTGGGGTTTATTTGAGAAGACTTTGCATGAGATTTATTACTTTATAGAGCCTTATAAAACACTCAGTTCACAGATCCTAATTTTATTGGTATTACCTCCATATATGATTTCTGATAGATGACCAAATGAAGAAAAAGCTAAAACAAATTAACCAAAGCATGAAATCATTACTGTCTCAGACTGTTACCCCACTTAAATTTTCTCCAATTTTAGGGGTCCAAAAACTGCCACCTGGACTACCCCTGGAGGATATGTCCTATTCCCCAAATCCTACAAACTGCACTTTCAATTCAATAATAAAATTCTTTGCTGGTTGTTTGCTTTGACCCATCCAAGTCTTTTCTAAATGCAAGATAATTTTTAAGCAAAGACCCACTTTGTTATTCTTGTAGAACCAGTCTATTAGCTCAGTAATGTTTCCCTCCTGATAATTACACACACGTGTTTATGTCACTGCATTCATGGAGTGCTCATTGTGTGCAAAGCATTATGCCAGGACTGTAGGACTTCAGGATACCCAGGACAGTCCTCGAGTTGCTGTTCTCTTTTGGAAAGTCTGCAAAGTGAACCAATAAGTGATTACAATACAATGGTGTGATAGGGATATAACAGATTCCTGGGGAAACTACAAGGGCAGACTCACAGTTGAGTTGGTACCTTAGAATGCAGGTCTCGACTGATGTATTAGTCTGTTCTCATGCTGCTCATAAAGCCCTACCCAAGACTAGGTAATTTATAAAGGAAAGATGTTTAATTGACTCACTGTTTGTTCCACGTGGCTGAGGAGGCCTCATAATCATGGCGGAAGGTGAATGAGGAGCAAAATCACTTCTTATATGGCAGCAGGCAAGACAGTTTGGGCAGGGGAACGCCTATTTATAAACCATCAGACCTCGTGAGGCGTATTCACTACCACGAGAACAGTATAGGGAAAACTGTCCCCCATGATTCAATTATCTCCACCTGGTCCTGCCCTTGACACGTGGGGATTATCATAATTTAAGGTGAGATTTGACGCAGCCAAACCATATCAACTGGAAATACGACTGCGGGTATCAGTCAACAGCTGAAGGTTGTGATCACTGATTTATATGAGGGTAGGGCACAGAGCAGGAAGAAGAGAGGTTTGGGGAAGATCAACATTGCATGAGTGAATGAAGGAATAAGAATATCGGGAAGCTCCAGGAAAGAAGTTGTCAGGAAGATGGAGGAAGGACTAGAGTTGTTCCAGAATCTTCACTTCCCATCCCAGATTCATCCACATGGAGCCGATGTGCCTCTCCTTACTGCTGCCATTCTACCTCCTTTCCTCTTGTGAATTCTTCAAGAAAAACGGAAATGTTTGCTTCCACTGTGCAAGTCCCCAGATTGGTTAACATTCTCTGTAATGAAGGACTCTGTCTTGAGTGGCCTCATGAATATGAAGCACTGTATATATCATTGTGTCTTTTGGGTCCATGCCCTTAAGAAAGGCTATTTTTTCTTAGATGTGGGATATCATTACAATTACCTTCTACAAAAACTAGGGTTGCTCATTTCTGATTACCAATAAATATCTTTAAAGCATGGTGCACGGTTTGGAGAAAATTTGAACGAGTAAACATACCTGTGAACAATGAGATAGCTTTCCTGTTTAACTTACAACTTTCTCAGTCACTGCTCAACGTGATACTCATTTTCACACCCGTTTATGAAGAATTAATTCATTCTCATATGGTGTTACTCCTCAGTTTTTTTTTATTAAATAATCCTAAACCATTTTTTCCAGGTGTTAATGCCCTTATAACTTTTCTTTTGCTTTCATTTGCCCCAGTTATCATGGTATAGGGAAGGTCTGACTACATCATATTGTAAACTCTTCGAGAATTGGTACCCTTCTTTTAATTATTTGTACTAATTTAATCCTCTCTATGGAAAATGATCAATAAATATACATTGATAAAACAATTGCTTACAACTTGTCAGTGAAATGAAGTTAGCATTCCCAAGATCCCGATTTTTTCTTGGCCTGCTGTTCCGTTTTTAGACCCAACAGAAATGGAACAACAAAATCATATTCTAAGATATGCTGATTAGTGTGAACATCCTGAGAAGGTCTTTTTCCAGTAAGAAAAGAACCTCATACAAATTTTACTAATCGCTGTAAGGTCTTCCCCCCATTGGATGTGTTAAAAAAAAAACTGCACAATATTGGCCTTCATCATTGAAATTCACTGTTTTTGGATATGAAGAGAACTGAGTTGAAATGTTGTCTCATTTTAAAGACAGCCCATCCTTTTCAGAAAACTTATCCTTTAAACTTATTTAACCCAAACAGAGTGGGTTAAATAAAATTTGAAATAGAGATATAAACATATTTCCCACGACTAACTGGTGTGTGTTAATATCCTCTAAGTAAACTCTTCATTAACCTAGGCATGCATGGGAACCAGAGTCCAGGGACCCCAGAGTGGGTGGTGTCTGTGTGTGTTTCCTATTGCTGCTGTCACAAACTACCACCAGCATTGAGTCTGAAGACAACACACATTGACTATCCTACAGTTCTGGACATCAGAGGCCACAATGAAGTCATAAGAGGGAAGAAATGTGTTGGCAAAGCTGCGCTCCTCCTGCAGGCCCTAGGGGAGAATTCATTTCCTTTCCTTTTCCAGTCCTAGAGGCCGGCTCCATTCCTTCGTTCATATCCCCGTCCAGTCAACAATCACAGCACGCCCAGCTCTGCAGTCATCACTGCATCTCTGTCTCTTACTCTGGCCCTCCCCACTCCCTCTCAGAAGGATACTTGTGGTCACATTTGGCCCATTGGCTAATCCAGGATTACACCCCCATCTCAAGATCCCTAATTTAATGACATCTGCAAAGCCCCTTTGCCATATAAGGTCAGGTAGTCAAAGGTTGTGGGGACTAGGGTGTGGCATCTTTGACGAGCTGTTATTCAACCTTTAGCACGAAGGGTGTCTGGCTCGCAGAAGGTCCTCTGCAGCCCAGAGGGTCTGGCTGACTCTATTCTCCCTTTCCCCACTTTTCTTTCCCATGTGCCACATTTCTTCATCTCTGTCCTCTCCTACCTTTTATTTTGCATGTGCTCTGTTCTTAGTCATTGCAAAAGGACCAAGGCAGGAGTAATGAGTATATACCTTTAATACATCAAGGGGATATACAGCCCGTACATGATAACATGAGCTCTCAATTCTGGATGAGTTATGAAACGAGATAGGGGAAGATACAAGGGATTGTGGTAGCCTGAAATATGCCCCATTGTGCACTCAGCAGCAGGCATGATAAGTAGCTCAATGCCACGTCTTCATCACAGTCCCAGAGTAAATGCATTTTATTGATTTTTATGTTTAAAAGGCTCATCTGCTCAAGCAGTGTGTTTAATGCTACAAGTACAACAGAAATAAGTTAAACCTCTTAACAGGCAAAACAAGTCCTACAATATATTGAAAAAGCTGCAGCAATTTGTTTAACTATTTGCAAGTTTATGTATACAGTAGTTGACTTTTCAGTTACCCTTTTGGTTTCTCCTACCTTTTAGTAAACAATATAAGTGCTCTTGTCCGATTTAAGGAAGATCACTTTGAAAATCATGCAAAGGTTTGCTGCTGGGAGAATTTCTTCTCACTGTGATTACATGAAGATGTGAGTTTCTATTGGAAGGTGAAAGACCACTGTTGATAAAAGTTTAAAAAAATCATTTACATTTAAATTGAGAGATGCTTGTCCCATTAGCAATAATTTTTATAGAGGAAGTAAATCTTCATTTATCTATCATCCCCAAAGATTGTTTTAAGCAAAATTGTAAAGCATTTCCTGGATGGGTGCAGTGGCTTACGTCTGTAATCCTAGCACTTTGGAAGGCGGAAGCAGGCAGATCAACTTGAGAGCAAGAGTTCAAGACCAGCCTGGCCAACATGGTGAAACACCATCTCTACTAAAAATACAAAAAGTTAGCTGGGTGTGGTGGCACATGCCTGTAATCCCAGCTACTTGGGAAACTGAGGCATGAGAATTGCTTGAGCCTGGAAAGCAGAGGCTGTAGCAAGCCAAGATTGTGCCACTGCACTCCAGCTGGGTGACAAAGTGCGACTCTGTTTCAAAGAAAAAAAGCATTTTCCCACCTCCCTTTTCCTGTTCTTCCTGCCTCCTTGTTTACCCCTAATTCACGCTTTGCTGGTACCTAGTGGTATTGTGCAGTCCCCAGTCTCTCCAGAGACTCCTGGCACAGGGCCTCAGCTGGGCTAGCTTCTTTCCCCCTGCTCACTTCCAGAATCTCCCATGAAACTTCAAAGACCTTTTCTTCAGAGGATTGTTATCAGGTCCCTGCCAGTTATCCCAGGTCAGACAGCCGGATTCTTGTGAAGGCACTGGTATGCTTCTGTCATCCTCTCTGGAATGGCTGGAAATACAGGACTTTAACTAGAATTCCCAGTGTGAATTCTTTAGAACACAAGTTTCCCAGCAAGTGAACAGTTGCCACATAAAAAATAGGTTCAGTTGCCAAATAAATCTTGGATATTTGTAGTGTACATTGGCACATGCGAGAATAAAATACCCCAAATAATTTACTTAAGGTCACTTAACACAATATTTCCCATCATACCATCTACAGGACCAGGGGACCTGAGACCTGGTCAAGAATAAAGGATCTTTAAAGACGAACTGTCATCCTCAGTAATGGACAGGAAACCATTTTGGAAAGCATCAGCACAAAGCGAAGCTGAGAAGTTACTCAGCTGGTGTTTGGGATGGAAGGCCTTCAACAGCAAGGGCGAGAACACTCAACTCAAGCGCAGGTGGAAGAAGGGAAACCATTGGTTCATTTATTATAAAACGTTAAGAGTACATTTGCTTCAGCTGGGGCTTGGCCTACACTAACAAATGTTAGGAAAGTCACCTCAAACTTTAGCAGAAAAAGGAAAATTCTTGGGTTGTTTACTAAAAATCCCAAAATGAGGATTGGCTGAGGCATTGTCACATAGTCATTGGGGACTGGTGTTTTTCTATCTCCTGGCTCTGACTTCCGCCTCTTTGATTTCATTCTCAGGACCCCAGGTGGTGCCTTTGCCAGCTCTGAACTCACATCTTCCTCACTGCAAGGGAAAAGTCAGAAAAGTCTTCTTGCATTTCACTGATTCTGCTGACTGGATGACATGATCCTCTCTGAACCCATCATAGTGGCCAGGGAGATGCCATACTCTGATTGGTCAAGTCTGAGTCCTGGTACCAGGGCAAGGGCCCAACTCCATGCAATGCAATGGTCAGAAGTTAGGCAAGGTAGTGGTTTGCCAGAGAAAAATTGTGGCCTTATTACCAGAAGTAGAGTGAATGGGTTTTTGGTGGCCGGAACACAACTGCAGCTGAGAGGAAACCATTAGCCGGCATGTGTCTTGGTCTTTATGTATTTAAAGCAATTCAGTTTTACAAGATTAAAGGATTAGCAGGCTAGTGGTGCAGATAATCAAGATGCCTGCAGTTATTACAGAAAATGCTAGAGAAAGAAGATGTCCCCAGAATATGAAGCAAAGATTAGCCTCTGAAAATGTGACCATCCAAAACTCACTTCATAGAGTATTAATCAGTGCTCTGTTCCTTAGTAACTTGGTTTCCTTAAGGGTAAGGACTTTATCTCCACCTCCCTGTTACTCAGCATAATACTTTGTGCTGAAGAACTTGTTAGAAGACTATTCTTGACTGAATTAATGAATACATTTGCAGATATAATTTAAGATGATATTTTTAAAATGTATGTCCTGGGGTTCTTGGAAAACACCCCTGTCCAGTCAAAAAGTAAACTGTTTTTGGACCATACTGTGCTAACAGAGAAAATCTGTAACCTAATAAGTTGTTCTGAATGTGTCTGAAGACTATGGGAAAGCATGAGTCTTGGTCTAGGAGAAGTCTCGGAAGCGAGAACAAAGAGCTGGGGCTTTTCAAAATCAATGTGAGAGGGGCCCTGTGTAGCTGTCTAAGTCTGGTCAGCTTGCTATAGACTGGAAGGTTTATAAACAATAGAAATTTACTTCTCACAGCTCTGGAGGCTGGAAGTCCAAGGCCAGGATGCCAGCATGGTTGAGTTCTGGTGACGGTGCTCTTCTGGGCTGCGGATTGCTGACTTCTCACTATAACCTCACATGGCAGTGGGAGTGAGGGGCTTCCCATTGCTGTGTATATATATATATATATATATATATATATACACACACACACACACACATACATATATATACTGATGCCATTCACTAGGGCTCTGCTCCTGTGACCTAATCACCCTCCAAAGGCTTCACTTCTTAACACCATCACCTTGGGATTTCAACATATAGATTTTGGGGGGACACAAACTCGAACTAGCTTAACTCTGTGTAGCTTTCTTCTCTCCTGTATCTGACCCACAAATTCAAGCCTCCCTGGTCTCCCCAAACTTTGGGTTCTCTCTCTCTTCAACTCAGCAAGGTATTGTGTGGAGTTTCCTCCCTGTCCCCCATGTAGTGTGCTGTCGAGACCACAAGGCTCAGCTCATCTTGTTTCCTTCCACTCAAGGACCACAGTCCTGTGCAGCCCTTTGTGCAAACCCTTTTACTGCATCCATTTTCTCTAGTTCTCTGTGTGTTTGAAGTGAGAGGGGAAATCTGGCTTCTGCTACTCTATCTTGACCTTTGACACGTGCAGGGAGTATACTATGCCTGGCCAGGAGTGCAGGCCTAAGGAGGACACGGGGAATGGACAGAGGAAGGAGGGAAGATACAACTGGCTCCAGAGTTCTGACTGCTGGACACTATCCTCACAACTTCTCCTGGTTCTCTGATGAATGACAATGGCTAAATGTAATTTGAATCCCCAAGATGTCCTACTGGACATTTATCATATTTTCTGGAGGTAGGGCATTGATAGGACATATTTGCTTTAGTCTAAGTCCAGTCTTCCCAAGGCAGAGACCAGAACATTTGGATCCTGAGTGGTCACTGAGTCATCGATGCAGGCCTGTGACCTGGGCTCCAACCATTAGCTTCCGCCCTGAGGCCTTTCAGTTGAGTGACTTGAGGAACGTGGCTCTGGGCAGAATCCATTCTCTCAGAACAAGTCGTGGCACAGCTGTGTGGCAAGACCTTCTGTCTTAATCCATTTGTGTTGCTATAAAGAAATACCTGAGGCTGAGGAATTTATAAAGAGGAGGTTCATTTGGCTCACGGTTCTTCAGGCTGTACAAGAAACACAGTGCCAGCATCTGCTTCCGGTGAAGTCTTTAGGCTACTTCCACGGAAGGCGAGGGGGAGCCAGTGTATGCAGAGATCGTATGGCGAGATAAGAAGCGAGAGAGGTGGGCGAGGGAACTAACAGAGCAAGAACTCACTCACTCTCCTCACCCCAGGGAAGACATTAATGTATTCCTGAGGAATCTGCTCACAACCTGAACACTTCCCATTTGGCGATGCCTTCAACATTAGAGATCAGATTTCAACATGAGATTTGGAAGGGTCAAGCAAACCAAATTACAGTACCCTCCCTGGGCGAAAGTGGGTTGATGTGGACTGAGGCTATCACGCTGTTTCCTCTGGCACCCAGAAAGCAACAGCAGAGGCTTGGCTCCCTGGCCAGGCAGCTCACGGCTGGATTTTAGCCACTGTGCACAGAACCTTAGCTTTTGGTCTGTTTCACCAGCCATCCCAACAATTTTGTAAAAGTACCTCCTTTTTCTTCCTCATCAACCAGGGTGGGCTGAATTCCACTCTTCTTTGGAAGACTCACTGTCTTGGTTGTATTGTTATTTGACTAAGTAGCAAATGATTGGCAAAGAGATAACTGAAAAATGGGATGCCATTTTATCAAATAAAGAAAGGCTACATTTAAATAGCTGCTTCGAAGTAGATGTAAGTCCTTATTTATAAGCCATCTGTGTACATCATAGACCAATGCTGAAGACAAGAGAGCAGACATTAATTATTCCAAGACTTATCTCTTTCTATTGTCAACTGTAACATTTTTTCCACTTGAAATAAAATCTTCTATTAGTCTAGAATTGTTTCTGAATATTTTAATGACCTGTGTCAGCACTATATAAACCATATATTTTCTCAACAAGTTTCTAGGCTTTACAAGCATTTCCGGAGATGGACATTAGTAATCAAGGTATAGGATGTACTAAGCTGACAAATGGTTTTCTCTAATAGAAGACTTGGAAATAGCATCTGGTTTCATTAATTTTATAACTTCTCATTCATTCACATTTGCAAGCTGAACATGTACCCGCTATGCTTCAATTCATTCTTTTGAAAGAAATGCACAGACCAGGGTCATTGCTATGGATAAATGTGCACCTTTTAAAAACAGCATGGGTAGTTGTGGCCTAGAGTGGAAATTATGATGTCAACTGAGCCACCAGCATGATGCATCCCCGAGGAGTCAATTAGATAAGATGTGGTCATGGAAGATAGGAAATGCTATCTTAATAAAGCACCATCAAGTCCTTGTCTTTTAAACATGAAATAACTTTATTCCTGGTCAGTGATGAAAGCAAATCACTTGGAGTTTCTGGTAGGAGTTGTTTTAGAGTGGAAGTATATATTCAAATGTTTGAATGGTATACTTCGCTCCTCACCAAGATTACTTGATGAGATTTGTATGGACAGGCAAGAAGCTACTTTGTTGTGCAAACCTTTGAAAGGGGATGGGAGAGAATTAAAAAATCAACAACCAAATAAATGAATGGGTATGAACATAATAGGTGAGACATTGAACTAGCTGTTTTTAATCCTGGCAAGAAGTTGAGAGTATTTTTAAAATAGTATCTAAATCCAAAACCAAGCCATTGTAACAAGAAAGAAAAGCCTCATTGGGCTTTTTGTGGTGTGTGAAGCAAAACTGTAGATATAGAGAATAAATTCACTAAAAGAAACCTTGGAAGTGCATTTAGTTCAATGCTCTCATTTTGTCAATGGGGGAAACTGAGGCCCAGCCAACAAAGTGATCTACCCAAGATCACTTATTAGGTAGTGGAAAAGTGCTATAGACTTAATGTTTGTGTCCCTCTGAAATTCATATGTTGAAATCCTAATTCCTGAGGTGATGGTATTAGAAGGTGGTACCAACCACTGGGGGATGAATAGGTCATGAAGGTGGAAGCCTCTTGCATGACAGTAGTGCCCTCATAAAAGAGACCACAGAGAGCTCTCTCCTCCCTTTCTGCCATGTGAAGGTAGAGTGAGAAGACGGCCATCTATGAACTAAGAAGCAGGTCGTCGTCAGACTCCAAAACTGCCATGGCTTGATCTTGGACTTCCCAGCCTCTAGAACTGCAGAAAATAAATGCTGTTTAAGCCATCCAGTCTATGTCATTTTTGTTATAGCAACCCAAACAGGTTAAGACAGAGAATGTAAGTTTAGAAGACTGTGTCAAAGGACAGAGCACTGTGAAAACTTTTGATCCAGCAATCCCACTACCCGGTATCTACCCAGAGGAAAAGAAGCCATTATTCAAAAAAGATACTTGCACATGCATGTTTATAGCAGCACAATTTGCAATTGCAAAAACGTGGAACCAACCCAAATGTCCATCAATCAACTAGTGGACAAAGAAACTGTGGTATATATGATGGAATACTACTCAGCCATAAAAAAGAATGAATTAATGTCATTTGCAGCAACCTGGATGATTGGAGACTATTATTCTAAGTGAAGTAACTCAGGAATGAAAAACCAAGTATCCTGTGTTCTCACTCATGAGTCGGAGATAAACTATGAGGATGCAAAGGCATAAGAATGACACAATGGGTCGGGCGCGGTGGCTCAAGCCTGTAATCCCAGCACTTTGGGAGGCCGAGACGGGCGAATCACGAGGTCAGGTGATCGAGACCATCCTAGCTAACACGGTGAAACCCCGTCTCTACTAAAAAATACAAAAAAAAAAAAAAAAAAAAAAAAACCTAGCCGGGCGAGGTGGCGGGCGCCTGTAGTCCCAGCAACTCAGGAGGCTGAGGCAGGAGAATGGCGTAAACCCGGGAGGCGGAGCTTGCAGTGAGCTGAGATCCGGCCACTGCACTCCAGTCCGGGCGACAGAGCGAGACTCCATCTCAAAAAAAAAAAAAAAAAAAAAGAATGACACAATGAACTTTGGGGATTCGGGGGTAAGGGTAGGAAGGGTGTGAGAGATAAAAGACTACAAATTGCGTGCAATGCATACTGCTTGGGTAATGGGTGCACCAAAATCTCACAAGTCACCACTAAAGAACTTACTCATGTAACTGACACTACCTCTTCGCCAATAACCTATGGAAATAAACTTTTAAAAATAAATAAGAGTTAGTTACATGAAAAAAAGAGATGCTAATACCTACATAATGTGCCCATTGTGATGAATAAAAATCTGGGGAATATTTGCAAAGTAAGGAGCTCCTGGTTCCTCCATGCTGTAGGCAGCAAGGTGAGCAATATTCTCCATGGATAAAATTGTTTTAATATGAAAAGTTGCCTGGGTTTCCATAGACCTGGAATGGGCACTCTCCTTTTGAACACAGGACCTGAATAAAATCCTACAATGATAGGCTTACTGAACTGACAGCCCCCTCCATGCTGGATCAAGATGCAAAAAGGCATGGCTGAAATGAGATGAAATCCAAACACAATTAAAAAGATCAAAGGCATAGATGCAAGAAGAGAGTACCTGATAATAATAATTTTTATTTGCAGAAGCAAAAACAACACCCTCCCCATTCCCCCCAAAAAAGACCTAGAGTTTTAGTTGATTTAAGCTTAGGATGCACCACGGGTGTGATGTGATTGTCATATAAACTGGAGGAAAACTTAGGCTGAATTAATCAGGCTCAGTGTCCAAAAGCCCTAGAGGAAGTAACAAATAGGGAGTACAGGTTCAAGTTCAACATAACAGGGAACTTTCTTGCTAATTATTGTGGTGTTAGATTGGGCTGACAATTTGGTGTGCATTTCTGGAAGGTTGTGAACAGCTGGGTGAACATCTGTCAAGGATGCTGTAAACTTGATTCTGCTTTTGACAAGATGCCCCCCAGCTGCACTCTAACTCAAGGGTGTAAGTCTAAAGTCCAGCTTTACTCTCCAAGTCCCACCACATACTGTGTGACCTTAGCCAAGTTATGAAACCTCTCTGAGTCTCTTTTCCTTGGCTCTAAGATCAGGAAGATTAAATACATCTCTCAGAAATTGTTTTAAAAAATCGCAAAGCCCCTAGTATAGTGCTTGGTACATAATAATTTTTAAAAATGTTGTCAGAACTGTCCATTCTTCCACTTATAACAATTCATTCAGGGATGAGTGTATGACCCCATAACAATTAATGAGATAGAGATTTCCGCCAAGTCTTCATGGAGTTCTTCTTGCTTAATGGATTTAGGCTGAGATGATACTTCCTGGAGATCCTATTATACCTGAACTCTGAGATTAGGACCAGGACAGCTGGAGACAAAGGCAAGAGCCAGAGAGAAACAAGCCTGTGAGGACTTTGGTCCACCATGCCTGAAGCTTGATGACTTCTAGGCTTCTCATTTACATGTGTCAATTAATCCCATTTTGCTTCCTGCAGGGTTTCAGACAAATGTTAACTAAAGAATTGTGGCGGATGCGGTCCTGGAGAAAGACATTCTTGTATGCTTATAGTTTTATTATTTTTTTCTCCATGCAAAGCCCCAACCTGGCAACAACTTTTCCTTTCTTCCATGCATGGAGCTACGAAGCCACCATGGGCACTACTTTTCTTAATTATCTACCTCTTCTTACAGCCCAGGGCAGCCATGCTTGACACATTGAGGACACATTGACCTGAGAAGTCTGTTGTTGTTTTTGGCAGCTCCCAGTTTACAGATCATACCTTTAAAACCACAGCTGTGTCTTCTTTAGTTCACCCTCGAGGTGCCAAAAGCCTAATCAATAATGAATAGCCATGATGTCTTCAAACTGACTTTAGCATCTGGCCTGAGGAGGGGCACACCGAGTCTGGGTCTCGTGGCAAGCAAAAGTTGGAACGAAAATAGAAATGCTGAGGCAAGCTCAGTCACAATGTAAATTCACGAGAGGTTCTCTTCTTTGAATGTTACATTTCTGCCATCACTTGCTTGCTAGTTAAATTAACTGTCAAAACCTGCTACAAATTGTGTTAAGGCTGAAGTGAACTAACGTGGATCTCCATGACCATCACTGAACAAGGCTGTTGAAGTCTGCTCTGATACTTTCTGATGTCAGCTTGTCTGAATGACTCCTGGAGATTCTTCTGACAACCTCCAACGAGGCCATGGGTCTATTGATGGACACAAATCTGAATTTTAGTGGCCGAGCTGCTGGAGGAAGAGCTTTAAGAGACTACTGGTTTTCATAGACACGAGTCATTCAATGCTGGTGTTTTTCCCAGAGGTGCCTCTTTCTTCTGTTAGGGTTGTATAGTCCCCTTGCAAAAGCAGCAGGGACCCTTATCCCAAATTTGGTTCAAGTACGGAGGCTGATGACTCTCCATGCACAAGCGTGTTTGAGAGACGGTTTATTACTCACACAAGGGATTCTCTGGTAGAGCTGAGCAGGTGCCAGCAGGCCTAGGGTTGGCTCAGGCAGAGCAGAAGAATGGGCTCGGGCCTTCCAATAAGTGGCTAAGAGCCCAGGACATGCTCACTGGATTTAGGGTCCAGTGAAATCCAGTTTGACCTCATCTCTCACCTTGATTACATCTGCAGAGATCAATTCCCAAATGAGGTCACATTCTGAGCTTCTGGGTGGACGTGAATTCTTGGGAGAAACAGTTCAACCCAGTCCACAGAGTGAAAACACTTCATTATTGCTTCTGAAAAAATCACCTTTATCACACTTACCATATTGCTGAATTTCTGCTTCCCCAAATGGGACTGGAAAGAACCTTCACAGGCTCCTGGGGTTCCCAGGAAAGTTTGACCCTTGAAGAGAGTTTGACCTTAGAAGAGAATTGAGAGCTAAAGAATGGATTTGCTACAGAGCTGAGAGGGGGAAGCAGCGGAACAGGGATGCCACTGGTTCAGCCTCACCTGAGGGCAACACTGGCTGGGGGTGGAGAACCTTAGTGTCCCATAATGGCCTGTTTTCCCAGCAGAGACACAGCTGAGTCAGCAACAGTGAGTGTGCCATTTGGAAGCGTCATGGCCTCAGGATGAGTGTGGTCTCCAGTGCTATTAAATATAGTTCTCATGGCCGTTGCCCCATTAAGACAGATTTGATGCTTGGTGACACATTCAATTTGAAAATTTCCCACAGCTCGGCTGGATTCAGTGGCATCCCCCCTTTGATTCCTGTGGGGCTGCCATAACAAAGTACCACAGGCTGGGTGCTTAAACAACAGAAATGTATTTTCTCACAGTTCTGGAGGCTGGAAATCCAAGATGAAGGCGCTGTCGGTGTTGATTTCACTCTGAGGCCTCTCTTTTTGGCTTGCAGATGGCCGTCTTCTCCCTGTGTCCTCACCTGGGCTTCCCTATGTCCCTATATGTGTTCAAGTGTTTTTTTCTTATAAAAACACCAGTCCTGTTGGATTAGGGCTCCCTCTAATTACTTTGCTTTAACTTAATACCCTCTTAGAGGTAATTTAATAGGGTCACATTCTGAACTACTGTGGCCTGGGACTTCAACATATGAATTTGCAGGAGACACGGTTAAGCCCGTAACAATCCCTTCCACACGTTTGTTCTGAGTGAGCAAAGTGCGTGCCATTCTTCGTTACACATTCCTCTCTCTGAAAGTTATGACTGTCAAGGAAGGGTCTAGACTTTAGACGGCAGGGCCATGAGGCACAGCCAGGCTGAGAGCTCAGAATCGTGATTCAGTTCAGAGTGTGGGGTGCACGAATGCTGAGGGGTCTAAGCTGAGGTGCTGCACTGACAGTTTCTTGACTTTTCCCTTAGAGAATCCCAGTCTTCAGGGAGCTTTTACAAAACTTTTATACCTTGACTTCCAACCATGCTGGAAACGTTTATCCACTTCTGCAATCAGCAGGCCAGGTTGCAAATAAACCTTTTTTCTACGCATGGGACTTAAAAATATGAGGGACTTTGTTATAATTGTAATCCCAGTTACAGAGAAGAACTCAACATGAGATAGATTACTTGAGGGCCTTGTTCTATGAATGTATATACAGCAGGAAGCTATTTTAATCCCAGCACTTTGGGAGGCCGAGGCGGGTAGATCACCTGGGGTCAGGAGTTCAAGACAAACCTGGCCAACATGGCGAAACCCTGTCTCTACTAAAAGTGTAAAAATTAGCTGGGTGTGGTGGTGGGCGCCTGTAATCCCAGCTACTCAGGAGACTGAGGCAGGAGAATCACTTGAACCTGGGAGGTGGGGGGGTTGCTGTGAGCTGAGATCACCACTGCTCTCCAGCCTAGGCGACAAGAGTGAAACTCTGTCTCAAAAAAAAAAAAAAGAGAGCGAGTGTTTTGTTGTTGTTGCTATTTTCTATAGACTCTGATGATGATGCTATTGCAAAAGCCAGGTGTGGAAGACAGAATAATAGTCCTTCAAAGATGTCCACGTTCTAGTCTCCAGAACCTGTATGTTATCTCATATGGCAAGAGGGGCTTTGCAGATGGGATTAAAGAATATGAGGTGGGGAAATTATCCTGGATTATCTGGGTGGACCCAATGTAATCAGAAGGGTTCTTACAAAGGAGAGAGAGAAAAAGGAGACAGGGATGGGGGAGTAGAAGAGAGGAGGAGTTTTAGCCATGCCACATGGCTGGATTTGAGATGGAGCCAAGGAAAACAGGCAGCTTAGAAAAGACAAGGAAACAGATTCTTCCTTAAGGCCCCCATAGGAGCAAGGCCACACAGCCTTGCCATCCCATCTTGGACCTCTAGAACTGGAAAATAACACGTTTCTGTTTTAAGCCATGAAATCCGTAGTAATTTGTTACAGCAGCAATAGGACACTAAAACCTCAGGGTAAATAGGTTACTGTATCTTGAGCAGCCAGAAGTAACTGGGTAACTTTATAACTGAACAATTGCCTCAGCATCTTCAAAGTGCAAACAGTGGCCTACATTTTTTATTTTTCTAAAACAAGACATGCCCCATCTGTCAATTTAATGGCTACCTTTCTGTCATCTGAGTTGATCCAGCATCTGAGGCTTACAGAGTCCAGCAGAAAAGGGGTCTCAGGTTCATAATCTACCCTTGTTCTAACTGTTGCTGTCCCTGGGCTGAGCTGGGCAGGGTGTTACACTGCCCACCCCTTTACAAATCCCTTTTCTACACATCACCTTTCCTCAATTTCTCCTAAAATGCTTCACCTTGGAGACCTCCCTCCTTCCTCCACATCCCCTGTAACACACTGACTGCTCTTTTCCCTACTCCAAGAGCCTACTACTGGCATCCCTCTAAAGCCCACCTCTCCCTCTAGGTGTGGCATCTGGCCCCATCTCATGTCTCCTCTTGCATTGATGACAGCCATCACTTCCCTCCATCCAGAAAACAGTCTCCTTCAGGTACTAGAATGTATCCAACTTGGAAAGCTTTGGGTGGTTATTAACAATACTGGTTTTCTCATTATATTTGTTTCCAAAAACTATTACATAATGCCTCTCACATGGTAACTTCAGTAATTGTGGGCTAACTGAATGAATCTTAATACTATACATTAGATGTGGCCGTTTGAGGTCTTTCATCATTCTATATGAATTTTAGAACTATTTTTTTCTATTTCTGTGAAAAATGTCATTGAGATTTTGATAGGAATTTCACTGAATCTGTAGGTTGCTTTCTTGAAAAGTAACAAAACTGGAGGCATCAAATGTCCTGATTTCAAAATATATTACAAAGCTACAGTAATTAAAACAGTATGGTACTGGAATAAAGACAAGCTTATGGTACCAGTGGAACAGGATAGAAAGCTGAGAAATCAACCCACATATATACAATCAATTATCCTTTCATAAGGGTGATGAGGGTGCCAAGAACAGACAATGGGAAAAGAATCATCTCTTCAAAACATGGTGTTGGGAAAAGTGTATGTTCACATGCAAAAGGATAAAATTGGACCCTTATTTTACTCCATACATAAAGTAAACTGAAAATGACTCTTAGACTTGAACATAAGTCCTGCAACTATAAGATTCCTAGGAGAAAACAGTAATAGCATCATGACATTGGTCCTGGCAATGATTTAATGGGTCTGACAGTAAAAGCAAAGTTCAACACAGACAAAATTAGACAAATGGAGCTGCATGAAACTGACAAGCTTCTGCACAGCAAAGGAAACAATCAACAGAGTGAAAAGGCAATTTACAGGATAGGAGAAAATATTTGCAAACCATCAGATAAGGGGTTAATTTCTACAATATATAAAGAACTCCTACAACTCAATAGCAACACAACTAATAACCTGATTTCAGACAGGGTAAATACTTAAATAGACATTTCTCCCAAGAAGCCATACAAATGGCCAACAGGAACATGAAAACATGCTTGACATTACAAATCATCAGGGAAATGCAAATCAATGTCACAATGAAATATCACTCACACCTATTCAAAAATATGAATAACAAGTGTTGGCCAGGATGTGAAGAAGAGGGAGCCCTTGTACACTGTTGATGGGAATGCAAAATGGCACAGCTGCTATGGAAAACAGTATGGAGGTTCCTCAAAAAATAAAAAAAAGTAAAAATACCGTATCAATATGGTTTGGCTGTGTCCCCATCCAAATCTCATCTTGAATTCCTATGTGTTGTGAGAGGGACGTGGTGGGAGGTAATTGAACCATGAGGGCAGGTCTTTCCCATCCTATTCTTGTGATAGTGAATAAGTCTCATGAGATATGATGGGTTTATAATAGGGAGTTTCCCTGCTGAATCTCTCTCTTTTTTTTCGCCTGCTGCCATCCATGTAAGATGTGACTTGTTCTTCCTTGCCTTCTGCCATGACTGTGAGGCCTCCCCAGCCACATAGAACTGTGAATCCAACTGAACCTCTTTCTTTTGTAAATTGGCCAGTTTCAGATATGTCTTTATCAGCAGCATGAAAATGGACTAATACACATATCATCTAGCAATCCTACTTCTGGGTACTTACCTAAAAGTATTGAAACAGGATCTTGAAGAGATACTAGCATTCTAACACAGTTTGTGACACTATTGACAATAGTCAAAATGTGGAAACAACTTGTGTTCAGTGACAGATGAATAGATAAAGAAAATGTGGTATATACATACAAAAATACTATTCAGTCTTAACCAGGTGTGGTGGTATATGCCTGTCATCCCAGCTGAGGCAGGAGATTGCTTGAGTCTGGGAGTTTGAGGCTGCACTGTTACCTGATTGTGACTGTGAATAGCTGCTACACTCCAGCCTGGGCAACATAGCAAGACCCTCTCTCTAAAAAATTATTATTATTATTATTATTATTATTATTATTTTTAAAAAGGAAATCCTGCAGTAAGAGATAACTTGAATGAAACTTCAGGGTATTATGGTAAGATAAATAAGCAGTCACAGAAGGGTGAATACTGTGTGATTCCACTTAAAATGAAGTATTTAAAATAGTCAAATTCAAAAAATCGGAGTAGAACAGTGGTTGTCAGGGGCTGGGGGAAGGGGAAATGGGGAATTGTCAGTCAAAGGGTGTAAAGTTTCAGTTAAGCAAGATGAACAAGTTCTAGAGATCGGCTGTGCAATGTTGTCCCTACAGTTAACAATACTGTATTGTACACTTAAAAATTTGTAAGAGGGTGGATCTCATGTCAAGTGTTCTTACCATCACCACCACCACAACAAAACAAAAACAAACCCAAAAAAGTTTGCACACTCGTACAGTAGTTAAAGAAGTTATGGGCAGTGGTATGCTAGAGCTGGCCTGTAATGGCTCACAAGAGCTGATTGTTAAATTTTCAGGAACTTCGCACGCTGGTTAAATAGAGCCATTATTAAGTGTTGCATGGTATACATTTACAATTAAACAAATTAAATTGAAAATAAAGGTAATAAATCTTCAGAATCCATCACAACCTAATTATTTCAGTACATTTTACTATTATCTATGTTCTAGAGGTTACCTACGTTATCTATTTTATCTGTTTCCTGGAGAGTACATATAGGTTTACTACCAACCACCACTTCCAACTCTGCATTCAGTGACCTCATATTGGCAGGTTGAAATTGGTCATGGTATGTGAGGTTACGCCACAGAAACTGGCAAATGCTATAAATCAAATTTTTTTTTGAGTCAGTTGTTAAATGTTCACCTGACACCACTGTTCCTAAGCCAGTTCTTCACAAAAGACTTCACAAAGACTCCAAAATGGGAGCAGAACCGATATTACCACCAATTTACTAATATAGAAAGACAGACCCAGACATTAATTAGCTTGTCCAAAGAAGGTTTTTGGACATACTCCATATTTTTACCATTATATAATTTTAAAATCATTTATTAATAATTGAAACAGTTTCAATTATCTATGATTATAATTGAAATTAATTATTAAGTTACATTTATTTTACTTTTTCCTATAAAGCATAATACATTAGAAAAATAATGGTAGAAATATAGATGAAACTAGGGTTGCCAGGTAAAATACAGGATATCCAGATACATTTTAACTTCAGATAAATGATGAAAACATTTTTTAGTGTATTACAAATATTGCATGGGACATATTTATACTAAAAAAAATAGTTGTGGGGGCTCACTCCTGTAATCCAGCACTTTGGGAGGCCAAGGTGGGTGGATCACAAGATCAGGAGTTCGAGACCAGCCTGGCCAACATGGCGAAACCCCATCTCTACTAAAAATACAAAATTAGCTGGGCATGGTGATGCATGCCTATAATCCCAGCTACTCGGGAGGCTGAGGCAGGAGAATTGCTTGAACCAGGGAGGCAGAGGCTGTGGTGAGCCAAGATTTTGCCATTGCACTCCAGCCTGGGCAGCAAGAGCAAAACTCCCTCACAAAAAAAAAAAAAAAAAAAAAAAAAAAAAAATTGGGGTCATTTTACTCAAATTCAGTGAAACACTAGCTATGCTTTCATATTAACAGGACAGGAAGTTTTCCTACTCTATTTCTATTAAGTCATTTTTTAAAATCTGTAATGTACATGGATGTGCTTTGGTCAAGAATTAGGCCAAGGCAGACATCCAGGACTGCCTGACTCAGCGGGATTGGTGTGCAGGTGCACACCTCCAACTGTTATATAACCTGTTTGTGTAAGCTCATACTTAGATCTACGCCACTGTTGCCTTTTTTTTTTTAGATGGAGTGTCACTTTCTCATTGCCCAGGCTGGAGTGCAATGGTGCAGTCTCAGCTCACTGCAACCTCTGCCTCCCAGGTTCAAGTGATTCTCCTGACTCAGCCTCCTGAGCAGCTGGAATTACAGGTGAGCACCACCATGCCATCTAATTTTTTGCATTTTTAGTAGAGATGGGGTTTCACCATGTTGGTCAGGCTGGTCTCAAACTCCTGACCTCAGGTGATCCGCCTGCCTCGGCCTCCCAAAGTGCTGGGATTACAGGTATGAGCCTCTGTGCCCAGCCGTATGCCACTATTGTTTGTAAAAGGTATAACTGCCCTGCTGATGCTGATACATGGTGCTTGGCTCTCATACCCAGAGACAGAGTAATACTAGTGACCCCTGTAAGGGAGAGCTGGCCTTGTAGGTCAAGGAGTGCAGCTGTAGGCATGGGGGCGGCAGGGGCTGTGGAGCCAGCTGCTGAGAGGAGCCACAGAGTCAGAGCAGATGGCCAAGATAAAGGCAGACAGTGTGACACAGCTAGAGTGAGTAAGCTGCTGATGAGAAAGCTGCCAAATAAAATTACATTTCACCTGCCTACGGCCCCCCAAGTGTTGTTTCAGCTATCTGCCACCTACCCACTCCTCTTGGACCTCAGCATGAGCTAGAACCTGACCCTGGGCCTGACATTTGGTGTAGGAGTGGACCTGACAAAATTTGACCTTCTTTACCACTTCCTCTAGTCAGTTCTACCTTTTAAACCTTGCTAGGTCAAAGTTAATTGCATTAAAAAATCGCTTACAATTACCTAGTGCGGGTACAATAATCTAGTGACTTTGAATTTCTACCTAAAAGGGACTGCCAATCTCCTTTCCGACGTTTTAGACATCTCTGGAACAGTCTAAAACAAAATAGAAGCATTTAAAAACACCGTTTCCTTTTCCATTCATGGCCATTTCGTCCCACAGTTTGCACAGTCATCTCCTTCTGGGG
Organism: Piliocolobus tephrosceles; assembly: GCF_002776525.5. Taxonomy (NCBI): domain Eukaryota; kingdom Metazoa; phylum Chordata; class Mammalia; order Primates; family Cercopithecidae; genus Piliocolobus; species Piliocolobus tephrosceles. Next base: position 10,360,093 of record NC_045437.1, read on the forward strand.
GAATAGAACAGTCTCCTTGTCATTAGCACACTCTGGGGTCAGTTGTGTCTTGGCCAGTGGCTTTAGTGTTTTAGGATTAGAAATTCTTAGGAAAGTAAGTAAAGCTGCCCTTCAGAATCTTGGATCTTGGATGAACAGAATATCTGATTGGGATACCTCTCTAACGGAGCTCAGGACTGTGCCTGGACCAGTGGAGCAGTTGTTGGCAGGTTGATTATTGCACCTGTAATGTTGAGTCTCTGGCTATCGAAAGCTGGCGCCATTCATCTGGGCTGTGTCTCATTTTTTTTTTTTTTTTTTTAGCAGAGTCCGCTTTTTTTTTTTTTTTTAAAGGGATTCTCGCTCTGTCGCCCGGGCACTCCGCCTCCCGGGTTCACGCCATTCTCCTGCCTCAGTCTCCTGAGTAGCTGGAACTACAGGCACCCGCCACTATGCCCGGCTAATTTTTTGTATTTTTGGTAGAGATGGGGTTTCACTGTGTTAGCCAGGATGGTCTCGATCTCCTGACATCATGATCTGCCCACCTCAGCCTCCCAAAGTGCTGGGATTACAGGCTTGAGCCACCACGCCCGGCTGAATGCTGTTTATTTTCAACAGTGCCCAATGATTAGTGGCAAAGAGCTCCCCTCAAAAGGTATGGGACTGGGAGTTGTGGAAACAGAGCAGGCAATTACATTGCAGTGGTAATTTAGGTGGTGTGTGTTAGCAGAAAAGGAAGTGATAAAGGGCCATGCAGTTTGGAGGCATTCCCATTTGGAAACAGTATTCTCAAAGCCGGACTCAGAAGAAAGATGTATCATTTGTATCACTGCTCAGTTTCCTAGCCTATGTTATTCCTTATTGTTTCAATGATTTGATTATCTTTCAATGATTGTTCTCACTGGTTATAGATTGTGAACACATGAAGAACACAATTACTTAAGAACCTGAAATTGCTCTTAATAGTGTATTGAGGTCGGGCACGATGGCTCACGCCTGTAATCCCAGCACTTTGGGAGGCCGAGGCGGGTGGATCACAAGGTCAGGAGATGGAGACCATCCTGGCTAACACGGTGAAACCCCATCTCTACTAAAAATACAAAAAATTAGCCCGGCGTGGTGGCGGCACCTGTAGTCCCAGCTACTCAGGAGGTTGAGGCAGAAGAATGGAGTGAACCTGGGAGGCGGAGATAGCAGTGAGGCGAGATCGTGCCACTGCACTCCAGCCTGGTGGACAGAGCGAGACGCCGTCTCAAAAAATAAATAAATAAATAAATAGTGTATTGAGGCAATAATACAATTTCAAATGCTTTCAGTTGTAAATCTGCAGCATACTTTACTGGTGGTTGAAGAATAAGATATATTAGGATGGTGACTACAGAAAGTGTCCATGGAACACTTTTCTGCTTATGAAAATTGGCATTGAGTTTCAAAAAAGTCATTATATTTTCCTACCTTTTCAGAAAAGTATGTTCTTTTTATAATAAAATGACAATATGAATACTTAACTGGGTTTTGTGTTGCGACTGCTTCCATCCGTCCAGCCTTCTGTTACTTCCGAGGAGTGGGCAGGGAAGGTCTCTGTAATGTGATCGTGAGTACCTGACCATTGCCTGTTGTGGAATATTCTTGTGATTGGTGCTTTTTGAGTGCTCTTATAAGGAGCCAGGTTCTTTCTATCTCCTGTTCTGCTCTCCTCCACTTTGGCTTGAGCCTAATTGGGCTCCTCGTGGTCATAAGATGGCTGCCAGGAACAACAGTTGCTGAATGCTTCCTTCTCATTCAGCTGGAGGAAAATAAAAACTCAAGATCCAAAACCTTTTCTTCTGCCATAATGGCGTGACTTTTTCTCACATTTACGTTAGTTACATTATTTGTTTTTCACTTCTAGTAAAACTCATCATTTTTGCCATTATTAAGAAATATCGGCTAAATGTTTGAAAGAGGAAGCTGAACCTATTGCTGTAAAATGTTACAAGCTTTGTGGTAGATTGTACCAAAAAGGCCACTGCAGTATTTCTATCCCACAGGCTCTTTCAGAATCTTGCCACTCTTCCATCAAGAAACACAGTCTGTTTCCCACCCCGTGCCCTGAAACTGAACATCATGTTGCTGCTGCATTGACTGATGGAATGCGTCCTGACTTTTGTGCCTGGCTTTATTCCCATGGGATATGGGTGTCGGGAGCTTTGAGATAAATATGTAAGAAGTTTGGCTGCCCTGAAGCATCCCTGCTGGAGAGACCCCGTGGAGAGAGCTCAGAGGACGCCCGAGGAGCCACAGCTGTCCCTGTCCCTGCTACTTGAGTCGTCCCAGCCCAAGTGCCAGACAGCTAAGTGACTGAGCCTTCAAGTGATTCCAGCTTTCAGCCCCGGTGCCTCTGCAGCTGACTCTGAGTGCAGAACAGCTGAGTATCCCCATGGAGTACAATCCAGGTTACAAATTATTGAACAAATTAAGTGTTTCTCTCTTTTTCTTTTTTTAAACCACACCTTTTGAAGCAGTTTGTTACAGAGCAATAGAAAATCAGAATTAGTCTAGTTCAAATTGTGTATGTATATGATTTTCAACTCTGTCTTTGATAATTAAGAGTTGGCTATACATTCAGATAGAATTGGGATAGTGTTTCCATTGATGACAGGTTAGCTTAGGTGTGCACATGCAGTCTTAACATGGCCAATGATTTGGGTGTAATTCCCACAAAGGTCAGTTCCCTTTCCCCTGCTCTGTGACTTAACTATGTGATTATCGCACAGATGTCTGCTTGCGATTATGAGGCATGAAGAATCCTTGCAGCCACTAGGAAATGGGCACCTGGCTTCTCTGCTGAGTATGGGAGTAATGGAAGCTGTGATGAGAACTCTCTGAACAAAAACATAGTGTTGGTTCCATCAAGGGCCAGGCTTCTGGTAGACTGGTCATACGAGAAATGAGGATAAGTAGCCTGGAGCAGATGGGGTTGTGATGGGGTAGTAAGGATGAAAGTCTGGAAGAGAGATCAATGGCAATGGTCATTGATGTGGCAGGCATTGGTTGTGTCAGGTGTATGGTGAACAGCAGTAGACAACCAAACTCACTGAGCTGAGGATCAGACTTACTCCATGTTGCCCTGTATGGATGTCATGGTGCTGAGTAAAGGGTGGACCCTGGAGAATCAGACTTATTCCTCTTTATGGCCCCTTTGCTTGGCACACTCGTAATCATCCCTGGGCAGAAATGCCCCAGTTTAATATCCAGCTGCAAAATTTTATATTCAGCTGGCTATCACAGCATCTTATTCCCCCACACTCCCCGCCCTTTTTGGTTTGAGACAGAGTTTTGCTCTGTTGCCAGGCTGGAGTGCAATGGCACAATCTTGGCTCACTGCAACCTCTGCCTCCTGGGTTCAAGTGATTCTCCTGCCTCAGCCTCCCGAGTAGCTAGGATTAGAGGCATGCACCACCATGCCCCACTAATTTTGTATTTTTAGTAGAGATGGGGTTTCTCCATGTTGGTCAGGGTGGTCTCGAACTCCCGACCTCAGGTGATCTGCCTGCCTTGGCCTCCAAAAGTGCTGCTGGGATTATAGGCGTGAGCCACCGCGCCTGGCCCTTATTCCCCTTTGCTAAAAGAAAGCAAGACTGAGGATACTAGTAGTGAGCAGGACAAGAAGAATAAATGTTAAAACACAATGAAGGCAACACAATATCGTACAAATAGAAGGGGTTATTTCTAAACCATTTGCACAAGTGTGAGTTACCTTTGCCTTGGTTTAAAAGTTTATTTTGCTGTCCTAAAATAGTTCTTCATTCCATCTGTGAATGTCCCAGCCCAGGGTCTCATCTCAATTGCTAGCTCATTCCCAAACTTTTCACTGCCTTGGCCTCCCACCTCCCGTTCACTCACCCTCACCTGCTTCTAGAGTTACTCCCGAAAGTCCTGCGCAGTCTGCACATTGCGACATGCAAAGGTTTATTCCCAGCCATCTTTCTCCTTGTCATCCTCTGTGCCCGCCAATGGCATTTGCTGTTCTCTGCACATGAAATGCTCTCCTACCCTGGTTTGGACAAAGTACGCTGGTCTCATTCTTTCCGCCTCCACCCCATTTGGCTTTCTCATCAGTCCTCTTTTCTGCCTTATGCCGCTCCCCCACAGGTTCTCATCATCCTGGGACTCTCGTTTCTCCAAATCTTCTTTTTCATGGATGCTCTGTCCACACCCAGTTTCCAGCTTTTAACCTCAAAGAGACGCCCAATTCCACATCTCTAGTTCAAAGTACCATCTGGACATCCCACTGCCCTCTGTAATTACTATCAGCACGGGCAACTTCACGTGTCCAAAGCCAAGTGGATTTTCCTTGCTGGAAGAGATTTTCCTTCTTCTCATGGATGAGTTTCCACTGCTGGACTTCTGGTTACCTGGGCTCACACTTCAGAGGGATCTTTGGGTGCCTCCATCCTTCATTGAGCAGTAGCCAAGGGCTACTAATTTTATAGCTACAATATTTCACATTAGTTTTATTTCTCTTGCATGTCATTCTTTTAGCTCAGACACTTATGTGTTTTTTGGATCGTGGCTGTCAAACTTTAATGTTCCTAAAAATCACCTTTTGATAATGCAGATTCTGGTGTGGGACCCAGTGTTCTGCATTCTGGCGTGCTACCAGCTGATGCTGATGCTGCTAATCCCCAGACTACACTTTGAGTAACGAGGTTCTAGGTTAATTATTACAACAGTCTCAGAAGTGATTCTCCCTAAACCAGTGGTTCTCAACATATGATCCTCAGACAAAGCAACTTTAACATCGCTTGGAAACTTCCTGGAAATGCAAATTCTTGGCCAGTTCCAGCCCTACCCAATCAGAAACTCCCTGAATAAGCCATCCAGTGATGTCCTCCAGATGATTCTAATGCATGCTGAGTCAGAGACTCACTTATCTAGATCTTACCTTTATAGCCATCACACACACCCACACCCCAGAATCTTTGCAACAATGTTGTAAATGCTTTTTTAGTGTTTCCGCAATATGGCTTTCTTCTTTTTGTCTGTTTGTTTGTTCATTTATTTATAGACAAGATCTCACTATGTTGCTTAGGCTCCTCTCCACTTCCTGGACTCAAGTGATTCTCTCACCTCAGCCTCCTCAGTAGCAGGGAATACAGGCATGTGCCACCATACCTGTCACAACACAGCTTTCAAGGGCCTCAAACTTTGTCCCTAGTGGACTTCTCTCTCTCTCCATCCTCCTCCTCTTCCTAATTTTGGAGTGAAATTTATTGCATCTTGTTGTCTGTTCATTCCTTGTCCTTCCTCCATCTTCTCCTTCACTTGTTTCTTTTTCCTGAAGCACCCCCATGATTGCTCATTGGAAATCTCTCCACTCCTTACGTCTTGCCAGACACCATCTCTGCTGTCTCGTATTCCTCAGGTCACTCAGCTAGGAGTGCATCTTTTCCCTTCCTTTCACTCAGTTGTGGTTAGCATATTGTGCATTGCACTAGAGTAGTGGTTTTCAACTGGGGCCGATTTTGCCCCAGGGAACATTTGCTTATACCTGGAGATGGGTTTGAATGTCACAGCTGCAGGTGGTGGTTCTGTAAGCAACAAGTGGGTAGAGGCCAAGGATGTTGATAAATATCCTAGAATGCATAGGAAAGCATTTCACACCACCCCCAAACAGTTATTCAGCCCAAAAAGTCAGTAATGCATTGGTCGAGAAGCCCTGCAGTAGAGCAATATGTGTATGTTGTATTTTCTCTGAGATTGTTGTCAGCACCACCCTGGGGTTATGTCTTTGTCATGCATGCAAGTTCCAGTACAGAGAACCAGGTGCTTCATAATGTCTTCATTTTCTTGAGAAACTGAGCAATCAGATATTGTAAAGTTTAAAAATGTGTGATTTTTATGTGGTTATTGTTGAAGAATATGTCAAGAATTCCGTTGTCTTACTAAGGCCCGAACTTGACTTAAAACTCCACTTTCGTTATTACCTAGTGTGCTTAGGGAGTTGGGGGTGGGTCTTATTTCTTCTTTATCCTTCGTGGCTGATGAGGCTTTAGGTGCAGACAAGTTACTCATGATGGAACTGATGAAGAGACGGAGGGTCAAGTGCCTGCTTTGCTAGTTCGGAACTGGGTATTACAACAGGGGTTGCATTAGAAAGCTTCTGTCTGGAAAAAACATGCATGGGCCCCCTGCTTGGGTGTGTTCTAGCTGTTGTTTGCAAGCAACTGGAGGTCTTGTTCTCTTTGCTTTGTACAGCCAAGCACTGTCACGGACACCCAGAAGTCTCATTCCTATGGATCTACAGGTTACAAAGCGATATGCTGCCTTGCGATGAGGTGGTGTGCACGAGGCTCTCTTGCCCACAGGGACCTCTCTGCAGGATGAAGACCAGCACACTTTAGTGTAGATTCTGATCTGAAACGCACCACAGGGAGGGAACTGGTTCTGAGAGCCGAACCAGGCTTTAATAACTCACAAGTCCAGTTCTGTTATTAAGCACTTGGGTACAAGTTCATCTGTGTGAATCCCTTGGGGCAAACTGAACTCAGAAATTTTCAGATTTTAGAAGGTAATCTGGGTGTGCACCACAAACTCCATAACACGCTCAGCAGAGTCTAGACAGAACCTGGTAGTCAAATGCACCATGTGTGAGAAATATCGGAGGAGTCTCATGAGGTCAGAGAAGCAAAGACCATTCATAGCTTGGAGTTTGTTCAGGTCAGGTTTTGCTACCAAGTGCACTACAAGGTGTTTTTTTTTTTTCTTTTTTGGTTTCGGAGATTTGGGGATTTTAGAGAGACCCAGGGATACAAGGCTGCTGGTAAGAAGATCAGGTTGGTCTTGATGAGATGGTTGCCCAGCATGAGTTTCTATTACAATCTCGTTTCGACCACAGTGTAGAAATGAAATGTCAGGTGCGGAGTGGAGCTATGGGGCCTTACGGGAAATGTTGCTGTGGAAAATCCTGCTACATGTCAGCAGTCTCCGGCATGTCAGCAGCCTCTGGCCTGCGATGCACAGATCTCTAAAGCATCCCCTGGGATCCCCTGATTGCGGCTTGTTTTTTCTCTCTGTCACACAGAGGTTCCTTTGGTCTTGAGATAAAGGTCAGGTTTCTGTGAAGCGACTGGCTGCAGCCTTTCTTCTTCTGCCGTCAGAGGTGGAGGTGAGCTGAGGTGTCTGGAGTGTCCTATTTCGTGGGTAAGAGACCCCAACAGCCTGGATAAACACTTTTGTAAACAGCATTTTGTCAGACAAGAGCCATGTTCATTTCCCTGTTGCCGTGTGAGTGAGAATTCTGTGTCTTCAGACAGTCAGACCTCACTTCTCGGGGGCACAGTTCTCAGAGACGAAGGGGACAGTATCAGACATTAAAAAGGAGCTGAAGAGAAACAAGACATGCCAAATACATGGAGTTTTTTTTGTTTTTTTTTCTACTGAGTTTAAACACTGCTTTCTTTAAACAGCAGCTTTCCATAATGCACGAATCTTATGAACATGAACCAGGTCATTGTTGTTTAACCTTCACCTAGGTTAGCTCCAAATATGATGTGACATCTTATGTCACCCTGATTCTTCTAAACCTGATATTTTATTGCCTAATGCATGCCTCTTAATGAGGATCATAGCATTAATGTGTGATAATCAAAAGATCTTATTTTTAAATGCTACTGTTATCCATAATGGTACAAGCGTATAGGGACTATTCCTTAATCAGTCCCTGGTGACCATCACTCTCAAGTAAAAAAAGGCCGGGGGTGGGGACTGGATTGCACATCCTATTAAGTGCATTGGGTTTTTATGGTCTACCATAGGGACTGAACAGAAAAAGAAATTTCCTCGCTTCCCCCCTTTCCTCTGAAAAACACCATTCCCATCTCTGTGGGAAAATTCAGGGTCTGGAGGCTCTTGTAGATGCAAGACACAGCCACTTGTGGGAGGGGGCCTTTCAGGACAATGAAAGCCAAAACAAAGGTTTCTTGTTACTTGGGGCTTTTATCCAGTATATCCCATGTTACAAACAATAAATCACTGGCTGACCAACCTTCTTTGCCAAGCGAACCTGTGGGGGCTTTAGGCTATTTCATAGTTCAAGTAAGACCCCATCTATCGACTTATCTACCTCCATCTACCTATCCATCCACCATCTATCATCTATCTATAGCTATCTATCATTTTTTGTCATCTCTCTGTCTGTCTACATCTATCCTCAATCTATTTGTATATGTGCATAAAAAGGAAAAAAGGACTGACTTGAATAACTACAAACACTTCTAAATTTTTCCCACTATCTCTACTTCTGATGCTGGAGGCTCCTAGCTGAGTCAGCGAATCACAGCCTGGCACAAAGTGCTCTCAAAGAATTATGGGATGCAAAGACATCCGTGCTCTTCAAGAGTCGCAAATGTAGGGCATGCATTGAGACTCAAAAATCATAAAGAAAATATAAAGTTTGTACTAGGAGGAGGAATTTCATAGCACATTAATTCTGTGGCACAACTCCAACCAGAGAATGAGTCCTATTGCTTCCTTCTGGAAAGGTTAAGCCAGCCCTTACGTTATAGGGAAGTCATGTCCATATCACATTCTCTTTACTGTTGCATCACATGATACAGATGAAGTGGAAACCTTGTCTTCGATGCGCTATGTTTCTGTCTCTCTAGAGGGGCTGAAGCATTCCTGTGAGGGAACCCAGAAATGTTGAGTGAGTCCTGTATGTCCAACTAGTACATAAGTCATACATACATTTCTGTCTACTGCTCTATTCTGAAAGTTAACTTTTCATTTCCAAAACTATGCGTGAATCGAGTATCATTTGACTGTTGTTAAATTTGGAGAAAGAACCATTTACTTGAGACTTGGAGCTGAATTAAACTATGTAGAGTGAAGGGAAGCCAGTTTTAAAGGACGATGGCAGCCAATTTCTTTTGTTACTTACGTTTTTATTTTTTCCAAGAACAGTTAACATTTACTAGGCACCTATTGGCCTCAGTCACTTGCATCTAAAGAGCAAAGCTAATTTACCCACGGCCCGTGTTCTTTTAAATGGTTAGCCTTATTTCTTAGCTCTGTTAACCACTATTCTAACGTTAGCTTCAAGTTCGATTTTAATAATCTATTCCATAGTTGTCTACTGCTCCCTGCCACATGAACAAAAAGTTTGGGGGAATAAGGCGAGCAGTTTACATTTTCTGTGGATACTTCAAGTAATTGGCCCCAAAGTGAAATTGAATTGGCCATGGTTTATCGTGTTCTGAGGGGATAAAATGTGTAAGGAAACAGACCTGTAGAAAGGGTTGATATCCAAGTATGTGTGAATGTGTGAAAATCCTATAACTCCACTTCAACTGGCCTAATATCCTGAGTCACTAGATGGTCAGAAGAATAGATACAGTACAAAAGGAACAAACCGATGTACATTTATACTAAAAAACCAAAAACAAAGTTTGTACAAGATGAACAGCAAATGAAATAGCTTCTATCAAAACAAAATCTCACACAGGTCATTTTTCTAGTATGTGGACATACATACACCCACACACACACAGACACACAAGCAAGAATGTGTATTTTATAAGATATAGGTCCTTGGAAATAGACATTCTTAGCAAATATGGATGACAGATCAATTGTAATTTATTTTCTTTTAACACTGTATCATCATAAAGAAAACTGGTATAAATGAAAAAATCTATTTCAAATATCTACATCTAAAATTTTAGGCAGTGAAAAAGCACTTTGTTGACAAGGAGTGTGGAATGATGTATGTTAATTGTCAGAAACTGCTGAATGCCTTGTTTAGTTGCCACAAACAAATTCACATATCAGAACGAACAATACTGCTAAATATTCCTTTTTTCCTGCTTTTTTTTTTTTTTTTTTGTTAAAACATACTGGGAGAAAGTAAAGAAAAGAAAGCTGGAAATCCATACATCTTTCAAAAGTTTGAAATTGAAGCAATATTTAGAACCATAGATGAGGAAACACGGCGGCATTGGTGTAATATACACAACGCGCTTTTCTTCTTTAATCTGTAATGTACATCAAATACTTTACAACAATGCATTAACAAAAGGCAAGAAACATCTTGCTGTACAGAGGAACCCCAATGCAACTTGAAGCCTAGAGTCACAACGGATGAAGAGAGTAAACAAAGCGTGAGAAGCCGTCCCCCATACAGTGTGTAAACTATTCTGTGTCTTGTGCTTAACGATAACCCTCACGCCCCACCGGCCCGAATGCCTGTCTCTCCTCCCATCAGCCACGTTCAGTATAAAGCACTTCTCATTACTCTACAGCTCACACTAGAAAGGTGCTGCCCATTGTCGTATTTAGGATCACTTTAGCTTTCTACTGATTTCCAAGTTAACTTGCGATTCATTTAGCTTTCTAAAATAGCTTTCTTAATATTTCCTTACTGGTTATCACAGCCTTCCTATGGAACAGGCTTTAACAAACTAAATTTGCAGAAGAAAAAAAAGAAAACAAAAAGAAATGTCTTGTGGTATGCATGCACATGCACTGTTCCCGGAGCGCCTGTGCCCCGCTCCTCACACCCAGGAGTCGGGGGAGGCCGGGTAGTGGCTCGTTTCATAGTTCAGTTCACTGTAGGGACGGGCAGCTGAGTAGAAGTCAACGTAGTTGCCGGTGGACTTGAGACCCAGGTGCATGGTGTACTCGCTGGCGGGAGGGCGATGGTGGACCTGGTCCTCGAAGAAGGACTCGTCGTAATTTCTCGTGGAATTCTGAAATGGCTGGTAGGTCTCGTAATCTTTTCTGCTGGGCTCCTGTGGGACTGGCTGTGCTGAAACCTGAACGGGAAAGAAGAGCCACACTGGGTTACCTGGTTTCCTTTGACTCAGCCTCCCTCTTGCCCCGGCACCCAACTCTCCTTCAAAGAAGAGGCTGTGTACGTCCAGGCATTCACCACGGTGGCACTGCTCCTCCAAAACTGCCAACTGTCATCGGCTTTCTTTTTGAAAACTGACTCCTAGGTCCACGTGCTATCATTCTGCATCATCTTTATCATGGCAAAATATACGTAACATAAAACTGCTTGCTTTAAGAAATGTTGAAGTGTAAGATTAAGTAGGTGGCATTAAGAACATTCACAGTGTTGTGCAACCTTCACCATCCATTTCCACCACTTTTAAAATCATCCCAAACAGAAACTCTGTGCCCATTAAATGTGATTCCTCATCCCCTCTCTCTGGGCCCACGGCAAGCACCATTCTACTTTCTGTCTCTAGAAATCTGCCTAATATAGGCGCTGCATAGAGTACTTGTCCTTGTGTGACTGGCTTCTTTCACTTAGCAAAAAGTTTGCATGATCCATCCATGGTGTTGCATATGTCAGACCGTGATCCATTTTTGTGGCTGAATAATATTCCACTGTGATGTGCATTGCTCCACTGATGAATGCACTGAAGGCCATGACTTCACCTCAATGCAATGTATCAATGTAGCAGAACTGCACTTGCACCCCATGATTGCATCTCTATAAAAATAAAACAGTCCATGGTAGGCACAGACCACATTGTATTTATCCATTCATCCGTTGATGGACACTTGGGTTATTTCTACTTTTCAGCTGCTGTAAATAATGTTGCAATAAACATTGGTGCATTAGTATCTGTTCTAGTCCCTGGGGTCCCTTTTCAAGCACCGGTTCCTGAAATGAGCAGAACCTCCCAAGGTGAAGGGTGAGGGTAACCCTATAGCAAGCACATACCGGGATGCACGAAGTTCTGCTAATGGGCAGTAATTGGGGAGGAAGTCTGGTGTGAATTATTAAACACTCTTAAAGAAATACTGTTTGATCACTTTTGGGTGGACTCTGTGACTCCCTATTAATTTAACTAAAGTTCAGCATGGAAATGTCCTCTAGAAATTGGTCTTAGTTAATAGATAATGATTTGTAATTAGCACGTTGTGTGTAAATGAATGCTTTTAACGGCTCACACATAATTCTTCTCTCAAGTAAGTGAAACTCCCTCTTATATATGTCATTGATTTATACTAGTAATCGACCTGATCTTCAAAGAAGTGGTGAACTTCATCACAGCAGCTGTCTAGGATGTCCCACGTGTCTAGTTAGTGGTGGCTGAATGAATGAGGTTTCTGTCTACCTACAGAAGTCAAAAGTCCATAGAGCATAAACCTTTGTTAGCCTGTGAGCTAATAAAGGATGAGAAGAACATTTGGAATGAATGTGCAACATCTGCAATTAAATACTGCTAAGTCCAGGTCTACTGGACTGCGTTGCCAGGTTGGGGTGCCCTTTTCTATTCTTTGAAGAGCTCTGCTTGTGCTCTGCTGAACTCCACTCCAACACAGGGCTGCTTTCCAAGTGCAAGACATGCAAAGGCTCAGAATCCAAAAGTTTGGAAAAATTACACAGGGAGGGAGCTAGATTTACTGTGTTTCTAGTTCAGCAGGGCACCCTATTCAACATTTAGCAAATTCTTTAATACTCCAGTAGTCATAAATATTTATGTGTGTTTGTGTCTGTCTACATCAATATCTATCATCTATCATCTGTCTGTTTTCCTATCCACCCACCAATCCATCCGTCCATCCATCCCTCCAGCAAACTCCCATCTTATAGATAAGAAAACTTAAGCAGAGAGAAGTTAAGAAACTTCTCCAAAATATCATAGCTAGTGGTGGCGTGAGCTGGAAGTGGAACATATGGCTGGCTGACTCTAAAACCCAGGTGTTCTATCAACCTAGCCCAGTCCTGTCAGAGCCAAGGCGGCCAAACCTTGGAGGACAGGCCTCAAGGAGCTGACTCCAGGCTCTAAGATAAGAAAGAAAGTCGGTGGACCAAAGGCATCCAGAAGCGGTGTGTTTTCTGATGCACATTTTGGGGGCCAGGGGAGGCAGTGCAGGGGACAGGAATGTCTTCAGGGGGAGTCACTCACAAGGGTTATGGGTTTCCTCCAAAGTGGCTTCTGCTTTCATTTTTTTTTTTTTTTTTTTCCTTTTGCACAACCTTGTTCAAATTGCTTTGAGACTGTTGTCATGGTCTGTCTGGTTGGTGAACATTTTGGAGCTGGGTATCAGCTTTCTGAGCCTCTTACCCCAGAGAATTAACTTCTTCCATTCATCTGCACTGTTCATAACCCACACCAATCACTTCTGAAGTTTGGTGCCCAGTCCCAAGAGTGTGTAGAAATGGATTGTCACAGGTGGCACGTGACACTGCTGCACCCGGAGAGACTGAATTTGCTCGCTGGTCTTGTGGTATGAACGTCTGCTAGTGAAACACATCCGCGGTGGAGGAATACTGGCTGCATTTTAAACTTTAAGAGAATATCTGACAGTGTTGAAAATCTGGCTGATGAAATGACCCCTCCCAATGCCCTCCCCACATAAGAGCTAAAAATAAATGCTTTAAAAATTGCACAGTTTGCATCAGCCAGATTTGGATGAGGGAAGTAGAATGATGCCCCAATAGAGCAGTGGGGATTTCTGAATCTGGGTGTCTGTTATGGTCTAGAGAAGCCCAGGAACACGGAAGCCCGAAGCTTTTGCCTTCTTTGCCTTAACGCTGCATCTTGTTTTGGAAAGGGGCTATGACCAGCAGCTCACTCCAGGGCCAATACGCCCACACTCTCTGCACTCCGTTCCATGGCTTCTGTTTCTATCAAGTTATCTTTGCTGAAGTTTTTCCTCCACAGTAGAATGTTCACTCTAAATTATGAAGGATAGTGTCATGACACCTTCCAACTCTGTTAGCATAATGACAAAAGACTTATATGGGTTTATTCCTTAACAAATTTGCCAGGAAACTGGATTTCTTTTGAACACAAGGTGAACAGTAGCCCAGTACACATCTTCAAACTTTTCCATGTCTCAGAGTGTTCATAGAAAGACTCAGAGTGTTCACAGAAAATGAAGGAGGCCAGATATTAAGTATCAGTGGTTCTCAAAGCATGATCCCAAGACCAGCAGCATCAGTATCACCTGGGAACTTGTTAGAAATGCAGATTACTGGGCCCCACTCCAGACCTACTGAATCAGGGCCTCTGGGGATGGGCTCCAGCAATCTGTGCTTTAACAACCCTTTGGGGAATTCTGGCTCATGCTCCAATTTGAGAACCACTGGCACAGAGGTGAAAAAATGGGACAGGAAGACAAAAGAACCAGGATGAGTGTCTGCCTCTTCCTGGCTGGGGGACTGAAGGAAACACGTATGCTCCTGGGATCTCATCTTCCTCCTTTCTGCGGACAGTTACAACTGGCCTGCTCATGTGACAGTGGAACTAAGGACACCAGGAAGGAACTCAAGATTCTGGTTTTGTTATCATTTAAATATTGGTCATCAAAACAGCAAAGCTCTTTGTTTCTAGTTCCTGAACAAAAATCCTGTTGTCAGCTAGATAGATACCATTCAATATGATATTTCTCTTTATAAGTATGGGGTGGACTGGTAGAAGCTCAAAAGGATTTTTGGAAAGTATGCATAGTTAAGACTTTTTTGTTTTTTTTCTTTGAGACAGGGTCTCACTTTGTCACCCAGGCTAGAGTGCAGTGGCATACTCATGGCTCACTGTAGCCTCCACCTTCCAGGTTCAAGCCATCCTCCTGCCTCAGCATCCCAGGTAGCTGGGACTACAGGCACACACCACCATGACCAGCTAATTTTTGTATTTTTTGTAGACACACGGTTTTGCTATATTGCCCAAGCTGGTCTTGAACTACTGAACTCAAGCGATCTGCCTGCCTCGGCCTCCCAAAATGCTAGGATCACAGGCATTAGCCACTGCGCCCAGTCAGTTAAGTCTAAAGTGATGTCTGTAACCCACTGACCTCAGACATTCAAACCAAAGATCATAAACTGTATTTTATACTGCTGATGGTTTCTTCTAGGAGGCTTTAAGCTCAGAGTTTGCTGAAAATGTGCCTGAGTCCCAGGTAGTCACAGGAGCAGTACCCACGTGTGGCCATGTGTCTGGTGCAGGCGTCTCTTTCTCAGTTCTCACTATCTCTTGCCTTATCTTGGAGATCCACTTGAAACTGATTTCCCTCCACGAATCACTTCCCCATAAGCTCAGTTGCTACCCAGTGTGAAGCCTGTGAGACCCGGCTGGTGACTGAGCCACCCGGGAGATAGGAGCGCTCAGCAGAGGACAAGTTCAATGCTGAAACTGACCAAACCCTAGAGCATCCCTCCTGGTGAAACTGTTCCAGGCACGAAGTTCTGGGGTAACTTTTCGCCAGGGAAGCTCCCGACATGGAAGCATTCCACCTAGAATGGTTGGCTACACCTCTATGGTCAGAGAATCCAAGTCAGGGATACTGTTTATGAGTCCTCTCTAGGACTTCCAACCGGAAGAGAGTGAAAATGTGTCTTCTGAAGGGTTAGGATGGTTGCACTTTATTGAGTCCCCAAGAGAGAAAGCTGCAAGTCAAGACAAGGTTTATTCCTATAACTTAGTCCAAAATAAGTAAAATGCTTTCTTTCCTCCTCTCCAAGTTCACTGGAGTGTCATTATGATCTCCTTGGAAATATATATATATATATATATTTTTTTTGGTGGGGGAACCCTCTCTTTGTTGGACATTTAAAAATGTTGTTGGATGTTAGGCTAAGATAGAATGATCCAATCATCCATTTCCCTTGGCTGGTCCCTCACAGGGAATGATGGTGGCCCTGAGCTGTGAAGACAGGACTCAGCTCTGCCGGGGGGGGCCTGCCTGCAATGCCTCGGTCCTGACAAGAGGGGTGGAGCTTGCTCTCCATTCAGGGTGGATTTTAGCAACATTTGCCTGAAGCTCAGCGGCCTTGGTGTTCCACTCTGAGACTGAGTCAAGCACATTCTGGGGACCTCCGGGAAAAAGGCTATGGCTAGGTGGTGTTCACACTCGTGGCAAGGATGCCATCTTAGCATATTAATTCTCATTTGCTTAAATGCTCAGGATATGCTTAGGTAAAAGAATGTGCCCCTTAGAGCCATTATGGACTGTCCTCTAAATCTAGATGGCAAGCAATCTTTTGGAACCTACTGCAGCCACTCCCTGAGATGTCAAAGACCCCTGGCCATGTCAGGGAGTTTCTTCAATGCCAACTCCCGGGAGCGGAAGGCTGGTGCAGAGGGAGCTGGTTCTGGTGAGGAGCTTCTCTCTACCTGGGGGAACTCAAGATGAATCTTATACTCTTGGCAGCAAAATCATGGTCCTATTACAACCTGACAAGAATCGGTAATAACTGGCAATTGTCTGCTTATTCTACATCCAGAATTTCATAATATTTGCTGCAAGAAGCATGGTTGATTTCCATAAATGAAGTTGGCATTTCTAATACATTTTGTTTCTGTTTGCCTTTATGGAGGCAGGTTGGCAAGTGAATAGTTGGGGCCTCCCTGGTGACCTGGTGTCTACAACTCATGACCCTATTTATTCAGTCATTGGTTTCTTTGCTTTTAGCAAATACCAGAACTGAGGGTAGGCTGACTAGATGTTAGCAACACATCAAATAGGCCATGAGGGCCAAGTCATTCACCAGGGGGCACCGACAACACCCTATGTTTTCCAGAGTGCTGCACATGGAGTAGGCTGATGCCCACCATGGGAAGGAGAGATGTATGAAGTTTCTGAACAACGAGGGAGAACAGACTGTGTCTTTTGGCTTTTATAGTTTCTGCAGAGCCAGAGAAAATGAGCCTTCAATAAATGTTTGCTGAATAACACACACTCTCTCTTTCTCTCTCTCAGATTGGTTCCTTAAGAATCTACTGTTCAGATATATAGAGTAAAGGAACAGAACAGAGGCCTTAGAAATAACACTACACATCTACAACCATCTGATCTTTGACAAACCTGACACAAACAAGCAATGGGGAAAAGATTCCTTATTTAATAAATGTTGTTGGGAAAACTGGCTAGCCATATGCAGAAAACTGAAACTGGACCCCTTTCTTACACCTTATACAAAAGTCAACTCAAGATATATCAAAGACTTAAACATAAAACCTAGGACCATAAAAAATCCTGCAAGAAAACCTGGGCAATACCATTCGGGATGTAGGCATGGGCAAAGACTTCATGTATAAAACACCAAGAGCAATGGCAACAAAAGCCAATATTGACAAATGGGATTTAATTAAATTAAAGAGCTTCTGCACAGCAAAATAAACTATCATCAGAGTGAACAGGCAACTTACAGAATGGGAGAAAATTTTTGCAATCTACCCATCTGACAAAGGGCTAATATCTAGAATCTACAAAGAACTTAAACAAATTTACAAGAAAAAAACAACCCCATCAAAAGCGGGCAAAGGATATGAACAGACACTTTTCAAAAGAAGGCATTTATGCAGCCAACAGACGTATGAATGAAGCTCATCATCACTGGTCATTAGAGAAATGCAAATCAAAACCACAGTGAGATACCATCTCACACCAGTTAAACTGTCAATCATTAAAAAGTCAGGAAACAACAGACACTGGAGAGGATGTGGAGAAATAGGAACACTTTTACACTGTTGGTGGGAGTATAAATTAGTTCAATCATTGTGGAAGACAGTGTGTCGATTCCTCAAGGATCTAGAACTAGAAATACCATTTGACCCAGCGATCCCATTACTGGGTATATACCCAAAGGGTTATAAATCATTCTACTATAAAGACACATGTACATTTATGTTTATTGCGGCACTATTCACAATAGCAAAGACTTGGAACCAACCCAAATGTCCATCAATGATAGACTGGATAAAGAAAACGTGGCACATATATACCATGGAATACTATGCAGCCATAAAAAAGGATGAGTTCATGTCCTTTGCAGGGACATGGATGAAGCTGAAAACCATGATTTTTAGGAAACTATCACAAGAATAGAAAACCAAACACCACACGTTCTCACTCATAAGTGGGAGCTGAACAGTGAGAACACATGGACATAGGGGAACATCACACACTGGAGCCTGTCTGGGGGTGGGGGGCTAGGGGAGGGGTAACATTAGGTGAAATACCTAATTTGGATGTTAGGTTGATGGATGCAGCAAACCACCATGGCACGTGTATACCTATGTAACAAAACTGCACGTTTTGCACATGTATCCCAGAACTTAAAGTATAATAATAAAAATAAAACAATAACAATAATAAAAAGAATCTACTGTTCAGTGCTCCTCAAACTTGAATGTGCACACAAGGCCATCTAATTAGAATGCAACTGTGCTGTAGAAAATCTTGAACGGGTTAGGGTTAGGAGCCAGAGGAGAATCTCTCCTATATTTCTAACAAGATTCCGGGTAACATTGACGCTGCTGGTTCCCCAACTAGACTTTGAGTAGCAAGACACTACAATGCATGTAATGTATTGCAGAATAATAGAACTTATTTATGTATTCTATCTTTTTCAAGTTCTCTACTGAATTTGTTGTGTCTCCTTTATTGGTAGTGATCATGTATAATGAATGCTTCCTTCCTAACGCATTTGCAGGGTTACAGGAGCTACTCGATCTCTGTTGAGTAATTCCTGTTCAGACAATTCCTATTGAGCAACAACATCCTACACTTGTCCATTTGGGGGTTTCTTTTAGTTTTGCACCATAGCAGAATACTTGCTTTCTGCATCAGATCAAGCATGAGGTTCAAAGGCCATTTGCAAATTTGAGGCTGTTCTGCTGAGTGCACCACACACACACAAACACACACACACACACACACACACACACACACACACACTCTCGTGCTGCAACAGGAGTGAGGAGAGGGCCTCAGGGGACGTTGCCTCCTCTTTCAGTTCTTTATGTATGTTGGATGAAAATATATGTTTAAAATTCCAGGTTATTTCACATGAGTCACATTGAAAAAGAAATACAAACGTGTTGCATTTACTTTACCTGGTTGTGTTTGATGTCTTCAGCGGGCGCACCATATGAATTCCTATACAAAGTTGAAATTCCAGTGTTTTGAGCTAAAATTAAAAGGAAAACAAAAGTTTAGCAAAGAAAACAACATCACAAATGAGGAATAGTGGTTACTGGACCAAGCTCTTGCCCTACCAAAGCTTGTTTTCTTGGGGACCATTCCAAGTAGAAGACATTCTTTGGCCCTGAACACTTCACTTTACATACAGATATTAAGAAAGGAGAACAGTTATTCTAGAAAATCCCCATAGCATGTCAGCCGCTTGCAATAACGCTCACATCGCAGACAGGGTCAGGGCAGATGCTGCAAACAGATGGTCATTTTGTAAGTTTTATGGCCTTCTTTTCTGGTGAAAACTGGCGGGTAATAAAGGCTTGTCGCCTGCACTGAAGCATGCAGGAGTCTGTATTAGCAGCTTAGCTTTTAGCCAGAGAGTGACAAGAATAAAATTTCTAATTTGAGTTCACAGAAGTGCTTGATCATCTTTCAGACAGTTCATTTCTTACAGGCCCAAAAGATGGGCAGGGAGCATCGCTGCATGCCCCCACGCATCTAGAAGCCTGTGGCTTTGGAATCAAACTAGACGCAGAGGGAGGATCCCGCTCTGTTGTCTGGCTTGCCCGTGGTCTAGATGAAAGAGTTGAAGGTCTCCTCTAGTTGCCAGCAGCTTCTGAAGGCCCAGAGAGGGGGCCTGTTAGCCCACTTCCTTATGGGAAACCCCTGAAGCTCAAGCCATCCACTCAGACTAAGGGCACAGCCCACCACTCCCTTCACAGCTGCTGAAGGGTCATAGTTCAAGAAATCTTTGGTAGAATGACTGTATCACCTAGCAATCCCATTGGTAGGTGTATATTCCAAAGAAAGGAAATCAGTATATCAAAAGATATCTGTATTCCCATGTTTATTGCAGCACTGTTCACAATAGCCTAGATGTGGAAGTAACCCAAGTGTCCACCAACAGATGAATGGGTAAAGAAAAGGTGGTATATGTACACAACAGTGTTTGGCCATAAAAAGAATGAAATCCTGTCACTCGCAGCAACACGGATGGAATTGGAGGTGATTTATGTTAAGTGAAACAAGCCAGGCACAGAAAGACAAATATCATATGTTCTTGCGCATATGTGGAATATGTGGAAGCTAAAAAAAAATTGATCTCATGAAGATGGACAGTAGAATGATGGTTACCAGAGACTGAGAAGGGGAGTTGGGAGAGAGGAATAAGAGGTGATGGTTAATGCATAGAAAGATAAAAAAGAAAAGATCTAGTGTTTCATAGCACGATAGGGCAACCATAATTCACAATAATTTATTGTATATTTCAGAACAACTAGAATAATGGGATTGGAATGTTCCTAATACAAATAATAAATGTTTAAGGTGATGGTATCTTAATTATCCTTATTTGATTATTATACACTGAATACTTGCATGAAAAAATCACATGTACCCCTTAAGTACAACTATTATGTATTCATAAATTTTTTTTTTAAAAAAAGCTTTGGAAAATGCTGTCTGTGTAGTGTCAGTGGGGTATAAAACACTCTAGAACTAGGAAGGGCTTATGGTTTGCTTCCAGTATTTAGGGGATAATGAAGTAGGATCACTCCACCTATAGACCACGAGAGAAAGGTCAGTATAGCCTTTCAAGGTCTAAGTTCACTCCACCCAGGATTTTTTACCTAAGAGTTCATTACAGCTGTGCAATAAACTTCCTCCTGGAGAGTTCAGCTTAGACAGTGAGGGCCGAGAGCCCATTCTTCCATTTTAAAGACCATTCTGCTATCCTCTCTGTTGAATGCATGTCACTCCTGTCTCTGTATTATGGTGCAAACCACCGTCTCTCTCTGGACCATTGCTAGCGAATCCTCCTTGAAGACCCAGCTTCCACTCTGCCCAGCCCGATTCCTCCATCCATCCTGTTACCAACAGCCAGAATGCTGTCTTTGTAACCCAAGTTGGGTTCTGTCTCTTTCTCTGCTTGTAATGCTCCAATGCTCTTCACCCCGAGATGGCTCTCCGCTACGGCCATGAGGTTTGTTTCCTGCCTAACCTCCCAATCGTTTCTCCCTCCTTTCCTCCTGTTAAAGGAGCCCCAGCTTTGCTGACCCTCCTTCCTCAGAACGGGGAAAATATGTTTAGCTTCAGCTAGGTTGTCCCTGCTGATCTTTCTCCCTGGAACTTGCTTCCCTCAGACTTTAAATATCTCCTCCTCCCACGTCAAGCGAAGTAACCCCTTCCGCCTGCACCCCCATCTCATTACCCTGTTCAGTTTCTTCTTCCTACTCAACACAGTGCAGTATCATCTTGCTGGGAACTTGTTCTATTGTTTACCTTATGTACTGTCTGCCTTCCCCTTCCAGAGCAGAAGGCCCATGAGACAGAAACAGTCCGTCCTGCTGCTACCTCTGTATGTATCCTCAGAGCCTGGCACAGCGCCTGGTCTCAGTGGAGACCCATAGAGTAAGTGCCCCATTTGCTGAATGAATAAATGAGTAAACCTTAGATAAATCTGCCTTCAGAGCTATAATTTGCTGTAGAAAATGTCACTTCAGGGATAAGGTGAAATTTTGTTTTTTCTTTTGCTCAGAATTAAATGCACATTTTTTTTTTTTTTTTGGGACGGAGTCCTGCTCTGTCGCCCAGGCTGGAGTGTAGTGGCCAGATCTCAGCTTACTGCAAGCTCCGCCTCCCGGGTTTATGCCATTCTCCTGCCTCAGCCTCCCGAGCAGCTGGGACCACAGGCGCCCGCCACCTCGCCTGGTTAGTTTTTTTGTATTTTTTAGTAGAGACGGGGTTTCACCGTGTTAGCCAGGATGGTCTCGATCTCCTGACCTTGCGATCTGCCCGTCTCGGCCTCCCAAAGTGCTGGGATTACAGGCTTGAGCCACCGCGCCCGGCCTAAATGCACATATTTTTTAGAACATTTGCACTATTGTAGTCTTGGCCTCCCTCCCTGCTGTGAAATCATAAACAGATTTAAGATTCCTCTTATCCGAGGAATCTTAAAAGCATGAGGCAGAGTTTGTGGCTTCTGAGCCTAGGATGTTAATACTGGAAGTTCTTTCCCCTCACCCATTTAAACAAGACCATAGCTGAGACTGAACTACCTTTATGGACGCTTGAGGCAGAGGAATTCACAGAGGCTCCGCCCTCATATGGCCCAGCTAATAGTGGATGCACAGAAAGATGCCTTTCTATTTTTCTATCAGCCCTCAAATACCCAATTTCCAACTGAATCAACACCCTGAAGACTAGAATGACTTTCACAGGCATAAGAGGCTGGGTGTGGTGGCTCACGCCTGTAATCCCAGCAGTTTGAGAGGCTGAGGGCGGAGGATCACTTGATGTCAGGAGTTCAAGACCAGCCTGGCCAACATGGTGAAACCCTGTCTCTACTAAAAATACAAAAATTAGCCAGGTGTGGTGGCAGGCACCTGCAATCCCAGCTACTTGAAGTGCTGGGGCAGGAGAATTGCTTGAACCCGGGAGGTGGAGGTTACAGTGAGCTGAGATTGCGCCACTGCACTCCAGCCTGGGCGACAGAGCGAAACTCCATCTCAAAAACAAACAAATAAATATATAAATAAAAGGCATAAGAAAGACACTGACAGAAACAAACAGACCACTGGAAGAAAGGGTATGTGGGAAGCTCAGATGGGAGGGAAAAACCTCCAGGTGAATTTAAAGGTCAGGCGGTGGAGCTGCTGGGATGATGCAGCCCTTGCTTGAGATGAACTGAACACGTGAGGTTCCCAGGCAGCCAGGACTGCAAGAACTTGCTGCTGAAGCCGGCATGCCTGAATGAACAGCCGACTGGATTTCTCAGGGCTCCCCAGTGGCAGAGAAGCACTTATGAGAGAAGAATTTCAAGAGGCTTCATCCAAGCTAGAAAATGAATCCAGAAAAGGAGGGTGGGGGAAGCCTGGAATAAACACCTAGATGGATGTGAACTTCTAAGAGCTCAGCGGAAGAGATGACAGCTCCATCAAAGAGATGTTTCCACTTCCAGCCCTCATAGGCTGCATTTTGAGGGTGAAGCTTCCCTTGTTTTCATATCAGAAGGAACGTTTTCTTGGCAGGGAATGAAACAAGGAAGATGGCAGTTTTTCAGGTTATCTTTCAATGCACGGAACTTTCAGTGTCCTGTGGATTTGTTCTTGAACAAGAAAAAGCATTGCTTTTGATGTGGAGGCCACGAGAAATCTGATTTTGTAAGTAAACCCTGGAATGATGGGCATTTGCTAACATCCTGCAGGGTGGGGGCTGGAAACTCAATCTCCCCATCTCTATGTGAAAGACTGGCTTCCGGCTTGGCTGGGGACTTATTAATATCACTATTGAAAGTGGCAAACCACCACTATCCTCATTTCTGCTATCCCACCGTCACCTCCATCACCCTCAAGACCACCACCACCACCATCACTGCTGTGATTATAACAGCCGGCATTTACACAGCACTCATTGGCTTTAGAGGAACTTCCCTATATACACATATTATTCAATAAAGATCTCAATGTTCTTTCTGGCTTGCTACATGATTGATAGTGTACTCCTGAATTGCATTTTTAAGTAAGTTAGAGCAAAGCTGTTTAAGCCTTTAAATAAGTTTGAAGAATTACATATACTGAAATTGTCAAGATCCCTGCCATTTTCTAAGAAGATTAAATATCAGAAACATAGTACATTTTAGGCTTCATTTTATTTTGAGTTCAGGGCACAATCATGTGCCATTGGAACTGTTTTGACATAAACATGCACACCCACACCCACACCCACACCTGAAGGTCTTTCGAATGATCCTCTCGGGCAAGAGAGTTACAGAGAAACACTAAACTTAATAATAATGCAGTCAATCTCACAACTATTCTTTAATCTCAGTGTATCATGCCAGACAGCTGGTGGTGTGGCTACCCAGGGCAATGCTAACTGCATATGGAATGGGTCAGTTGAATTTGGTGTCACGACTAGTTCAGCATAATCAGTACAAATTGGATCCTCTGCCGAATGTCTACACTCCAGGGACTCAGAATTCAGATTCACAGCTTTCTTGGTTCCTGTTCATCTATGCGGCAACATGTAAGGGGGGAAAGAGTGACTGTGAATAATAACCTCGAGTCCATGTAATGAGTTAAGTTCTCCCATTCAGGAAACATCTCAGGAGCAGCACTGAGGTGTTCCCTTGTAGGGTCTGCACATGGAGGCAGAATGTGGTCCTGGGGGCAGGGATAAGAAACATCTGTTTATTATACTTTTCTTTATGCAGCTGAGCAGAGTTAACACGGAAAACACTGCCGCTGGGGTAAATGCATTTGCTATTAGAAAAATTTATCTTCGCTGTCCTGGTTTGGGAGGCATTTTAATAAATCATCCAATTTGTCTGCTCTGCTTCCCTGCCGGTCTACACCGAAACACTACTGGAGAACTGCCTCCTGCTCTTCAGATTCCTCTCCTAAGCGGGTCTCAGTATATGCACGGCGCCCTTTGCGCCCCGGCTTTATGAATGATCTAACCTGGCCTTGTTCTATTAAAGGCTCTTCTTCATAGCCTATTTTCAGCAGGGACCCATCTCCATGCCCATGTGGTAAAGAGGGTATGGGGTCCCCGTTGAAAGGTCCTCAGGGCTCCATCAGCTCTGCTTTTAAGGTATAACTCCCTCTACAGCCAGAGCCCACGTCCTGCTTCTTGGAAGAGGGCCATCCAGGGAGAGGGTGAGGTATGGAAAGCTCGGAGGGGGCTGTGAGTGCCTCAAAAGAGGTATATACAGAGTGTACAATGTGTGCAGAATATACAGTGATTTAAGGGTAAGCCCTGTTATCAGATGGGCTGGGCACGGCACGGTGGAGGGGGCAGAGACGGGCACTCATTGTATCAATTCTGGCCTCCATAGAGTCTTGGCTGATGAGAAAGGAAGGCAATGGGTGTGACTGAGATAGTGAGGGATGATGAGCATGAAAGATGAATGCCTCCTCAGGGAATCTGCAGTTATCAGCTCTAAGGAAGCTTCTTGGGGGTATGTCATGGTAAGAGGTTGTATCATGACAAGGGAAAATATCTCAACAGTAGTTTCATGGGGTTCCGCTTAAATCCTCCTCCTGCCCTTCCTCTTTCCGTCCCGCCCTCCACTCCCCTCTCCCCCCTCCCCTCCCCTCCACTCCCCTCTCCCCCCTCCCCTCCCCTCCCCTCCCCTTTCCTACCACCTTCTTTTCAGTTCCCTCCATTCCTAACGCACAGGGCCTGTCTACACTGCCTCCACTGAGTCCCCTCCCCAATGGGTGATGTCAATGAGGAAGAAATATATGGGACTCTTCTAATTTGAAAGAATATTATGAGCTGGGCAAACCAGAGGAAAGGACTGAGAAAAAACACGGGTAGAAAACATTTTCTCTTAGTTATGCTTCTAATCTTAGTTCCAATTCTTGGGAATCATCATTATCAAGCTCTCAAGTGACCAGACAGCTGCTAAGTCCTGCTGAGCAGCCGGGCGCTGCCAGCCCGGTGAAGCCTGAAGCCCCATCCTTCAGTCCTGCGGCAGGTCAAGCCACCACGTCCCAGGAGGGGGCGCGCGAGGGCCGCTCACCTGTCATGGCGTCTTTCCTGGAAGTGTGTTCGCCTTTAGCTCCGTGGTAGGTGGCGTTGCTGCCGGTGCACTCATAGTCTGTTTTCCTTTCTTTGAGGCTGATCATTTCCCGAGGTGAAGCTGGGGCACTTGCTACATAAAGAAATCAAAAGGGTGACTTTCTGCGTCTCATTCTACAGCGTGTGTACCTTCCACAGTCAGGGTCCTCCCTGCGCATGGTCCCGCATCTCTCAATGCCTACGTGAGGACCTCATGGGTTTTCTTTATAATTTTTATTTTTTGGCAGTTTTGGCTCTTGTCCCTACCCCATTCCCTCAACTGTGACAACTGGTACTTTATAGTTAGGGGGCACAGGTCTTGGAGGCTGGCAACTAGGGACCACATCCTGGGGCCATTTTCCTCAGAGAGAGAGATCATGAAGGGGACATGACCTGCCCAAGTTTTGTGGGGCAGTTTAGGAATGAGACTGCTTTTGGTTTCTTCCTTTTTCTTCTCTTTTCCCTTTCCTTCCCACGCTCCCTTCCTTAATTAGATGTGTTTCAGAAGATCTATTACTGATATTGACTAATCCTTGATTAAAATAAATGCAGTTTTACTTAAACACTGAGTCACCTAGAAACTGCCTTAAAAAAAGTCAGAGGAAACAGCTCTCTACATAGGATGATTTATGGGGCAGAAATAACCAAGCCCACAAAGACCTTTGTCTGTGGCTGGGGTGGGTTGGGGAGGGGCACGGAGGCAGCTCTAGTTCCTGCTACGGCATTCTTGCTCCAGCTCTTTGCATAAACACCCCAATAATCTCTGAGGCCCTCCTTACACCTCAGCCACTCACTGCCTGTCCTACTGGGAGGCTGAGCCCTGCCGTTCCTCTTGCACCAATTTCTAAAGTGCTGGGTTGTAACTGGAGCATCCTCCTGGGAGTCCGTAACAAACTGTACTAGAAGAGAGGAAAAGCTGAACTCAGAGGCAAGGAAGTCAATAAAAGGAGGTTGAATTTTCATGAGTGATTGAATGGATTGGCAGCAACTCAACCTTCCTGCCAGTGCAGAGGGGCACTGGGAGAGGCGGGGAGGAGCCGTGCATCTGGGTGAGGGGGCAGCTGGTCGCGCACCCCACCCTGTGGGCATCTGTAGCTGTGTCCGGCTCCACAGGAGCTCAGGTGCCATGTCCTTCTGTCAGGAAGTTCTCTCCAGCTCCTGTAGCCAAGGGCAGTGCTTCAGAGCCTTGTTTACCTTCAACACTCGCTTGAGAATTTATGGATGCCCAGAGCCCATCCTGGACCTTTTGAGTCTGAATTTTCAGTGACGGGCTTCAGAATCCATATTTACCGAGCCTACCTGATGACTATTAAGGCTAGGAATCCCTAGAGCACTCTGATTTTTAGGATAAATCCCTTTCCTTTGCTAGTCTCAAAGCGCCTCTCCAGCCAAACCTCAGTTTACCTTCCAGTTTATCATTCACACCATCTGTAGGGTCCCTTTGCTCCCTGGGTCTGTGGTCCCCCTAAGGTATCTCTCATGTCACTGTCTGAGTCATGTGATTCAGTTTGTCACCCTTAGTATCTTCTATGTACAAATTCCTGTGCTAGCTACTGTGGGAGGCGGACACGCAGATCACGTGGCTCTTCCTGAACTTGTGCAGCTGTCAATCGAGTGAGGAAATGGATGTCCAAGTAAACTAGAATGAGATGCAGAAGTGCCCAACAGACATCACAACCAAGTGCTGGGAAGGTAAACGCAGCGGGTTGTGGCCACCATCTCAAACCTATCAAAATAAAATCATGCCTCAATGCTCAGCTCTTGAAGTCCTCAGGGGTTTTGGATCCTGGATGCCTATTAGAATTCATTACCTGGAATCCTTTAAAAAATAGCGAGGCTTGAACCCCACCTGATGCCAGCTGGCCAGCAGCCCTGGGTACAAACTCAGTGGCAGACAGGGAAGAAAACCACGCAGCTCGGACAGCTGCAGCACCCTCATCACTTGTAGGACAAGCCTAGAGCTGCAATGACTTGATCAAGGACTGAACCTCCCTGATCCACGGTGACCCTGTGCAGGTGCAGATAATGCCCAGAGTCTGCTGTGAGGGAAGAGAGGCCCCAGGGGAGAGGACTGACAAAGGCTGGGACATGGGCCATCTCCATCCTGAATGTGAATCTGGGGAGATGTGAGGGGCAGCCATTGTGTCTTATGAAGATTGGGGTTCTGTTGCTTGGAGAGGGGAACCTCTGCAAGAACAACTGAGTCCTTAGCAAGCCCTGCCACTCAACTGGGCTCTGCATCCAGTTCCTGCCTGCTCGCTGGTGCCTCGCTCACCTCTTCCATCTGCTGCTCCCTTCTCTTCTGTTCACCACTTTTTTCTTCCAGGAAAGTCTCACTTCCTGCCTTTGCCCTTTTGCCACTGGGTCTTCCCTAATAAAGGTTAGCCTTTTATGAATTACTGCCACACAATCACGAAGGGACAATATTTTAAAGGCTGTTGACCAAAGCTTTTAAAATTAGAATCCAACATTGCCCAGCTGGTGGTGTTTATTAAACTACATCAAGTGTGTAATTATCTCCTGAGACCTCACACGCAGCGGTCCTTCAAGTCTCCGGTAAATCAGGATTAAGTTCTGGGAAAAATCAAATCACGCAAACAAGTGTTTATTAGGTGTCTGGATGTGCCTTGCCTAGGAAATCCTGAGGCAGCGCACTGGCTGCATGGCTGGGTGAACACAGCCCTGCCTGCTTGCCAGAAAGGGCTACTTCTCTCTCCCGGCCCTTGCCGATCCATTATGTTGTTTCATTCTCATAACACTGATTGGCTCACTGTAATTCTTAATAATTACAGCTTTCCAAAAGACACGGTCCATATGCTTCCCACACTCCGTGTACTTTATCTTTTTCAGCCTGCTGGAATTATGGAAATAAGAGCCTAAGAAGCCACCTCCGTGCTTCCGAGATGGGTGGACGTTTCCACAGGTACAGGGGGTTCCTGATCATCACCAAGGGTTGGACGGAATGTGATAAGCAATGACAGTACACTAAAGGGACCGGCTTTCACAGGGCTGGGAGCGGGCCATTTATTTCAGTCAGATATTGGCCATTCATTTCTCATCATGTTGACAGTACAGTCTGGTATGGAGTTATGCAACCATCATTCTCGGGGGTAGGAAGACACTTTGCTGGGCAATGCTCTCCACCAGGTCCTCCCAGGTGCCATTTCAGAGAATAGGATTTCCTTAGCAGGAACAGGGCAAAGAAGAGTAGGAAGAAAGCTTTCATAAATTAAAGCCTACATCGCTGTGTCTGTGTGGGCGCATATAACTTGTTATCCATCTTTCATTCTCAGAACGAAATCAAAATGCAGAAATCAAAATAAAAGTTTTAAAAACTTAAACTGTGAGGAAAACAGCAAATTTATGCCATTTATATGACTAAATGGTGTGTTCACATTTGCCTGTCATCTTTCCTCTGATTTTTGGCATTCCTTAACGTGAATTAAAAACGGTATAAAATAAAGTATTTTTTATAAATAAAAGAAGTTCAAAATTTAAGCAATAAGAATGTGACAAAATTAGAAAAAATTAAATGGAATGACTTAGAAGTTATAGTTGGCTATGATAAGAATGTGCTGGTTTATTGTTAATAATAACAATAAACCTTGGCATCTGCTGGTTTATTGTTAATAATAAAAAGCTAATTAGATATGGAGCAGTTATGAAACCATCAGTGATATGTGTCAAATGTATATCACACTGAAGGAAGAAAGCACATTTGGTCTCCTCTACTTTTTATCCCAATTATGACAAAATGCAACTCAAACTATTTTTATTTTATTTTATTTATTTATTTTTTTGAGATGGAGTCTCACTTTGTCACCCAGGCTGGGATGCAGTGGCATGATCTTGGCTCACTGCAACCTCAGCCTCCCGGGTTCAAGTGATTCTCTTGCCTCAGCCTCCCAAGTAGCTCGGATTACAGGTGGGCGCCACCACACCTTGCTAATTTTTGTATTTTTACTAGAGATGGGGTTCTGCCATGTTGCCCAGGATGGTTTCGAACTCCCGAGCTCAGGCAATCCGCCCACCTCGGCCACCCAATGTGTTGGGATTACAGGCATGAGCCACCGTGCCCGGCCAACTCAAACTATTTTAAGTTGGAAAAATTGTCCATGGAAACCCCTGATTTGCAGACACATGACAGTTTTCTTTATACTCGTTCCTCATGAATTCAGGTCCATTACATGCATGTCATGCATAGGAACCTGTTAGAGAAGGAGATTTGCTCTGAGTCTGTGTATACAAAACACAGAGCGGCCACCACAGTACAAAGAACAGATTCATTTCCTACTTCTAGCAAAAGTCTGAATGGAAGGCTCTCCTCTGTGTAGGGGCTGGCTCTGGGTCTGGGCAGGAGGGTCTTTGCTCAAAGAGAAATAAAGCCTGGCTGGCTAGCGCGGCAGCCTCTTACCTGAGCGGTTGTTGGGAGACACGCGCACAGGGGAGATGGAGGGCGTGCGGGAGGAGGAGTAGGGCCTTTGCCGGTCCCTCTCGATGGTTGAAGACGAGGCTACAAAGTGGTATTGTGACCATCCATCCTGCAAAACACAGCACGCTCCTGTTAGATGGGCAAGACAGAATGATTCTTCACCTCCAGACATTTTTAAGTGCCAAGTATCTGGATTTGCATAATATTTCTATACTGTGTCAAAAGAGGTTCTTGAAGCTCTGCGCCCTCGTCGAGGTGAACAGAGCCAAATGTGAATGAAGACATACCTCCTTCCCTCCAGATAGCCTGGCGGGTAGGGTCTGTTTTCCTTCTGTGGAATAAATGGTTTCTTTACTAACCTGCTCTGGTCAGAAGCTTTTACTTCGATGAAAATACGATGCTCAGAATGTTAGGGGACCCAGAAAGTGTCTATTTTTTGCCTACCTGGTTCCAGCTCTGCCTGGCTCCCTCTTCCACTGCCTCAATATTTTCCACAAGGGTTTACCCCTTTGCTCCCAGGACCTATCTGTTGGCAACCAGAATCCAGGGCAGCGTCCTCCCTTCCCGTTTACCTCCCTGTGTCCTTTCCAGCCCAAAATGCCCCACCCTGCCTGTCTCCAAGCTGGTTTGCTCCAGGAATGATATTTTTCAATATACAGCATACTCAGAATGCATCCTACCAAGCCTCTATTAGGCTTCCGGTATCTAGTTAATATACAGAAAGCATCTATACTATTTTTCCTTATAAAAACCACATAAATATATCACAGATTATTTTGTGAATTTACAAAGCATAAAGAAGAAAATAAAAATAGCCGGTAATTCCACTCTCTTCACCTGAGAGAACTCCTGTTAACATGTCGTGGTATTTCCTTCCAGTCTTTTTTTCTTTTTAAAATAGATTTTATTTTTCTCCAAGTAACATGTTAAATAGTACCAACATTATAGCAAAGAAAAGCAGTCACCTGCCCCACCCCCAAATCCTCCTTTACAGAGGCCATTGCTTTCAATTCTTTTAGATATTTTACTTTTTTCCCTGATAACATTTAGACTTTTAGGGGGCTCAGTGCTTTGTTCTCTTGGGATTGTTCAGAGAATCTTGCCACACAGTTAGCACCTAGTAAGTAAGCTGGGGAGTATCTTTTAAAATCATGCACCTCTCATTCTGGCTTTATGCTATCAGTCAAGTAGAACAGGAATAATGAGAATTAGATACACAAAGATTAGTCTTGGTGTATCTAATAAGCATTAGACAGGAAAGTGGAAATGAGTATGCATTTTGTTTTTTATTAACTCATCTATTTATGTTTTCAATGATTTTTGATAGAGTTTTGAGCCCCTAAAAAGTCTAAATATCAGAATAAAAAGTTAAAGAATTGAAAACAAGTGCCAATGTAAAGTGGGAACTGGGGAGGGGAGACAGTGCCTGCTTTCCTTTGCTATAATGTCAGTAATATTGGACGTATTACTCTAATGGAAATGAAACCAAACTAATGGATACTATAATCTGCATTCTACAGGAGGAATTTGAGCCTTCGAAAGTAAATGGGCCACCCAAAGTCAAACAATACAGAAGTTACGAAAAACATATTCATACTAACATGTGGCATTCTAACAAGAGCTTGGAAGGAAAAACTAAGCAGGATTAGGGGATAGAGGAACAGGGGCGGGGATAGAGGAGCAGGGTGGAGGGGGATGGAGGAGCGGGGGTGGGGATGGAGGAGCGGGGTCAGGGATGAAGGGGGGCAGGGATGGAGGAAGGGAGCGGGGATGGAGGGGTGGGGGAGGGGAAGGAGGCGGGGGACAGGGATGGAGGAGTGATGTGGGGATGGAGGAATGATGTGGGGATAGAGGAGTGGGGTGGGGATAGAAAAGTAGGGGTGAGGATGATGGCATCTCTATTTTTGGAGTGGGGTCAGGGAGGTGCTGTCGGGAGCCTTAACATTGCAGCAGGACCTGGAGATGACAACTGAACCAGACCCTGGGGACACAGATCTGGGCTTCCCAGCCAAGGGAAGAACAGATGTGAAGGCCCTGGGTGGGAACGGCTTCTCTGGTGTGAAAACAGGCTCCTGGGACTGAAGAGGAGTGAGCAGTGGGACAGGAAGACAGGAAAGCTCTGGGTGTCCAGGACAGGTTGGGGAGGAGTAGCCACAGCAAAGCCGCTTGGGAGAGCTGCTGGACAGAGGAGAGATGGTCCAGGCTTGGAGGGTGCTGGTGGTGGGAAGCGTGCAGATCTGGTATCCACACTGGAGGGTTTGCTGGTGGCATGGCTATTGGTGTGGGAAAGAGGAATCAAGCCTTACCACAATGCCTCTGGTGTGAACCACAGTGGCCTGAGGTACCCTTCACTGAGCCAAGAACAATGGGAGGGAGGGAAGTAGCTTTAGGGAGTGGAACCAGGACTGCCTCATGGGGACATATATGGTTACCGAAGAGGGACAGAGAACGAAGCAGGATCTGCAAACTGGGATCTCAGGGCTGGAGGCAGAATTTTGGATGTCAGCATATAGATATTATTTAAAGCAAAGAGAATGGATGCAAACCTATAAGCGAATGCAAATAAAGGAAAGCAGAAGGCAGACTGAGTGAGCCTGGGGACATTCCAATATTGAGAGGGTGCAAAGAGTAGGGGAAGCTTCAAAGGAGACCAAGAAGGAACCCAGGAAATGACAGGGAGCATCAGGAGGGTGTGACTGTGGCGTCAGGCGAGACCAGGAGAGCGATGCGTGAGGAGGAGAAGGAGACCAACAGAATACCGAGGAGGACCAAGAGCTGCCCCGGTGTTCTGGGAGGAAGGAAGTCTTCGTGCCCGCGACAAAAGTGCTTTCTTTGGTCAGGTTGGTAAATGTCTAACTCCAGCGGACCCAAAAGATAAAGAGAATTGGTGAAGGGGAGACAGTGAGTACGGACAAGCCTTTGGCGAAGTTTGATTATAAAGGGAAATGGAGAAATGGGCTTGAAGAGAGTGAGGCTGGAGAGATGTTTTTCATAGACCACCCAGAAGATATGAGACTATTTCATGTGCTGATGGGAATAACTCAATGCAGAGAAGGAAAAACCTGGGGACATAGGAGGGAAAGGGAAAATGGCAGGAAGAACATTCTCAAGACAGGAAAGGTGAATAAGACCAATGGGGTCATTGGCCACAGAAACAGTCAGACTGTGGCCATGGACATGGGGAAGAGATGGGTAGCTGGGGTGACAGGAGGATAAGGATATTCACTGTTGATTTTTTTATTTTTTATTTTTTGCATTTTCTCAGGGAAAATGAGAAGAAGTGAGGTCATCTGCTAAGCCTGAGGAAGAGTCGGAGCTTAGAGAACAGAGAGGAGAGAGGAAGGAAAGGGAGGAAGGAAGGGGATGGGGATGTGGAGCGGTTCTTGAGTTGGGTGGGGAGTGAGCTGACTGGCCAGGTCAAGTGGCTGGGGTGCTGGGCGGGGCTGGAGGCCGTGGCATGACTGGTCAGCATCCATGTGTGCCTCTCGCCAGCCACAGTCAACTGCCCTAGGGCAGGTGTGGAGTGGCTAGAGTTGATAGGTCATCAGGCAACTTGGAGAGAGAGACAAGGGAACGTCACGGAAGCCCTCAGAAGCTAAGCCCAGTAGGGACGCAAATGTAGGTGCTAGAGCTGATATGGAGAGTGCAAATTGATGAGGGCACTGGTGGGCTTATGAGGGCTACAGGCTGTTGGGCAGATACTTCACAGGTGCCGGGGGTTTTCTTGAGGGAGGAGAGCGGAGATCCTTCTTGAAAGAGCAATGAGGAGGGGGCAAGAAGGACAACTGTTCCAAGAAGGACGTCTGCTCCACCTCCAGGGACACAAGGGAGGCAGGGTGGGTGGGAAACGAAACAGCCCTCGAGGAGGGGGCTTGGGGGCAGTGGCCTCAGGGCTGGCAGGAGATGAGCAGAAGAGGGGTTGTGAAACGGACACAGGGGATTTTGCTATTTTTTTTTTTTTTCTTTTGAGACAGAGTCCCTCTCTGTCACCAGGCTGGAGTGCAGTGGCGTGATCTCACCTCGCTGCAAACTCCACCTCCTGGGTTCAAGCGATTCTCATGCCTTAGCCTCCCGAGTAGTTGGGATTACAGGCATGTGCCTCCACGCCCAGCTAATTTTTGTATTTTTAGTAGAGATGGAGGTTCACCATGTTGGCCAGGATGGTCTTGATCTCCTGACCTCATGATCTGCCTGCCTCGGCCTCCCAAAGTGCTGGGATTACAGGCGTGAGCCACTGCGCCCGGCCAATTTTGCTGATCTTTAACCACAGGTTAAAGAGGGAAAAGAAACGGGAGGTGGACAGAAGACACATGGAATATATGGGGGATAACTGGCTGCTCACAGCCTTCGATCGAGGGGTCCAGGTAATGATGGTCGTCCCGGGAGGCTTGGGTGGTTGTGACAGCTGAGGTGATGAGAGATGAAGGGTATAAGGTACACATAAATGCCTCCTTAGGGAAGGGTGGGGGTGTGTCAGGGAACGGTAGGTATCGCGGCAGGAGAAAATGTCTCCACCGGAGTTCTGAGGTGTTCTCTGAAATCCTCTGGACGGTGGCAGCAAACACAGAGGAGGAGCAGTCTTACAAAAAACACGTGAGGGTGGAAGATATTTCAAAACTGTATGTGTCCGTTACTTATGTACGGGAACGATTAAAACAAATTTTTTTTAATCCCTGTCTTTTTGAAGGAAATGCTTTGTAGACGCCAAAAGTCCTAAATATGACCGAATGAGGACAGATCATTTTATGTTTGTCCCACTGCAATGTAGAAGGTATGCTTTGGGATTCCAACTAGTGGCTCGGGACAGTCCTTTAGCCAAAACCTTGGCTTCTTTGGTTATGAATGTGATGATAATCTGTGTGGTATTAAAGGTGAACAAGGTACTTTACAATATGAATCTTGGCTAAATATTATGTTCTAAGTCCTAAGGACACACTAGGCCTAAATGTGGCACAGCTATAGGACTGGTTTCACTTGGTGAGACATCAGTATGTCTGTTAGCACTGCTCTCTTAATGCAGGTGATTGGAGATACGTGTTGTTCAGCAATTCAGATTTCATAATGTTTAGACTATACTGCAACCACTTAAGTATTTACATTTCTGGAAATATCAGAAAAGTGAATGTAATAACAAAATTGCTTACAAAGGAACTCTTATATGGATGCACCCAAAAAACTCAAATCCTTTATAAAATCCAATATGGAAAATACGAATGCCTGGCAGAAGTATGGTCCCGCAGGTAACTTGCCTGTAGGTGATGGGGTTAGTATACACCTGAGGGTGATGAGAGTGGAGTGCGGTGGGAGAAACAGAGAAGCAACCCCTGACTCAGACCCCTCGGAGGATGGCCGGGGACTGCACGCCTGTGGGTATAGGCACTTTGAATGGAGGGAAGAAGGGAGCTTAAGGAATGGGGCAGAGTAAAAACGCAACAAAGGTCTTTGTTAGAGCTGTTTCCTGAGCCACAGCTCAGGAGCCTCAGGAAGAACAGAATACCTTCTACATTGCAATGAGACAAACACAAAATGTGCGTGCTGTGAAAAGAGGTGACCTTCTCTATCTCCCCTCTCTCATTCATCGATGCAGAGTGAAGGCTACAGTGACCAAACTGCACAACTTCAACACTGCTATCTATGCTCGACAATGCCCAGAAAGGACTTTTAAAATGTTAGTTCTGACGCCACATCCAGTTAGCCCTCTGTATCTGTGGTTCCACATCCATGCATTTCACCAACCAAGGGTGGAAAATATTGCAAAAAATATGGTCTTCACTGAACATGTACATGTTGTTTTTTCTTGTCATCCTTCCCTAAACAGTTCCATTATTTACATAACACATTGTATTAACATGACATATTATAGGTAATCTAGAAATGATTGAAGTTTACAGGAAAATGTGCGAAGGTTATAAGCAAATACTGCACCATTTTATTAATACAACAGGGACTTGAGCACCTATACATTTTGGTATCCTTGGGAAGTCCGGTAACCAATTTCCCACAGACATAGAGGAGCAGCTGCCAAATGTCATGGAAACTCATGTAACACTAGATGCTAGAGACTAGGGCGCAGCTGGCCCATGGTATATATCAATCAACACCCATTACAAACACAGTTATGTGGAATAATTAGCTACTTCAGAACAAATCTCATGGCCTTCCTCATCTTTTATTGTATAAAATCTTTAGTCATTCAATTAAAATAATGTTTTGTCTTTTAAATAAGAAGGGAAAGGAGGATAGAGATTATTTGGGAAAGTTATTGCTAAGCTGACATTCCTCCTATTCCACTAGCCATGTACATTTTTGTTATCTAGCCAGCTAGCAATCAATCTATTATTCATTTACTTCCCACTGTCACTCAGAAAGGCTTGGAAGTGGTTCACATAAGTACATACAACTTGGGCACATATCTTTTCAATCAATATTTGCCTCTTTAGTCACTGTTTTTTCTTGTTAAAATATTAACTTATTGTAGGCCAGAGACTTCTTTTGTGAATTCTGTTGTATCGGGGATTTCACCTTGGCTCTTCTTTGCGCCACCTGCACAACTCATGGGGTTAGATAAGAAAGCTCAGGGAAGAAGCAGGGAGAGTGAAGAATCGCCACGGTAGCCGGGAAAGGGCCACGAATCCTTCCTACGGATGATAAAGAACTCTTTTACTATCTGTCGTTCACCTTCAACAGAATGACCCAGAAGTTGTGCCCTTCAGCTGAAGACCCAGCTAAGCTGTCAAAAATGTGATATGATATCTGTGCCTCAAATTGGTTTTTATTTTTAACACATTACACTTAAAACTGGAGGTTGTTAAATTGTTCTAAGTATATAGAGATAGAAATCCAAGAAAGAAGACGAGTTCAAAGTCAATGAACTTTAAATTGCCACGAGGAACAATCTGATTTTCTTTATCTTACACCCTTTAGCTGTCCTTCCATCACTTTCAGCCTCTGTGCTCAAGTTTCCAATGTGTTTCTTATGAAACTGTATTATTCCCCAAAGCTACAGTCATCCACACGGGCATTTCCAGTGGTTCAGAGTGCACAACAATCGGGAGATGTTCATCCCCACAGTCCCACTACCATTGGTCTTCACGGTATTTCTAGGACGTGGTCAGTCTGTTTAGTTGATACAGGTCTTCTTTTTATGTATTTCGAGGGCCCTGAATTTATAACACTCTTCATTTTATATTTTTGAACATCCTGTAAACATCGCCAAGAAGAATGTATTACTAGAGAGACTTCTAACAGTTTCAATGAGGGGACTAAGTAGCTTTCATTTGGACTGGTCTACAGGCGGTTAGGACAACACACACTCGAGCCATAGCTTCTTGTTCTAGAAATTGTGTGACCGAGCGCAGTGGCTCACGCCTGTAATCCCAGCACTTTGGGAAGCCGAGGCGGGCAGATCACGAAGTCAGGTGTTCGAGATCAGCCTGACCAACAGGGTGAAACCCCGTCTCTACTAAAAATACAAAAACTAGCCAGGCGTCATGGCAGGCGCCTGTAACACCAGCTACTCCAGATGCTGAGGCAGGAGAATCACTTGAAACCGGAAGGCAGAGGGTGCAGTGAGCCGAGATCGTGCCACTGCACTCCAGCCTGGGTGAAAGAGTGAAACTCCACCTCAAATAAATAAACAAACAAACAAACAAACAAATAAAGTGCATGACATTCAGTTCAGATGAGCACAGGAGTTTGTTAGGTTTGTATGCAGGGGATGAGCTAGAACTGTCTGGCAAGGCCCAAAACTGTTCTCATGAATATCTTTGCACTACTTGACTTGCTAACCCTGGATGTCTCCGCAGACAGAGAGGTGGAATTAGAGAGCTGTCAGGATTATGCCCTTCTCTCCCAATTACTGGTAAGCTCTGTCTCAGCTTCTCTTCTACACATTAAGGGCGATGTGACTTATCAGCCTGGGGAGTTTTAAAAATAGTAATGACTGGGCCCTAGCCCTGAGGTTCTCTTTAGGTTATTCTGGGTAGGGCCTGTGTATCCTTATTTTCAAAAGCTCCACTCCTCCCCCAAATGGATGCTAATGAACAGCCAGGGCTGTGAACCATTGGCTTGGGGTTTCTTTGCATAGGTTATCAGTGACAAGTTGGGGCACATTTTTTAAAGTGCTAAATCCCAGGAGGCCCTTCAGTCTCCATTCCCAAAGTTGACTTACTATGGCAACAAAACAGGTCAAAATCTCAGGCCAGAGAGGTGCCACACACACTGAACCCCAATCACACCTGATCACCCAGCATGCACTGCTTATGAGACTCAATTTCAAACATCCCCACCTTTGATCAGGCAGTTCTATGACGTGGCAAGGCACTTTGTCTTTTTCTACCTGTTAAATCTTATCCTGCTTGGTTCTGTATGAGGCAAACAGGAGGCAAGCAATGCATGTTCATTCAGTTATTATTGCCAAATAAATTATGCCACCCTGGTTTGGGGGGAGCGTTCAGTAATGCAACCAGTTTTCTTTCCATTATACTAATAAAATGCTTTTACATCACACTACGGACTTTTTTTTTTTTTTTTTTTTGAGACGAAGTCTCGCTCTGTCGCCCAGGCTGGAGTGCAGTGGCCGGATCTCAGCTCACTGCAAGCTCCGCCTCCCAGGTTCACGCCATTCTCCTGCCTCAGCCTCCCGAGTAGCTGGGACTACAGGTGCCCGCCACCTCGCCCGGCTACTTTTTCGTATTTTAGTAGAGACGGGGTTTCACCTTGTTAGCCAGGATGGTCTCGATCTCCTGACCCCGTGATCTGCCCGTCTTGGCCTCCCAAAGTGCTGGGATTACAGGCGTGAGCCACCGCGCCCGGCCCACACTACAGACTTTTGCAATCCAGTCTGTCTCCCTAGCTGTGAGGCAGCAAGGGTGCTTCATTTATTTCTGAAGCCCTGGTATCTAGCATAGTACCTGGAACAAAGAGGTGCCTAATAAATGCTAGCTGGAGTCAATGATTTAAGATGACAGTATTAATTATTGTAAAATGAAATAATAATCAATTTCACATGTTTTATAGCTAGCATCCACAGTTTGTACACTCTATTCTATAACAAATAATGCAATCAGAACCTCAGAACCTTTTTCTTTTAATCATAGCTCAGAGTAACTTCATCAGAATCATCTTCTGCTGTTGGTAGATCTGTCTTTTATGACATACTCACAACTGTGCTGAAGGTAGTGTTAGCTTAGGTAAAATAGTAGCTAACGACAATCACAAAAAAAGTGGCTTTTGGCTTGCCTGCTCTATTTTAAATGGAAATTTCTCTCCACTGACCATGTTTAGATGGTAATTTCTCTCCACTGACCATGAGGTATATACAATTGCCTCCTCTTTAACCAGTCTGGAAAATAATTTTGAAGCATCATTATCTCTGCCACCTCTGGCCCCTGGGTGGGTGCTGACTCAGTCAGAGCACACAGCTTGTCCCTCCACCTCCAGTGCTTTTTGCCCCAAATGCATTCAGTTCCCCTCAAACACAGAGCCTTAGGAGAATCAGGAAACTGGATAAAAAGGGAGAGTATATTACCTTTCTCATTAGCTATGCCCCAATTTCTTTTAGGGCTGGGTACAGCAGTCCACACCTGCTTCCAGAATGTGCCTACTAAACTGAAGGGGCTGGTTTCTGGATGGGTCACCTCGTGGGAATATTATTGGGCAGGGAACAGTGATGACCAGTCGGTGCTCCAGAAAGCATGCAGAGCATGTCAACAAGAGGGTGGAGAGAATTTAGATGTGATGGAATGAGAATGACCCATGTGTTCCAAGGCTCCCGCCTCCCTCTGACTATCAAGGGACATCCTGCCATTGTGAGTTGAGCAGGTGAGAGCACCCTACTTCTGCTGAATCACAGAAAGGATGGAGAAGGATACTCCTTGATGGAGGAGGAGGAAAGGGGATTAGAGAGAGAAGTTGGCTCATTCCATGTAATAGAGTTTAGAGAGAAGGTGGGAGGAGAGAGTAACTATTTCAAGGGCTGTTAAAATGAAGGTTGAGTGGATTTGGTGATTACGGGGAGAGAAAATAGGCTGAATACCAAATCCTCATTAATGTGTTTCAACAGATGAGATTTAGCAGAAAATGGAATTCTGAGTTACGTGCATGATGGCCTCTGATCCTGCTCCTGGAAGACAACTTTAGAAACTTGACCCCGATGCGATGGAGGGTGACCCAGTGAATAGCCACAGCTGTGACGATATGGTCAATGCTGATGTTTCTATTGATAATTTTGTTTCCAAAGAGAGTTTTGGAAACTTTGTCTTCTACCCTTAGAAGTTAGAGTCATCAACTATTTTCGTATAAGAGACTTCTCTGACCCAGGAGCTTCAATAAACAATTAACTTTGAAAATGAACAATGCTTGTTTATTTCTACTGGGGATATTAATTGGAATGCAAAATAATGACTAGGACACTGTTGGCCCATTTATGGCCTTTTTCTCCTTGGTTTTTAAACAGTTCTGGAACTTTTTTAATCTAGCAAGATTTATTTGGCCTCTAAGCGAGGATTCCTCAGTGGCCATATACAGATTATTTGGTCCTGAAGTCACAAACACAAGCTTTTCACCTTAGCTGTCTTTGGAGGCTCTACAGCCCATAAAGCTTGTCAATTCTAATTTTTTTTTTTTTTTTTTTTTTTTTTTTTTTTTTTTTGGTGACTTGAGATATAAAGGAAAGTGTAGTAAAAATCTGTTGGGCTTTTAGCAACCCAAGCTCACCCATGCATCAGCCTGTAACACTCAGGGCTTGGTACTTCCATTCACGAGCAAGACTACTTCGCCGGGGACCTACTTTTCAAACGAAAGTCAAAACAGAAGTCGTTGCCTTAGGTAACCAGCTAAGATATTAATACTCATGTATCAAAAGCTTGATTGTTCAAAATTGTACCAGTTTTCCAGTCATTTTTGAGTGGAACAAACCTGTTAATGTAATCACATTAAGCAGAGAATGAAAAGATTTCAAATTAGTGGTATTTATACATATACATCCTTATTTCAAGAAAAGGTATTAAATACAATAAACGGGAGGCAGAATATTCTGATGCACTGTTTGTGTGACTAAAGACCAAGCCAGATTTTGCTTAACTACAAAACCTTCCACTCATCTCTGCTGTAATAAAACAAGCTTCCATCTATTTTTAAGGTAAACTGTTTGTTAAAGATTCATTAAAACTAATTCCATCAACAATTCCAAAAGCTATTAGAGTTAAATATTTAAACTAAATTTTAAGGGCCAAAAGGGAGTATTTGCAGCTTAATGTACAAATAAATACCACCTGACATACCAGTTGCTTTCATTAGTTTGTTTCAGCTCTGTTGCTTCTAATGAAATTTAATTAAATGGATTTGAATACTTAAAGGTACAGTACATACAAGCATAAGGATCTGTGCAACACCATCTTTTAAAAGCAAATACTGTGTAAATCTGTTTTAGGAATTCAATTTACTGCTACTGGGCTAATTCTAAAGAACCAGTGTAACCAAGAAGATTTGAAAAGTTGGAAAAATGTATGTGATTTAGTAGAAGAAAGTATACCACTGTTAACTCCTAGGAGTTAATAGGGACCAATGGATGCAAAAAACCAAAACAAACAAAGAAATGAAAACACCTGGGAAATTGAAATAAGACCAAATCAGTCCTCTTACCTCCCTGGCTTTGCTTTTGAGGCCTTAAAACAAAGATTTGACTTGGATGAGTTTTAACAATGTCCTCTGTGTTTCAATTAGTACTGCAAAGTTAAGTTTGGGATAAAACTAAACAGTCCATTCTTTAGATTTAGGAATCCAAATGTCTAGCTTCTAATATGTCATTTGAACAGTCAGCTATTTTACATATATACTCATCATTGGAGAACAAATTTGATGTTTACCCTGGGTCTCAACTTCAAGTTCTCTGTATTCCAGTCTACTTCAAAATGCTTCTGACAGGCTGGGTGCAGTGGCTAATGCCTGTAATTCCAGCACTTTGAGAGGCCAAGGTGGGCAGATCACCTGAGATCGGGAGTTTGAGATCAGCCTGAGCAACATGGAGAAACCCTGCCTCTAGTAAAAACACAAAATTACCCGAGTATGGTGGCACATGCCTGTAATCCCAGCCACTCGGGAGGCTGAGGCAGGAGAATTGCTTGAACTAGGGAGGCAGAGGTTGCAGTAAGCTGAGATGAAGCCATTACACTCCAATCTGGGCAACAAGAGCGAAACTCCTTCACAAAAAACAAACAAACAAACAAACAAACAAAAAAACTGCTTCTGACAATGTGCATGGAAGCAGAGTCATTGAACATGCCCTCTGCTACTCTGCTAGGCTTACACTCTGGGGTAGCTTTTATTCAATAAAAATTAGTAAGTAGCTAGCACCATGATGGGCACAGGGCAAGAACAGAGAAAGACTGGCATGGCTGTTGAGGGGAAGATGAAGGAGAAACAGGTGTTCAAAGTATGATCACACCATGCTTCATGCAGCCAGGTTGTAAGAGCCATGAAGGAAAAGTACAGGTTGTTGGGAAGGACTGCTATTAGCCTTAGACAGCTGGGGAAAGTCAGGGAGGGTTTCTGGAAGGGTTAGAGTTACACTGGGGCAGCAACAACCAGGCTTGGAGGGAGAGAAGGGGAGGCATTCCTGGGGGAGGAACTGACTTGTGTCCAGGCAATGCCAAGGCTCTGAGGTCGAAACAGCTTTGTGCCTGAAAAGGAAGAGCCAGGGGAAGCAAGAACAGTGTGGGCTGAGGCAAAGCGATCGCAGGCTGGGTGGAGGGAAGTCAGCGCAGGGAGGTGAGCACGACTTTGTGAGAAACTGGAAGGTGCTGAAGAGTTTTAATCAGGAGAAAGGCCAGGTCAGATCGGGATTTTTAAAAGTATATTCTGAATGCTTAATGGAAAATAGACTGAAGATGGTAACGTTGATTCCAGAAAACCAATTAGGCAGTAATATTGTACCAGGACCAGGGACAGATGATGATGGAAGTAAGGATGGGAGATATAGTTGGGTATGGGAGATATTTGGGAAATATATCATCACGGTTTGCGAAAGATAGAGTGGAGATAAGAAAGAAGGAATTATTAGTTGGATAACTCTCAGATTTCTGAAAAGAACAACAAAGTGGATTAGGTGCTATTTACTGAGATGGGCAACCACGGAAGAAGAATAGATTTGGGGAATATACTGAGAGCTAAGCACTGGATGTATGGACAGTTAGAGCTGATGAGCTACCTAAGTACAGATGTCATGTGGGTAGTTGTATGGATGGGTTTAGTGTTCAATAGTTAAGACCAGATAGAGAAATAAATGTGGATACAACTAGTCTTCAAATGTATTTAAAAACCATGGGAGCAGGGTGCAGCAAACCACCATGGCATGTATATACCTATGTAACAAACCCGCACTTTCTGCATATGTATCCCAGAACTCAAAATATAATTAAAAAACAATTGTCTTAAGATGGTAGCGCTTTGTGAAGGGATCTTGCCTATATGCTGTGAGGTTCTCATGAGGCAGGTTCTATAAAACAAAAACAAAAACAAACAAAAAAAAACAAAATGTGGGAGCAGATGAGATCATCTATATTAGCACATATAGGGTCCCAAACAAGGATGCCACAGGGAAGACCAGGACCAGGGTGCTGGCAAAAAAGACTGAGAAGGGGCGGCTTGTCAGGTAGAGGAAAATAAGAGTAGTGACAAAGCAGCCCGGGAGGATGCTGTTTAACAGAGGAAGATGTGTCAGGGCCTCCCCAGTCCATGGCCTTTTCTTCCTGGATACCCATCTAGACCACACGTCCCAGCCTCTCCTGCCATGTGGCAGCCTTTCATACCCATGCGATGGAGATCCAGCCAACGGAGGTGGGGCAGTGGGCATGTGTGTCGCCAGGGATAGCTGTAGGCCTTACGGTGTGCCAGAGCCACAGATGGAAGGAGGAGTCTGGGTCCTGAGTGCCCACATGGAGAAGAGGTGACCTGTCTACTTGAATACCTGTCTAGGATGACTACAGAAGCAAGAAAATAAACTTTCGTGTAGTTGGATCATTAGATGTTTCGGTCTGCGTGTTACAGTGGGGAGCCCTCCTTAAGTCACACAGGCAATGAGACTCAACGGACGCTGCAGTTAGGAGCCCTTTCCATGGAGGCATGAGGACTGACTGCTAGGGGTTGATGAGTACAACACAAAGTGAGAGAGGCACCATGAATGAATTCCAACCTTCCTAGAATCTCATTGTGAAAGCTGGACCATGGGAGAGCAGAAAGTGAGAAGGCAGAAGATGGAAAAGCATGGGGAGAGGACATTTTTCAAACATTGTAAGATAGAAGCATGAAGAGCATATGTATCTCTAGGGGAAGAATGACCAGAGGGAGAGGATGAAGAAACAGGAAGGAGGAAAACAGACAATATCAGGAGAAAATAAGCATAAAGTGAAACTATCAAGAAATAATTGTTAAAATGCATGCCACTATGTAATTGGGGAAAGGTAACCCAATATGGATGTATTCACTCTGGAATTTCCAGAACCTAGAAGGGAGCAGAGGATCTAGCTTTGACCATTACACTCAAGCTTTTATGTGAGAGGGAATGGGAGGCTGAATAATGCTCTCTTAACAAGAGGCCTGGACCATACATAGGAAATATATACATATTTCTATTTTAAAATAGAACCCAATAAAAATAAGCATAAAGTAAAACAATCAAGAAATAATTGTTAAAATGCATGCCACTATGTAAATGGGGAAAGGTAACCCAATATGGATGCATTCACTTCGGAATATCCAGAACCTAGAAGGGAGCGGAAGATCTAGCAGGTACGCAGTAAATATGCATTGAATGAATGAATGAATGTAAGTTACTAGGAGTGGCCATTTGCTTGTAGGATTGACAGGACTGCTCTAAGAGGAATCACGTGGTATTAAGGAGAATAAGA
This sequence comes from Piliocolobus tephrosceles, assembly GCF_002776525.5. Classification (NCBI taxonomy): domain Eukaryota; kingdom Metazoa; phylum Chordata; class Mammalia; order Primates; family Cercopithecidae; genus Piliocolobus; species Piliocolobus tephrosceles. The sequence continues at coordinate 10,404,898 of NC_045437.1, forward strand.
ATAAGAAAATCGCATAGACTGGCATAGAGAAAAACCCAATTGCTGCATACTTTTATTTTATGCTACATATCTTACCAGTGGTCAATATGTCATCCAGTTAAATGGAGCACTGGCGGTGAGGACAGCATGAACAGCTCTCTCAGAGCAGTACATGGGAACTGTAAGTTCACCCAGCTTTAACCTCAGGAACTGCTGGCAGCCTGTCACGGGCATGGGGTTATGACAGGACACGTGGCAACAGCAAGGAGCATCTGAGGCAGTTCCACATTCTGTGACCTCACTTCTTCCCTTGGTTGTTGCTCACGTTCTTATATTGTTCCAGCTACAAAACAGAGTCTGAAAACGTACAGTTCTCTTTGCATCGAACTAGCTGGCCTCCCTGCATAGGGCAAAGGAGTCATGGACTTGGGGCCGTTTTCAAGGTTAAAGCCAATTGGTAATTACTGTAGAAGTATTTCCAGTGAAATGACAGCACTGTGGGATCTCCCAAGACTGTGGCTTTTATAAAAACTGGGCACAGATACTCAAAAGGAGCATTGGTGCTGGTGCACACATAGCATGGGTGTCCAGGGAATGAACATCTCCATAGCCTTTTCTTCACTTTTGCACCCTGTAATAGAAACTCTGCTTTTCGGTGAAGCCCCTGGACAGAGAGACGTAGGTGGCCACTTGATTAAGAACTGGAAGTATTTACAAAGGCATGTCTCTAAAAGAAAAACGCATGCCCTCCCCGGCTCTTTTCCATTCCAGTTGTTTGCAACGTGGGCAGACTGATAGTCAATGTGGATAATACTGATGAGGGCAACACTCCAGAGGTGGTGAGCATGGAGTCAGGAGGAGCCAAACCCCTGGCTCTGGCAGGCATTATATCAGACTTTGACCATTACACTCAGGTTTTTACGTGAGAGGGAGTGAGAGGCTGAAAAATGCTGTCTCCTCCATAGAAGATGTAACCATCCTAATTCCCAGAACCAGTGAATATGCAACCTTAAATGGCCAAAGAGACTGCAAATGTGATGAAGTTAAAGATCTTGAAAGGGAGAGATCATTGTGAATATCCCAGGAGGCCTGATGTAATCTCAAGGGTTGTTTCTTATAAGAGAGACTTGGGTGGTCACAGAGCAGGCAGTACGATGATGGAAGCAAAGAAATTTCAAAGATGCTGCACTGCTGCCTCTGATGGTGGAGGAGGAGGCCACCAGCCAAGGAATGCAGGCAGCCTTTAGAAGCTGGAAAAGGCAAGGAAACAGATTCTCTAGAGAACTTGTAGATAATTAAATACTGGTGATAAGGTACTATGCCAGGATATTAATGTAATTTCCTTATTGTCTCTGTTCTGGCTAAGGTCTCAAGCAAGGCAAAGAATAATAGATGCCCCCTTGCCCCACTTTCTCGAAATGTTAGACCTTCCACTTGGAGCTGCAAAAGTGGTGGACAAAATAGGGTTCTGCAGTATTAGCATATGACTCAACTCCAGATTATATAAGATTAGGCTTAGGGTGGAAGTGGCTGGTGGTGAAAACTTCCTTGGAAGTAATCAATTGGTTGGGGATTCCTCACCCTCCCTCTCCAGAAGCCCAGAGAGTGGACTATGTAAAGAGTTTCACCATGAGCTCCCTGAATTTTGGGGGTGGCAGGGCCTGGTGTCTTGAGTGGCATTAGCAGGGTGATACAGAGGTTCAGTGAACTGACCATGGAGCCATGAACTTTCATGCCCACCCACTGCATGGGCCCCTTCCAGGGTCTGTACCTAATTTTATATTCATAAAGTGTACTCTTCTTCTTAAATAGGACTTCCAAAATGACAAAAGCTACAGGGGCACAAAATTGGTATCTTCCCTGGTCTGTGTGTAGTCTGAGGCCGACTGAGAATCCTGAGGCAGATGGCCGAGGAGGTCAGGCATCTCCAGTTGGGAGGTCCTTGGTTGCATGGTGGTACTTCTGAGCAACCCACCCCACTGCCCCCATGAGAGATGGAGCTAGCCAGGAGACACCTCCCATGGGCAGAGTGTACCAGAGCCAGGATATAACCGAGATGGTCAGGTTCTGCTCTCCTCCTCTTGAGTCTCCTTTCCCACTTAGCTCAACCTTCTTGGGAGGCATTGAGACAGGGAAGCTGCAGCTTATGAGAAGGGGAGGGAGCTGGGAAGACAGAAGAAACTGATCATGCTGTCTCTCAAGCACACTGAGTTCTCACAGATGTGATATCACCCAGTCTACTGGATCCACCAGAAAACGAGGGAGTAAGTTTGAGTTAATTGCCCCAAAGTAAGTAAGAAGAATGGATGTAGACTTACATTAAACTTACTGAGTTTACTAGCTCCTGATCCAGTCCTTTGATTTTGCCTTTTGTCTCTGGGGTATTTTTGTAGGTTTTGATTCAAAATGTTATGAGTGAAGCCTTGTAAAAGGGTGGAATTACAGAGGAAGTGTTTAGTTTGGGTACTGCTAGATGGGATTTGCCCTGACTTGGGGATCTATCCCAGCAACAGCTGTAAGTTAGTCACTTCTTGTTTAGCAACTGCCATGTGCATTGATTTCCACTTTTGCACAATTGATTTTTGCTTCTGTTCCCATTTGTGCCTTTGCTTTTGGACAGATATCATATGATGAGTGTCTGAGAATTGTCTCAGAGAGGTCAGGAGACTTCGTGAAGAAAGACCGTCTTTGTCAATACCAAACATCAACAAGCAAACGTCCAGATTTATGGAGGAGACAGTATGGGAGCTGAGTTTAACCTTAGCCTTTTTGTTTTCCACCCTAACTTGACATCAAGTGATTTAGAAAAGAAAGAACTAAAGGAGCTACAATTGCAAACCTTGTGGACGCTAGCCTTGGGTTGTTTTAAAATCTGGCCGAAAGTCCTTATGGTCTTCCAATAATCTGTTGTTGAAGAATCTTCCAGGACAGTAGGAAGATTTATAAATTCCCATTAAGCAATTTCCTTGATAAAATGACAGCTCTACATTTAGTAGTTTAATCTATTTCTATAGAGGATTTACTACTTTTTCATCCCTATCTGAGATACCCAGAAAGTAGAATCTATTAATTCTCAAAATGGCAACATATTGGAAGACATATTAAAGCCCTTCAGTATTCCTCACTCTTCATACTGCAAAGCTTAAACATCAAAATTTTGAATTTTGACTATATTGTGTTTTTCCTTGACATTATTTCAAAGGATCTTTCTAATTCTCACTGGAATATGGTATTGTTTTTCAAATGTCCAGCAGATGAGGGTAACAGAGTGATGTTAAACATGAGAACATCACTTCCGTTTGCAGGGCCATGGGCTACTGGCTCATCTATGTAGAGTGATCAGTCTCCCATAAGCAAGCTGTGAAAGATGACAAAAGGCTGTATTCACTCCTTCATCCACTCTGGTTTGGACATTTGAGGAAATCTACAGGCATTCCTTTACCCATCTATAATTACTTATTGATTTCTTGTTTTGTGAGTGCAATGGCAGCAAGAGCTAATGAAATGAATCCAAGAGAGGTAAGGGAAGAGAGCCTGGTGTGAGACAGGCCATGAAGGGCATGACTCCACTCCCATCAAAGCTCATTCTTCACTTGCCGTGCAACCTGAGAGTCTATCTTCTCTGACAATAAAAGGAAGGATATTGAAAGATTAGTTTTACATTTTCTTTCTCTCATCATGAAGGCAAGAGCAGATACAGTATCTCTATTCAGAGAAATATGATCTTACTCTGTTTCAAGCACAGGCAGTTTGGTATTTTTCAAGACATGAGCTCACTGTGCAAGATACCATCGTTGTATGTGGGGTGGAGTAGAGGGTGGCACAACCATAAAAACACCAGGCCATCAATATTAGGAGGTTTCTAACCCCACTGCTTGCCAACAAGAGGTTGGGTCTGACATCTGATCTACCTGTGAGATTTGATCCATACACTTAGGAATTATGGATTTTATTTATTATTTATTTTTGTTTTTTGTGACAGGGCCTCACTCTGTCACCCAGGCTGGAGCGCAGTGGCATGATCTCTGCTCACTGCAGCCTCCACCTCCTGGGTTCAAGCGATTCTCCTACCTCTGCCTCCTGAGTAGCTAGGATTACAGGTGTGCACTGCCTGTAATTTTTGTATTTTTAGTAAAGATGGGGTTTTACCATGTTGGCCAGGCTGGTCTCAAACTCCTGACCTCAAGTGATCCACCTACCTCAGCCTCCCAAAGTGCTGGGATTACAGGCATGAGCCACCATGCCCTACCTGAACTATGGATTTTAATTCACTCGGAGAGATACTGAGTGGATGCTGTTCTGTCTGAAGCACTTTGAGATTCTTAGAGCAAAATGAGCTTCAGGACCATAAGCTGAACATTGGAAAAATCATCTATCACTTGTCTTCCAGGCAAGCAGTGCACGGAGAGGCAAGGGCACGGAAGCATGGAGGTAGCAACCCCTCAATTCTGATTGCCAGCTTTCAGCACCTAGCACTTTCAGTTGTAAACATGGGACTCTGTTTCCTATAGAAATACTGCCAGCAGGCAGAGCTGCGTGGGAGAAAGGAGAAAGACTGTGGGAAGCAGACACTGGATAGGCCTCTAGGGACTAGAGGAGACAGAGTAGAGAGACCAGGGAGAAAGGAGCTGTAAAAATTTAGGCAGAGGTGAATAGTGATGATGATGATGATGATGACAAAATGAAATCCTTGCATCCAAACCTTCAGCTGCCTGTGGACAGGATGGCAGAGACGGCACTTGCCAATCAAACAGCTTGGAAAAATGTTGTAGAACTAATGGCAGCAACTCCCATAGATATGTTACTTTCCATTTTACAAAGCGCTGTGATGACTTCTGTTCTATTTGAGACGTCAGCAATCCACTGTGGCAAGTATTACGGCTTTCCCGTCATGGATGGGAAAACCAAGGGAGGGGGTCGGTGGGATTGAGGGAGAGATGCCCGCAGTCTTCATGAAAGGCTATGAAGGTTCTTTTGACGCAAAGGTCAAGGAAAGATACAGACTTGGACACACAAAGTGGAAGGAAGGCCCCATGGAGACCCAGGCTTCCAAACCTCCAGAGACCCGAGGGTTTGTCCCGCTGCCTCCAGAGAACATGCTGCTAGGTACAAGAACAGCCAAAGACCATTTTAAGAGGTCATTTACTTTTCTGACGGCTCTGCATCAGGAATGGCTGCTCATCAGGTACAGATAACCGGCTGCCAAGCAACCCTAGTGCATCTGAAACCTGGTAGATCAGAGGGCTACTCATTGTATTCCACCCCTTCACAGAAGTGGCCAGAGAACTGCCCAAGGTCACTTCTCACACTGATGGGCAGAGGGTCTCAAGTCACCTGCCCAAGGTCATGCTGCTGGTAAGTGGCAGGGCTGTGCCATGGACCCCTGGCCATACATTCTTTGTATTTCACCAAATTGTAGGATGAGCCTTTCAGACACCAATGTGATCTCCAGTTTTATGAGTACAAGTTGAGTGTCCCGCATCAGGAAAGCATAGTCTGTTCTATTCTCCTCTGCTTCAAACAAGCATGGAGGAATACATTCATTTTGGGGTGCTATATTACCAAAGGGACACCAACACACTTACATGCATTTGGCAAAAAAGGATGGCATGGTGAAGGCTGTGGAAACGCTGACATATTAGAATTCAGCATGTGATGGGATTTAGGACATGCTAACCCCAGATATGGCACCTTGGCATTTGGGAAAACAACAACGGCTGAAAGGTTTCTCTCACCTTTCTCTCATGCTTCTTCCCTTAAGCAGGTCATAAAACCCTCATTCGAGAGGTGCCTCCTTATACTGGAGCAAAGGAACATCCTTACCTCTGAACTCACAGGGGCACAGAGAGGAATCTGGAAGATTCCCCCGTTTATCACCATTAGATCATACCCTTTTGTCTTCCAATCAGACTTCTCCATGGGTGTCCACTCTCCATCAGACTTAAGCATAAAAATACTCAAGTTTACCTGTTTCTTTGGGCCTTTATTTCCTTATAGAGGTTCTCATGTAATTAATTGGCCTGTAACTATCTCATGTAATTATCTACTTATATAGATAATTTTGTATGCCTTCTCTCTTGTTACTATAATTTGCTTTTCATTATGGGGCTTCAGTCATGAACCTAGCGACTGGTGAGGGAGGATATTTCTTTTCCTCTCCTACACATTTTAGACCTAGAAAATAAATGACCTTGTAGATAAAGATGGCTAGCTTCAAATCCAGGAAGGCTATTGCAGAGAAGAGAGATTAGACTTTTCCAGTACAGCTTTTGGAGTACAGAAGTTGCAAATAATGAGATTGTTGCTTAATACAAGTAAGAAATTTTGGATGATCACAGTTACCCCAAAATGGCATAACATGCCTCATTAGGTTGTGATTACAGCTGACATTAAAGCCATTTGAGAAGAAAACGACTTTTGGAACGGTACTGCCTTTCTTCTCCTGCCACAAACCTTTTGCAGCGGTTATGCTGCCCCCATCCCCATCCTCCCTGGCAGGGGGCTGTGGCGATGGGACTGAGTTCTCACCCCGGGGTGTGAGCCCGAGACTGGCAACTTCTGTGCCACTAGCCTTCCCCTCTCCCCTCTCTCACCCTATGGGCTGGAATGAGAAGTGGGCAGGGCCAGGGTGCTTTGCTTACACAGGCAGGAATGACGTTTCTTTTGCAAGGCAAAGCAATGAGACAGGTATCAGGGTCACCTGCTGGCCTTGGGCCACCTGCCTGAGCACATACAGCTCCATAAGAGGGAAAGGGATCCCTGTGTAGTCTCAGCTCCTATAGTTTTGAGTCTGTTAGACACTTAGCCTGTGTCCCAACCAATGCAAGTACTTTTTGGAGATATTGTACAGATTATTAAGGTATCATCTAAGAATTTATACATGATGATTTCTACAGTATTTTAATTCTATGTCCTCCCCCTCACCCATCTTCTGTCCTTCAAAACCAGCCATCCTGACAGTTCTTCAACCACAGTCAAATCTAAGCACCCTATAATTTCGGTCACTTCATTTCTTTTTAAGTCCCAAGGTTCAAAAAAGACAAGAACTTTCCATCTCCTGTTTCTCTTGTACCCCGACATCCAGTCTCTTCCTACGGCATATCCTCTTTTCCTTTAGAAAATATCTTCTGCAATGACACAGAACATTGAAGTTCTCTTTGTGGTTATCTAAAGACTGGCTTTAAAAGGGTAAAAAAAAAAAAAAAAAAAAAAAAGGGTGATGCATTATTTAGCCTGCAGGTGATCACATTCTACTACATCTGTTGATGTTTCTTTAGGGGAAAATAACCCAAAAGGCCAGGCTTCACAAAAGTCAAAGGTTCCAATGATATAACTGTGCTGTGGTTCCAAATGCAGCATGAATCAAACATAGTTTTATATCAACCAATACACCCAGCTAGAAGAATATTCTGATTTGAATCAGAATGTGTCTCTCTAGGTAACATAAAGTAGGTGAGCTAATGAAATGACATCCTGGCCTCTGTGCCTGGGTTTGATAAGAAAATGAGCATGACAGATGGCACCGAATTCTGTTCCATGGACATGGAACTCTCAATCCAATTTCCATCTCTCCCCTCACGCTTTCCCTTTTATCCATAATGTCCTTATCTCTTACCTCCCAATTGTGCAAACTCCATAAATGCCTCTCAAGACTTGGCCTACAAGTTTCTTTCCCTTAATTCATGCTTTAAAATCTGTAGTATGTAATTCAGAACTGAATGAAGTTGCCAATTATAGTTTCATATTTCATCTTTACCCGTAGTACCTTTTTCCCATATCTTATGTTTTCCTTTGGAACTCTTCCTTTGCTAAGCCTACAATAGATGTTTAAGAAATAGATTTGAAGCATGGATAATTAAAAGATATGGATCAGACTTTTTTTTTCAATGATATGCAAATTGTCAGTGAAGAACAAAATAGAAATCCATTTCACCACTGATTAAAAACAATTCATAAAGATGAATGAATTTGGTTTTCTCACAAAGGAGCTTTTCAAAAGAAAAACTTTTTTGAATTTTGAGCTTTGCTATTAGCAGCACTTATGACACTGGGTACAAAGATCTTCCTCTCATTTCACAACTGCATAATTTGGAAATTATTAAGAACAGCTCTTTCTCAACATTTTTAAATCATGGGTCAACTAAAACATCACCATTCATTTGTCCAGCCCATCCTTCTTGAATCACTTCAAATGAAACATATTTTATAGCATCTTCAGCTCTTGAGTTTTAGCTCCATGAAATTCCTGTCAACACATTCTTTATTTTTCATGGAAACAGACAGACAATTATGCTTTTTGAACTCTACTAACAACAATGAAAAACATTAAGATGGAAGACTCATATGACTATTCCAGAAAGGGTCTGGAAAGTCTCTAAAAGCTGCTTCCCTACAATGCACAGAAGTATCAGAAGGTATATTTCAGCAAACAGGAAACGTTCAGGATCTAAAGGAAAGAGGGTTTTATTTCACGCAGCAATATTTCGTTGAGCTTCTGGAGCCACTGATTCAGAATGGCCAGTTCCTTTCTAATTTATACCATGTTCCTTATTTCTGGCTGCCTGTTTAACTGAAGGACTCTTTCCTGGGCGAGACTTCATTTGCCTCCTGGAGGAATTCAAGAAGGAGTTAACTAAGGATGCTGGGATAGGAATTTCAAACAAAATAGAATGGAAGCCAAAACACTGTAGATAAATGGCTTATGCTAACCTGTTATATAAAATGCTTCGGGAAGGACTTAACAGTTGTCCCCTGAGCCATATGGGTTTACACTGCATGGGTCCACTAATATGCAGATTTTTTTCAACCAAATGCCCATAAAAAGTACAGCATTTGTGAGATGCAAAACCCATGTATAAGGAGGGCTGACTAATTTCCGCAGGGCCTTGAATATTCACGGATTTTGCTATCTGCGGCAGTCCTGGAACCAATCCCCTGTGTATACTGAGGGATGACTCTCATTGATCTAGAACCTCCACTTCATTTTGCACTCTGTTTCAACGTAAAACTCTGTTAAAACGTTCTTAGGGAACAGGAAAATTTTGAAAGAGAAATATATAGGGTACACCTTATAAAACTTAAAGTGCAAAGTAATAAATACTTAAGGGATGTTAGAAAGGCTTTGGGGGAAATCTAGAAATAGACTCTAACTTAGTAGAGACAGCTATAAAATATTTATTTTTTTCCCCATTGCGTAGAAAAAGACAAATTTTCCCTCTGGCAAGATGGGTCTTGTTCCCTATGATGCGAGCCCCTTACTGTGGGCCCATGTCCTTGGCCAGCGGGTGGCTGGTGACCTGGGGGATGGGGGCTGTAGATGGGGACGGAGGCGGCAATGCTCTTGGCCTTCCTACTCCCTGCAAGTGGCCAGGGGGCTGCAGGTGGGTGCTGTGGGCAGATGCTGATGGAAGCCCAGGCACCCTTCTACAGTCCTGTCTGTGCCTCCTGAATCCCTGCATGGAGACCAATGCCTATGCCATTCTCCCCGCTTACTGGTGACATCCTCTACCCTCTATGTTCTTTTTTTTTTGAGATGGAGTCTCGCTCTATTGCCCAGGCAACAGTCCAGTAGGGCGATTTCAGCTCACCTCAACCTCTGCCTCCTGGGTTCAAGCAATTCTCCTGCCTCAGCCTCCTAAGTAGCTGAGATTATATGCACTGCTACCACGCCCAGCCTTTTTTTTTTTTTTTGTATTATTAGTAGAGACTGGGTTTCACCATGTTGGCCAGGCTGGTCTCAAACTCCAGACCTCAGGTGATCTGCCTACCTCAGCCTCCCAAAATGCTGGGATTACAGGTGCGAGCCACTGCGCATGGCCTTCTACCCCTATTTGTTAACTCGAATTTAAACTCCCATGCTTGCGGGGCTTGTCACAATAAAACAACAACTTTTGGGAAACGTTAAAAAAAATAATTCTCCCCTCCTAACCAAAAAAGTAAAGTTTGGCATTCCTTATTGAGAAGATTTTGGAAATGAGGCCTTGAATGGAACTTTCTAGACGTGACTTTTTTCTCTTAAGGCATTTTTGAGCCATGTTGGGGGTGAAGACTCTTTGGAAGTGTGCGATGTGAATTCCTGCCTGCCTTGCAAGAGTGCAGTGAACAAATGCCGAGCATCGTGGTAATCCACATTTGTCACCAGAAGCACCGTCTTCTTCCCTCTAGCCAGTAACACCGCGAGGTTCTCAGGGGCGGAGTGACATGGGTCAGACAGTTGAGTCTCCTATTCAATGTTCCTAGTCTGCAATGGTTCTTGATTCCCTGAATGATGTGCTCTGCATCTCTCTTTATATGTATATATATATATCTTTCCATATATTTTTTTTTTCCAAAATTACTTGTTAACATTTGTTGATGCTTCTTTTTTCCCCCCAAATCCCTCTGTCATTACTTTGTAGTCTACTGTAGAATAATGAAGCTCAGGAAAATGAGCTTATTTTCTTTTCTGTAAGATGATTTAGGGTAACACCCTGCGAGCATGGGTCTGTCCAGTCCAGAAAGTTCACAGATCTTAGGAGCTACTCAGGGGACATATCACCTCTTTTCTGGCTTCTTTACTGATTCTCGTTTCAGTTGTGTTTCAATGACTGAGGCTGTGGGAAAGTGCCCTCCACGTCTGTGATACGTCTCAGGGCCCCGCGTTGAGTGTTTGGGCTCAGGGCCCAGGTGAAGCCAGCCTTACCTTTTTGTAGAGACTCCTCAGATCTCGGTACTGCCACATGCTGTTGAGGACCTGAGATGCGGCCTTGACCACTTTTGGAGAGTGTCTGATGAAGGAAAGATAGGAAAGGCAAGATGTGAGTGGGACAGCTGTGTCACATTTCTCTAATTCTTGTAGTATTTCAAACTTCTTCATTATTATTATATCTATCATGGTGATCTGTGATCAGTGGTCCCTCATGTTATTACCATAATTGTTTTGGAGTACCACGAACTGCGCCCACCTAAGACAGCAACCGTAATCAACAAATGTCGTTCCTTCCGACTGTTCCACTGACTGGCCCTTCCTCCTCTCTATCCTCAGGCCTCCCTCTTCCGTGAGACAAAACAATGTAGAAATTAGGCTAATTAATAACCCTACAATGGCTCCCAGGTGTTCACATGAAAGAAAGGGCTGCACATCTCTCACTTTAAATCAAAAGCAAGAGATGATTAAGCTTAGTGAGGAAGGCATACCAGAACCCAAGAGGGGCCAAAAGCTGGCTTCTTGTGCCAAAAAGTGAGCCAAGTTGTGAATGCAAAGGAAACATTCTTGAAGAAATTTAAAAGTGCTACCCCAGTGAACACACGAATAATAAGAAAGTAAAACAGGCTTATTGCTGATATGGAGAAAGTTTGAGTGGTTTGGATGAAAGATCAAATCAGCCACAACATTCCCTTTAGCTAAAACCTAATCAACAGCAAGGCCCTAACTCTCCTAATTTTTTTTTTTTTTTTTAGACTGAGTCTTGCTCTGTTGCCCAGGCTGGAGTGCAGTGGCGAGATCTTGGCTCACTGCAATCTCTGCCTCCTGGGTTCTAGTGATTATCCTTCCTCAGCCTCCCGAGTAGCTGGGGTTACAGTGCGTGCTACCACGCCCAGCTAATTTTTGTATTTTTAGTATAGATGGGGTTTCACCATGTTGATCAGTTGGTCTTGAACTCCTGATCTCATGATCCACCCACCTCAGCCTCCCAAAGAGCTGGGATTACAGGCGTGATCCACCATGCCCAGCCAACTCTCTTAATTTTATGAAGGCTTGGTGAGGTAAAAAACCTACAGGAGAAAAGTTTAAAGCTAGCATATGTTGATTCATGACTTTTAAGGAAAGAAGATATTTCTATAACATAAACCAAAAAATTTGTGTGATTTGCTTTATTGAGATATTTGTTTATTGTAGCAGTGTGGAACCCAACCTGCAATATCTCTAAGGTAGGCCTGTAATTCCTTTGACTTAAAGAGAGAATTTTAGATCTTTTCATGAATCCAGATGAAGCTGCATTTCATTCTCATATAGTCAATGCTGAACAAAGATTAAATGTGATGTTTTGTTGTATTTTATCATTTAGCTAAATATTTGTTCATGACAATAGCCAAGCAACTCTAGAAAAACATATATTAATATTCAGGTCATGATAGTGTAGTTGAAACATAATTAGTATGCAAAAATGCCTCTGAGTAGAAACAAAAGTGTAGTCTTTTGTTTCTATCTTTTGCATAGTTACAAAACCAAAAGAGACTGTGAATGTGTAATGAACAGCAGGTTTTAACCTCTCAATTAAAATGCCAATACATCACAGTGTTACACTAACATGTGAAGGTCAAAGAAACTTTGCCTTCTTTTAGACTTTAATTTTGATGCATTCACTAGACGGCTGCCATAGAAATTTCTACCTGAAAAACTCTTCTAAGTATGGATTGAAGGGCTTGGACAACTGAGTGTTTCTAATGTGACAAGCGATTATAACTCAAGCCACAATACACAGTTCTTTACTGACAGTAACAGTTGAGACTGTTAATAGCTTTTCCATCTTATGACAAAATACAGTGACACATTCAACACTACTTCCCATATAACTGTTAAAATTGGGGGAAAAAAACCACAAATGTATTCTTAAGACAGATGAACATGATAGAATGTCCATAATGGATGTTTAAAATGATGTGAAAAGAATACATCATCAAGATTTCAAAATGGTGAGTACAAGACTACTATAAGAGTTAATAACAATTACACAATTGGGGTTTGATCTTCACCAGAGCTGTCACATCAGGGGTAGTGAGGACTTCAGTTGGTGCAGTTCATTGTGGCTATTAACACAGCTGTGCCAGTGGCCGGGTCACAGAACACCAGCCCCCTTGGTTGTGTCTGCGAGACACTGTGAGTTGTGCAGTTCTGATAGACTGTGCCTGGCAACTCGCCAGTCTGACTCATTATCATCACTGCGTATTTAAGCTTGTATATATATTAAAGAACATGTATAAATACCTAAAAATAGAGCATCATAGCAAGGCACGTTTCTTCCATCTGTGTTTTCCCATGGTATCACAAACAAAAATCAGGTCTGAACTGAACTTATTTCTAGAAATACGTTTTTAAGGAATAATTTACGGTGGGCAGATTAGCAATCATTTTATAAATAAGCTATTCCGTATTTGTACTCCTACTGTTCCTAATTATTAAATTATCCTCAGTTCCAAAAATTTGATTTTCAATAAAGAAATTCTATTTCCTTACAATTTGTCTAGAAGTCCACGGGACTCTCCATGCCTACTATCATAATAGAATTGAGTCAGAAATGGTGAGTTTCATGCTCAAATTTGGAGCAATTCTGAATTCATTTTGTTTTAAGATCAGTGAAAAGCAATAATAAAACTGAAGTGTAGGTAGGAGACGAGGATAAATGTAGTTATAAAAACCTTGTTTTGATCTCCAAATTAGTCAGTATATATACTAAAAAAGAGATAAACTACATGAAACAGTGAATGAGACTGACTAAGCGGGAGAACTGTAACCAGGAAGATGCTTGATTCAATCCAATTTAACACTTCTTATTAAACTCGTACATCTAGACTGTTGGCATTGGAAAAAGAGGTAAAGGAACAACAAGATAGAATGAGCACCTATTCTATAAGGAAATTTTCAGCGAAATTAAAGGGCATTTATGGGATCATCTGTAGTGAAAAAAATCTTCCCATTAACAATAATCAAGATTGGACCCAGCTTATCAGGACCTTAGCAGCACGGATATGTATCATTTCATAGATGGTTTCTTCAAGTGATTTTTAAATTACTTTCACCAAATAATTTTCTTTGACCATAGGTCTCAGTAAAACCTTTTTTTTTTTCTCTTTAGGCCCATTTAGTGATGCTTATTGCTGTAGGAATGCTTATACAGTTGGAGAGAATTAATATATGCCAAACCATTCCTCAAAGCTCTCTAACTGTAGAATTCAGAGGAAATACCTCAATCTTTGAATGTCTCAAGAATATAGACAAAAATATATCAGATTGTTTTGCAGCCTATGGTTTTATTATGTGTGTAGGTGTGTATGCTCAAAAAAAGCATTACCATATTAAGCTCCTAATGCTCAAAACAGGTAAGCGCTTCAATTAGAGATTCCAAAGGTCTATTGAAGCTAAATAAAAAAGAAAATCATATGGTTTCCTGCCTACGTAGTATAGCACTTTATTGTAAGTACAATATCATAAGATATAGTTCAAGCTGACAATCTCCACTGTGCAATTATTATATGAGTCCAGTGGGGCTTTTCTACTTGATATGAGAAAACATTCAAATCCAAATGCAAAATTGTTGATTGAGCGAGCCTATTTGGAGGTCTCTGGGTGCTTAAACGGGAACTCTGAATCTTCTATAATACACTGGTACTATCCTGAATTAAGTGAAATAATGAGACAGAATTTCCAGAAAGTCTCCAAGTGCGTCCCTCAAGTGTTTAATAACAAAAGAAAAATGACTTAACATTTACAGGTAAAAGCATGGGGGGGTGAGGGTGGCTTGGCAGGGAATGAAAAGTCAAGAAACAGACTCTTGATAACAAAATGTTTACCCTTTTAATCTTATTTAATTACATCGAGGGACTTCCAAGGGGCAAAATTTAATTAAGGTTAGTGAAGGTTTCTGTGAAATTGACACCTTGCTGATATACCGATGCGCTGGCTTGTGAAGCTATTTTCTGGCTGTATATAGTAAGATACTGTTGGTTCTTAAAAACTGGGAGGCATTCTTATTCAAGGAGGTGCAGTTGCTTTGACACCAAGTCTCATCTCTTTTTGTTCTATCTGCACGAAGGCCCTCCTTTCTCACCACTATCCGCACTGCCTGGGAAATTTCCACTCATTCTTTAAGATTTGATTATCACCTCTTCCAGCTAGCATATTGTGACAGCCTCTCCCTTAGGTTTAGACTGGAAAGTATAGGCATAGTGACTTGTTAAATTAAGTATTTGCCTCACATCTCATAGCTTGTAAGGGAGGGTACTGGATTAGAACTGAGTTCTCTGACTCCATCACGCCCTGTCTCCTCCCCCATCCTTCCTGCATGGTGACTTGCTATGACTTGGTGGCTACTGTGATGTTGGTAAGGTGGACCTGACTTGGTTGCAGAGCTGAAGAGGCACAGAGCAGAAGGATGTAGAGACATCATCAACACACTGACTTCCCACCACAGAGGAACAACAACAAAATGCCTTCACGTATCCAGGTTGAACTCGTGCTGCTGCTATGTGGAAGGAGCACAAGGGTGTGCTGGATCGTCAAGCCCATTTTACCAACAGTAAGAGAGAACACTGGAAACCATTTTCCATTTTCCTTCTCTTGATTCTCAGAGACAAATGCTTTCTAGTGACAGTCATAGTACTACCCGAAATCGGAGTTGAAAGGCACGTTCAGAATCAATTTTACCAGGACAGAGATATGGTGTCACCAGGTAACTTACTTATCTCCTTTGCTTTTGGAGATGCCGACCAACTTCTCGATGCCACCGGCATCCCGTAAGGCCTTGGCATTCTCCATGTTCTTAGTTATCACTTCGTGCAGCGTGCAGCAGACGGCTGTCACTGTGTCATCTGACATGGCCTTGCTTGCCGTGTTGTTGCTGTTGTTCCCTCCTGGAAGCCTGTGGACTAGGTCTCGCATGGCGTATTTGCCTGGCAAAGAAAATAAAGAGAACAGTTGAAAGGAGGTCAAGGTGAAGGCAGAGATAGTGGCAGAGGTGGGTATGGGGGAGAAGAGAATACAAGAGACCACGTTTATGCAATATTGTTTGTTTCCCATCACTGAACGTTCTCTATTGGGTACTTCAGGACACATCTACAGAGAAAAACAGTCATTCCTCATGGCAGTGCATCCACTCTGCTGCTAGATTGACCTGGGATCAAATCACTGGCCAAGTTATTTCATGCTTCTGAAGCCTCAGTGTTTTCAATCTCTAAAGTAAGACAATAATGGTACCTGCCATACAAGGTTGCTATAAAGCATAAATGACTGCATGTATGGAAATGAACAAGGACACAGGACTCAATAGGTATTAGTTATTATTATGTTCTTGCTTGATGTTTATAGAAGTCAAGAAAAAGGTATGGGAATTCTAACATAACTCTCAAAAATAACTTAATGAAAGCTATGTCGGGACCTGTATTTTTTAAAAACAGTCAAAGCAAAAACGTGTGGAAAACATGATCACATATGTGAGTACTGAGTTTTGATTCATTTACAGCAAAGGGAAACGCTGAAAGCAGGAGAGGTACTTGACAATCTATAACTGTGTTCTCTTTGAACTACAGTAACCCGATGCTGTCTGTCTCTCTGACGGAATTTTATTGTGTAGTTCTACCACGTAACACTTACTAATTTGGTGTGTTTTTGTGTGAAAAATATAATACAATCTAATTCTGCTTCCTTAATTCACTTTAGCATTATTAATCTTACTATTCCCAATGATAAAGGTACTTATAATGACATATTTATGGAGTACTTTTCGTTTACAAAGCACTTTAGGCATTACCAATAACCCGGCAAGACAATTAATTTATCCCACCTGCAGCTTCCATTGCTGCTCCTTTAATTGACTTCTGGAAGTAAGTAAATGAGTGCCTGTAGCAAAGCTGGCCATTCTTACATTTTTCAGATGGAACTGGCAAGTGCTCAAAGTTAGATCCCTTCCTTGTCTCCCATGCCCCAATTAGGTATACTTAGCTAGCTCCTAAAGGCTATTTGAAATATTTCACCTCCCATATATATCTATAAATAATGTCTTCTTCTGCTATTTAATTCTCTGGCGCATGGTGCCTGGCAGCAGGACGGGAACCTTGTGAGAGTAGGCGATGATATCTTAATTCCAGGCAAACACAGGCCCTTGTAATTTTGGTATCTGCTCTTATCCTATGTTTAGGTGGCTTATTTTAGCTTAGAGAGAAAATGCTGATGCTTACATTACTGAAATAGAAAAGCGTGTTCATTCACTTGATGATAGCTGAGGAAGTGTCTGACAAAAATGGTTTGCCTGCAAACCCCCAAACGTAGCATATTTATTTTCTAATGACAGCACCTAAAATAGTTTATCTGTTTATCATTAAATCAGCCTTAACTCTGGTTAAGAGTTTACTTTTGTAGGGCTCAGCATACTGGAGATTCTATCAGTTCATTTAACCCCCACAAATCATTAGAAGACACATTTGACCTCCATACACATGAGATGATCAATGTGTTCCTTTTTCCTTTTCCTTATAAGGAAAGTGATGAAGGAAGAGCAAAATAACTGAAAAAATACTCCATTCATTGTATATACAGGGACATTTACACCCTTGACTGTGTATGGAGAATTGGTTTTGTGACCTTGGGCACTGTCAAGGTTAAAACCAAAAATGAAGAGAGGGTAAGAATTTGGCTGTAGTATGTTTTAGTTTTGTTGGTATTATCATTTTGAAAATTACGTCAGATAAATATGAGGATGTAGTCTCATCCTCCATGACTTTCCGACTCTTGAGTCCCGATTAACATGCAGGTGTCCCTGTAATGTTAGTTTACTTACAGAAAACAAGTAGATGGCAGGGTACCCAACCCCTGCAGAGCAGCCTCTTCTGCTCACCCCAGTGTGCCATTGAAGTGCTGTTTTCCACGTGCCCCATGATACGGAAAAGATCAGGAGTAACTATTATATTTAACCTACCCCAACTTTACTCTCGAGGAAACTCATTGGAATTATTTTATTTCTAGTATTTCCAATATAGGTCACTGACATTTTACTAGGCAATTGGAGATTTTTCATGAAGTCTATTTATCAGTCTATCTGGAGGGATATATTTTAGTCTATATTTTTGATCATCCAAGTAAAGAAACAAACCAGGTAATATTATTCCATGGAGAAGGAAACCTTGGGGCAAAGTTTGTTAATTATTTTAAAAGGTTACAATTCTTTTCTAGCCTTTGATTATGTGTTGAAAATGCTGTCTTTTTACAGTGAAATTTAAATCCTATCTTCCCAAGAAATTTGGGTAGCAAGAAAAGATTTTAGCTTTTTCAAGTGTTTAGAAACTTTGAAGCTGATTAGGGAAATAATAAAATATGGGGCATAGAATAATTACAGACGCAAGTGACCTTGTGTTGTATGTTTATAACAGTAGTTCAGGGAAGACACAAGTTAGATAGGACTGGAGTTGTTATGGAAGGCTTGATTCAGGAGGTGTACATTTAGGATTTTTTCTGGTATGTCAAGGGGGCAACAAGAACAACTTGATATTTTACGAAAACAATTCTGGTGCATTAAGAAGGAAGGTTTCAGAATAGTAAAACTGAAGGTGGAAGAAACATACAGTCTTTTTCTTGACAATAATGCTTTCTTCTTCTAGACTTCTAGTGAAATTATAAACACTACAACTCAAGGGAGTGTGTTTCTATAACTGTTCCATATCCTGTATTTTCTTTTTAACCTGTTTCTAAACACCTGAAAGAGCCAAAAAGCTAGTCTTGCTACCCAGTAGGAGGAATCTTTTTTTTTTTTTTTTTGACGGAGTCTCGCTCTGTCGCCCAGGCTGGAGTGCAGTGGCCGGATCTCAGCTCACTGCAAGCTCCGCCTCCCAGGTTTACGCCATTCTCCTGCCTCAGCTTCCCGAGTAGCTGGGACTATAGGCACCACCACCTCGCCCGGCTAGTTTTTTCTGTTTTTTTAGTAGAGACGAGGAGGAGGAATCTTGACTCCTCTCCTTCTACTGTTCAGGCAGACTTTTGGGTCTTTGAGGTCTGAGATTTCTTCAGAGGGTGAAAGAAGTTAATTCCCTTTTTGGGGGGATCATATTGGCAACAGGAAACTGCAAAGTGGGTAGTTCAAACCTTTTTTATACTTTGACACCATCAAGGTGATCAAATTGTTTCCTTTTCTTTTTAGAGAGAGAAATGGATGGAGGTAGGGTTCTTTTAGGACTGGGGAAGAAAGAGGCTGGATCACCAGGTGCAGGTTGTGGGCAGTTCTTCACAGTCCCAGGGACAGAAAGGGCACCTAGAACCCAGCTGTGGTCCTGTGGCGCATGGAGGTTCTCTGTGGATGCAGAGCATAAGCTTCCCCCTGTGTTTGAGCCTGGCGTGGGGCAGAGGAGGTACCTGTCTTGGGATGACCTGCTTAGGCCCTGAAAAGGAGCAGGCACCAGTAACCACTGCAGATGGCTGCTCCAGCTGACTGCACCACCTTCTTCTTCTTCTTCTTTTTTTTTTTTTTAAGACAGAGTCTCACTCTGTTGTACAGGCTGGAGTACAGTGGCATGATCTCAGCCCACTGCAACCTCCATCTCTTGGGTTCAAGCGATTCTCCTGCCTCAGCCTCCCAAGTAGCTAGGACTACAGGCACACGCCACCACACCTGGCTAACTTTTGAATTTTAGTATAGATGGGATTTCACCATGTTGGCCAGGCTGGTCTCCAAATCCTGACCTCAAGTGATCTGCCTGCCTCGGCCTCCCAAAGTGCTGGGATTACAGGTGTGAGCCACCATGCACAGCTGACTCTACCTTCTTCTAGATTTAATTTGGTTAAGTAAAAGGTATGACAGACTGAAAATAATAGAGTGATTCATTCATTTGTCAGGAAACTATAATATTTCAGGAAGAAAGAAGAACCTGTGACTACAAAAAGGTGGTCATGGGAGCAGCCATGATGGAAATTCTTAAGAAGCAACTGACAGGGCTTGGAGCCCATGGAAATGTTGAGGTAATGCAGGGAAACATGATTCAGAGATTTCACGTGGGAATAACACAGAGGGTAGTAAAAACCAAGTGAATTTTAAAGCTTAATATTAATAGATAAGTTGAATGTTATTTTTCCACACAAAGAAAAACATGCAAAATTATATTACTTATAGGAGAGAATCACATACCAAAATCCCGTCAGAGAGACAAGCAGGTCATCAGGTTCAAAGAATATTTAGATTTATGAAAGCATAGTGGATACCTTGCCTTGCTTCTCTTTGGAATAAATGTGCTACCAATGATCCACTATCATGGAATCACATCTGAAAAAGGGAGATCATGGTGCTCGCTTTGGCAGCACATATACTAAAATTGGAATGATACAGGGAAAGATTAGCATGGCCCCTGTGCAAAGATAATACATAAATTTGTGAGGTGTTCCATATTTTGTTTTTTAAAAAAGAAAAGCTTGTTGCTCTGTCAGATCGAAACAATACAAAACAAGACTCTACCACCATCACTACCACAAACAAAATCACTCTTTCTTGCTAAAGTTCCCAATAGAAATGAATCCTTGGGCCATTTATTTTAAGTTACTTAGTCTCTAATAACAATGACTATATCTCTGATTTTTGCAGTACTGGTAAGAGACGACCACTGGTGAAAATATAATTGTGCAGAAAAAAGACTATATTTTTATCAGTGATGGACTAACTGCAACTTTGGAACTTTGCTACCCTTTCCACTGTGTGTGTGTTTCCTTCAAATACCTGTATTTTGTATTTGGTGAACCAGTTTTCTAAATCCAGATTTTCTTGAAAAACTGCAAGTAAAGATTATTTTCTCTTTGCAATGCTTCATTCTTGAAATCTTCTGTTAAGTGTTGCTGGGCACAACAAGGTACCCTGAGGGACTGATTCAGGAGACCTAACAAACTGTGTTGCCCAAGAAAGGCACTCCTTGCAGAGTGCTTGTGCAGAAAGGAGCCAGCGGGAATTTCAGGATGAGGTAACAGCCTTGCTCTTGTTGACTGCTTCTGTTTCCACGTTGTGTTTATGACTTTCTATTTCCATTTCTGAAGTAAGCCTGTGTTTATTACTGATGTGCATACTACCATTTGGTTTTT
The DNA here is from genome assembly GCF_002776525.5 of Piliocolobus tephrosceles. Classification (NCBI taxonomy): domain Eukaryota; kingdom Metazoa; phylum Chordata; class Mammalia; order Primates; family Cercopithecidae; genus Piliocolobus; species Piliocolobus tephrosceles. Next base: position 10,425,680 of record NC_045437.1, read on the forward strand.
GCTTTGGTGGCAGGAATGTTGAGTGGTGGTCTTACAGTCTAAGACCTGCATTTTCTTAAGGCAGCAGGCAACAGGGAAGTCAGTTGAGTCCCTTCCGACACTTATTATAGATCTCTTCTGATCACTGATGGAGCCCTATGTGTAGATGGTCTTTGTTGTGCACCATTAGAAACTTAAATGTCTCAAACTGATGAGAGAAAATATATTTTTCCAGAAGGTCAGCTGGACTAGAGAGCAACCCTGGATGACAAACATCACAACCCCTTTGTCTTCGAGGTCTTAGTAGTTCTATGGCCCTCTTGTTTCTGGAGTTGCTAAAACTGACTTGTGGGTTTTTGCTGAGGTGCTCCGAGTTTATTTTTTTCCAAAAAACTTCTTTATTGCAGTAAAAGACTTATAAAATTTACAATTTTATCCATTCTAACTATCTAGTTTGTTGATATTATGTCAACTCATATCATTCTACAATCATACATCTCTAGAAATCTTTTCATCTTGCAAAACTGAAACTTTAAAAGCATTTAAACAACTTTCCAACCCCTCCCTTCAGCCCCTGGAAACTCTCATTCTACTTTCTGTCTCTATGAATTTGACAACCAGGTACCTTATATAAATGGCATCATAAAGGATTTGTCTTTTTGTGACTGGATTATTTCACTTAGCATAATGTTCTTAAGGTTCATCCGTGTTGTAGCGTATGTCAGAATGTACAATCCGTTTTTTTTTCCAGACAGGGTCTCACTCTGTCATCCAGGGTGTAGTGCAGTGGTGCAATTTTAGCTGACTGCAACCTCTGCTTCCTGGGTTCAAGCAATTCTTGTGCCTCAGCCTCCTGAGTAGCTGAGATTACAGGTATGTGCCACCATACCCAGCTAGTTTTTTGTATGTTTAGTGGATACCGGGTTTTACTATGTTGGCCAGGCTGGTCTTGAACTCCTGGCCTCAAGTGATCTGCCCACCTTGGCCTGCCAAAGCGTTGGCATTACAGGTATGAGCCACTGCACCCAGCCAGAACTTTCTTTTCAAGACTGAATAATATTTCATTGTGTATATATACCATATTTTGCTATTCTTCTGTTGATGAATAATTAGCTTATACTTCATTTTCACCATTGAGAATAATGGTGTGAACATGGATGTACAAATATCCTTTTACTTTCAGTCTATTTCTGTCTTTGAATCTAAAGTAAGTTTTCTGTAGGCAACATATAATTGGATACTATTTTTTAATGCACTCTGTCAATCTCCGTCTTTGATTAGAGAATTTATCCATGTATATTTAAAGTAATTACTCATAAAGAGGGTCTTGTTTCTAGCGTTTTGCTGTTTTCTATATGCCTTATAGCTGTTTTTGTCCCTAATTTCCTGCATTACTATCTCCTTTGTGTTGTTTTTTGTAGTTAAATGCTTTAATTTCCTTATTTTCTTTTGTGTATATAGTTTAATGATTTTCTTTGTGGTTACTACAGGGATTACATTTAACATTATAATTTGAATTTATACCAGCTTAACTTCAATAACATACAAACACTTTGTTCATTTACAGTTCCATCCTACACTTTTCAGTTATTGATGTCACACAATTACATCTTTGAACATTGTGTGTCCAAAAGATAAATAATTGTTTCTTTTACAATGAATTAGTCTCTTAAATTATGTAGAAAAAAATGTGGAGTTATGAAACAAAGTCACAATAATGTTAGCTTGTAAACCAGTAATTGTTTTTTCTTAAATGTATTGAATTATGTAGAAAACAAAAGTAGCATTATAAACCATTGTTAAAACAATATGAGCTTTATAACTGCCCACGTATTTATCTTTACTAAGAGCTTTATTTCTTCTTATACCTTTGAATTATTGTTTAGTGTTCTTGCATTTCAACATGCAGGACTCCCTTTAGGATTTCTTACAGAGCAGGTCTAGTGGTAATGAACTCTCTTGGTTTCTGTTTATCTAGGAATGTCTTAAGTTTTTCTCTCACTTCTGCTGGACATAGGATGCTTGGCTGACAGTTTTCTTTTTCTTTCAGCACCATGACTATATCAACCTCTGGCCTTCAAAATTTTGATTTAAAAATCAGCTGATAACCTTATTTTGGATTTCTTGTGTGTGATGAGTCACTTCTCCCTGCTTTCAAGATTCTTTGTCTTTCAACAATTTGATTGTAATGTGCTTCAGTCTGGGTATCTTTGAGCTTATCCTATTTGAATCTCATTGAGTTCTTGAATGTTTATATTTATGCCTTTCATTAAATTTGGTAAATTTTCAGCCATTATTTCCTCTAACAATCTCTCTATCCCTTTCTCACTTTTTTTCTCCTGAGTCTTTTGTAGTGTGTATTTGATCCTCTTGATGATGTCCACAGAACCCTTAAGCTCTGTTCCTTTTCTTCGATCTTTCTTCTTTCTGTTCTCCAAAGTCAATAATTTCAATTTTCCTAACTTAAAGTTTGTTGATTCTTTCTTCTCCCTGCTCAAATCTGCCTTTGCAATTCTTTAGTGAATTTTTCATTTCAATTATTGTACTTTTCAGCTCTAAATTTTTTTTGTTTAAGATTTTCTATGACTTTATTTATGTTTTCATTTTGTTCACACATCATGTTCTTGACTTGACTTTCTCCATATCTTTCTTTAATTCTTTGAACATCTCTAAAACACTTGTTTTAAAGTCTTTGTCTAGTAGCTCTGCCTTTGTGCCATTTTTCAGCTATGGTTTCTGGTTGTTGTTGTTTTTTTCCCTTTGGCTGGTCATACTTCCCTGTTTCATTGTGCACCTTGTGGTTTTTTGTTGTTGTTGAAACTTAAAATTTGAATGTAATAATGGGTTATCTGGAGATCAGATTCTTCCTCTTTTTCAGGGTTTGTTTTTTTTGTTGTTGTTGTTTTTGTTTTGTTTTTGACTGTTTTAGGCTGTCTCTGTGTTGAGAATTAGCCTTAAGATCTTCACAGATGTTTTCTGAGCATGAGAGTTTCCCTGATCAAGCACAATGGCTCTCTTATTTCTCTTGTATAGGCAGTTGCTTTTGAATATGCTAGTCTTTAATGACTGGCTCCCAAAAAGGAAAAAGAAAAAAACAAAGTGGATGAGGAGGGTGAGTGTGTCAGCTCTTTAAATCCTTTGAAAATAACTTTAGCCAAAGATGGAGGGGCTTGCAATCATGGTATGTGTGTGTGCAACAATGGCTGCTTGCCTCTGTGTTTGCATCTCTGTAGTGAGAAGCAGCAATCAGCAGAAAGAACAGATCCCCAATATTTAGAGGACAGAGTATTTTGTGCCAACTCTGGCTTCTGCCAGCTGCAACTAACCTGCTCTAGGAACATGTGCACAGCTACCTGCCACAGGGCTGAGGGGTGGGGGATGGGTAGCTACTGCTGAGCTGAGATTGACCAAATAAACTGTACTTTACTGTCCAAGCCTTCTGAAATTTTTAAGCCTTCAATAGACTCCAGAGTTTCAAAATAGTTACATTCAGTGTGATGGTTAATATTAGGTGCCAGCTTGATTGCACTGAAGGATGCCTAGGTGGCTTGTAAAGCACTGTTTCTGGGTATGTCTGTGAGGGTGTTGTCAGGGGAGATTAACATTTGAGTCAGTGGATTGGGAGAGACAGTGGGTGGGCACCATCCAATCGGCTGCTATAATGGCTAGAACAAAAGCAGGTGGAAAAAGGTGTGATAAGATGGCTTGCTGAGCCTTCTGGCTTTCACCTTTCCCCCATGCTGGATGCTTCTAGCCCTTGAACATCAGACTCCAGGTTCTTTGGCATCTAGACTCTTGGACTTACACCATTGGTTTGACAGGAGCTTTTGGGCCTTCGGCCACAGACTGAAGCCTGCACTGTTGTCTTCCCTCCTTCTGAGGCTTTTGGCATCAGACTGAGCCACTGATGGCTTCTTTCTTCATCAGCTTGCAGACGGCCTATCATGGGACTTCCCCTTGTGGTCATGTGAGCCAATTCTCCTTAATAAACTCCCTTTCATATATACATATATCCTATGAGTTCTCTCCCTCTGGAGAACCCTGACTAACAGACAGATTCTGCCAATGTGATTGTGTCTAGGTGGGGAGACAGATTCCTGGTGCTTCCTACTTCTCCATCAGCCTAGAATCCTCTCCCCTCTCTGAATTTACTTTTCAACAATAATTGATGATATAAAAGGGACGAGCTGATTTCCGTGTGATTGGATGTCTGTAAGCTAGTGTGAAAGAGTTTTTTTCCTTCTGTATATAAAAGGTTGTTTGATGTTTACAATGCTGGAATGTTTTGTCTCTCATTTCTCTTTTGGGAAATATTTGGAGCTTAATTTATAGAAATCTGTCATCTGCACACTATAAATATATCCAATTTAAACACAGTCTATCATCAAAGGGGAAAAATATATGCAAAAATAATATATTTTAAAACTGGTTAATGTGGCTTACAGACCAAATTGGTGAAGCATTCAAAATGGTATTGCTTAGTTACTGAAAATGTCTGAATGCTTGTTAACATGGGAAAGGTCTCTACTGGACTGTCCGGAGATCTCTGACCTCTGGAAACATCTGGAAGGTTCTGAGTGCTTATCTTTTTTTTTCCCCTAAAAATACGTGGAATACTACTTAGCAATCAAAAGGAACACTACACGCTATCATCTGAAAATATTTGAATGATATTATGCTAAGTGAAAAAAGCCAATCTCAAAAGGTTATATATTGTAAGATACCACTTATATAACATTCTTGAAATAACAAAATTATAGAGATGGAGAACAAATTAATCGTTGCTAGGAGTTTAGGATAGTCAAGAAGAGTGTGACTATGACAAGATGGTACGACAAATATCACTGGGCTGAGAGAATAATAATTCTGTAACTTGATAACCTTGATGGTTATACAAATCCACACATGTGATGACACTGTACATACATATTGTAATGTTAATTTCCTGATTTATTGTGTTACAACTACATAAGATATAGCCACTGCTGGAAACTGGCTGAGGGATACATAGGACCCTTCCTTACTATCTTTATAATTTCCTGTGAACCTATAATTTTTTTTCCAGTTAAAAATTAGAAAAGTCACACAGAAATATAGAAATATGCCAAAAAACATGTGCTGACAAAAAGGTGTTAATAAATCTTAACATGTATCCCCTGGTTCAACCCACAATGGACTTGACAAGGATTATAAAAAAATAGCACATATGAGATAAGAAATCCAGTTATAAGTTCCTGAATCCTCCAGCTTACCCAAGAGTTTGCTGGGGATTCTTCTGTTGTATGTGTAAAAACATTTTCTCTGTCTAGAAATTGGTATAACTTTTCTATTCTATGGATGAGACTGATAAATGGGACTCCTGATTTGATGGGCTTATGTAAACAAGTAAGTCCTTATATATGTAATTACAACAAGAAAACTAAAAAATTGCCAATGAAAACACTCTCAGAATGCTTTAAGCTGCTGGTCCTTTAAGAAAAAAATAAAAATTTGGCCAGGTGTGGTGGCTCATGCCTGTCATCTCAGCACTTTGGGAAGCCGAAGTGGGTGAATCATGAGGTAAGGAGTAATCTCAGCACTTTGGGAAGCCGAAGTGGGTGAACCATGAGGTCAGGAGTTCGAGACCAGCTTGGCCAACGTGGTGAAACCCTGTCTCTACTAAAAATACAAAAAATTAGCTGGATGCAGTGGCGGGAGCCTGTAATCTAAGTTACTTGGGAGTTTGAGGCAGGAGAATCGCTTGAACCTGGGAGGCGGAGGTTGCAGTGAGCCGAGATCATGCCACTGCACTCCAGCCTGGGTGACAGAGTAAAACTCTGTCACAAAAAAAAAAAAAAAAAAAAAAAAATATATATATATATATATATATATATATATAGAGAGAGAGAGAGAGAGAGAGAGAGAGACACACACACACACACACACACACACACACACATATATATCTTTCACAAAAGCTTATTTCAAGGAAAGACACAAAGAAATTTCACACTGAATTACATTAACAGCCTTGGTAGCTAGGTTAAAAAATTTAAAGCAAAGAAATAATAGTTGATACTAGGTTAGCAAAGACAAGGGAAAAAATAGCACTAAGACACTTCAGGACCTTTGAGGGTATTTGAAGAGGTTTCAATATTTGGTATCTAAGGTAAAAAGAGTTGATGCAGTATTTTTAGCTAAAGCAAATCTTTGCACAATTAGACTGGTTTGACAATATTAGGGGAAAAACAGAGGAATCTTTCTCCTGGTCTTATCATTTCATAAATCTTTGGTTAGACTGATCTGTTTTATACAAGATTAGGTTATTTCCTCAATTTTTAATAATATGAATTTTTAAGATTTCCAATTCTAGGTTTATTAGACAGATAGGCTAACACTATTATTTGAAAATTTAAAAAGGTTAATAAGTGCTCAGCTAGACTGAATTTCAATAACTCCTGTTTCATGAAGGAGTTGCTCTTCTTCACTTTAGGGAATTCTACAACAATCTGTTACTGAGTTACTCCATTAAACTCCTCTGAGTAAAGTTTTTAATGTCCTCTTCTTGAAAAAACACTGTCCACTAAACACATAGGCACACACATATATGCGCTTCAACTATCTGCAAATGTACAAATGTCCTGGACTTGTTCGAGTTGCTAATTCATGAAATACAAAACAATATATCAAACTGTTGGAGGAAGTACATTGTGAGGAACCACAGGCAGCTTTCTGGAATCTCAGCTGATCTCAAGTACACACAGGCAACTGTCTCCTAGCCTTCTCTATGTCTGTGAGGAAACAACTCAGTTACATGGTTTCAAAGTTATAACTAATATGAAAAGTTGATGCTGTATGTGTTAGTTTTCTAACGCTGCTATAATATATCACCACAGGTCCAGTGCTTTAAAACTAGATACATTTATTATTTCACAGTTCTGCAGGTTAGAAGTACAACACTGGTCTTACTAGGCTACAATTAGGGTGTGGGCAGGACTGCATTCTGGGAGCTCTAGGAGAGAATCATTTTCTTGCCTTTTCCAGTTTCTAGAGGCCACCTGAGTTCCTTGGCATGTAACCCTCTGTTTCTAACTTTAAAAGCAACAACGGGCCTTTCTTGTGTCACATAGCTCTGACCCTCTCATTTGCCCCCAACTGCTCCCTTTTCCACTTTAAGGACCTTTGTGATTACATCAGGTCCACTGGGAGAATCCAGGGTCTTCTTCCTATCTCAAGGTTAGCTGATTGTCAACCTTAATTCCTCTTGGCCATGTAAGGTGACAGAGTCACAGGTTTGGGGGAATAGGCTCTGGACATCTTTGGGAGGACATTATTCTGCCCACTACACTACACTAGGTACAATAGTTGTAAAATAATATGAATGTGTCTCTAAAATAATGGAATGCAGTTTTGTTTATCAAGGAATAAAGTGTATCTCAGGTTAAAAAGTCTGGCTGTGTGTTAATATGTAAAATGAAGCCATATTTGAGGATGTGCAATAAGTTATGGAAAGTTTGAGAAGAAGTTAATCTTATTTGCCTTGGTTTATGATGCCTGGAAATAATGAACTTGAAGAAAAAAAACACTGAAAGGTGTTACAGTCTTTATAAAGTTTGTGTAATTTTGATGAGTTTACTCACGAGATAGAGTAAAGGCTTGCGAACTCTCTACTGCAAATGTTACATGAGTAGGTTACGAAAATAATAAAGTTAGAGTTGGGTTTTCCCTCTGAGTGTATCTGAGTATATACTCTGTTTTCAGTAAGAAATTGTGAAGCATAGTCTGTGCCCAAAGAACAAAAGCTTCCTTTCTCACTAAAATCCTCCTACTTGATATCCTGTTAATGTTTTTTTTTTTTTTTTGTGCTTTTGTTAATCTCTTGAGTCACTTTTAGCAAAATTTCCTCACTTGTGGAAATGCTAGAGTTCAATCTTTCAAATTAATATTTAGTAAAAGATCCTTGCTCATGAAAATGCTAGCGTTCCTAATAACTTCTTTAACCACTTTATTATAAATATTATCATGCTGAGCCAAGCTGAAGTTACGTCTTGTCTTTAGCCACTCCAGATTTACACTCATATCTTGCATCCCCAGATAACTCTTTTTGAAATTGCCCTGCACAAATCTGCACCCCTACAGTCAAACTAATACAACTTTTTTTTTTTGGACAGAGTTTCACTCTTGTTACCCAGGCTGGAGTGCAATGGCATGATCTCGGCTCACTGCAACCTCTGCCTCCTGGGTTCAAACAATTCTCCTTCCTCATCCTCCCAAGTAGTTGGGATTACAGGTGCCCACCACCACACCTGGCTAATTTTTTGTATTTTTTGGTAGAAATGGGATTTCACCATGTTGGCCAGGCTGGTCTCGAACTCCTCATCTCAGGTGATCCATGCACCTTGGCTTCCCAAAGTGCTGGTAAAGATTACAGGCGTGAGCCACCGCACCTGGCCTCAAACTAATACAACTTTTAGAAGTATCTTCTACATCTAAAGCATCTCTGGGGTTTCTCACAAAGCTTCTGGTGACACTAAAGATTTTTCTTCTTCACCTTATGAGAAAAGGAATCCTAGAAATAATTAGCTATGTTCAGCATTTTGTAGATTTTTATTTGGTTTAATATTATGGTGAGAGCTCCTGTTCATCAAGAATCCAATACAAAAAGACCTGCCAAATGAAAACATGAAAAGCTCAACCACCACTTAATTATGATGAGTAAAATATGAGCATCATGATTATGATTCAGCAGTGATGACCTTTTCATTGTGGAGAGAGGCACACTCTCTTTCATGTTAAAGAATGGCACAATAATGGTCAACAATTTTTTAAAAGATGACCCCATTTCCACATTTAAAATAGACTTTTCAGTTGGTGGTAATCCAAACACACATTGGATGGAATAAATTAAAAGGCCGTGGAGATTGTTCTGCGCCCTCACCACTTTCATGGCAGTCACTGACTAGTTCTTTATGAAACAAACTGGCCTCAATTTGGATATTAGTGGTTATAATGAGTTAACAACCAGACCTATTCAGCCTTAGCACCAACAAGTGGTTTCTGATTTTTTGTCACACTATCCTAAATACCCCTGCCAAAGCCATGGGTCAGTAATGATGTCTGCTGGAAGAAACATCACAAAAGCTTGATTAAAGGACTCTAAAATTGGACCTTAGTTACACGCATCCCTGTATCAGCTGATATCACTACCACAAATGAAGACTACCAAGGGACTGAGTCAGGAGTTCCAGAACTTGTTTGCATTGGAGGCAGAAAACTTTGAGAAACTGGAGTGCCTACTAATCCAAGATCAACAAAACAAGGATTAATTACCTCAAAAAAAATGACACAAATTTCACTGTGATTACTGTCCTGATTTGATTCAGGCATGTTATAGAAGCCTTCTTTCTATTTCCTCTGTCTCCAGTGCTTGATCCAACAGGTTAAGCTTATAAAGACTAGAATAAAACATTCCTTAAATGGTATCTTCTAATTAATCCTTCAAAATTCATTTTAAAAATCCTTTAAAAATTTTAAAACAGAAGATGATAATAAATTATCAGGAAAAGCTAATAATTATAACAGTCCTGCAAATATGACATACATTGATTGGTCTGAAACTATACAACAACTGAAAGCAATAGTTACATTATTATTTAACTATTATTATTACTAATCTGGGTGTTTTTCTTTAGCCATAGGCTTTCATATTTACCTAGAATCTGTCCTCCTTCCTACCAGAATGTAATTGAGTAAATCAAATCTGTAATGACCATGCCAGAGATGTTACATTTAAAGGGAAATATGATCTAATTGGACATGACAAGCTCATTTAAAATGACTGCATTTCATATGTAGAGTTAACGCCTACACCATCCTGCCAGGACACTGGCTTGGTTCATGTTGTGTAGCTTACGGTAGGGGTCCCCAAGCCCTGGGCCATGGAACAATACTGGTCCATGGTCTGTTAGGACCAGGCCACACAGTAGGAGGTGAGCAGCAGGTAAGCAAGCATTACAGCCTGAGCTTTGCCTCCTGTGAGATCAGTGGTGTCATTAGATTCTCACAGGAGTGTGAGCCCTATTGTGAACAGTGCATGCGAGGGATCTAGGTTGCACACTCCTTATGAGAATCTAATTAATGCCCAATGATCTGACGTGGACACTTTCATCCTGAAACCATCTTCCCCACCAACCTCAGTCCATGGAAAAATGGTCTTCCATGAAACTGGTCCCTGCTGCCAAAAGGGTGGGGGAACGTTGGCTTAGGGAATCCCAACCCTACAGGTAGTATGGGCAGGAGCACTGAAAACTTGGAGCTCAGAGAGATGGAATAATCTTTGAGACATAGGTAATGGGCGTGAAACCTGGAAGAGGCGAACATTGAATCTGAAAGTTCTGGATTACTGATTTCAGTAATCCAGAATCAAATATTTCTGCCACAGATATAAAAGTGACCACAAAACAAAAGTTAACCCTCAAGATTTAACATCATATAGCTCTAATTTTTATAACCATGCCAAGGGGTCTTTGTGAATGAATCAACACTGCTCACTATACCTATGTCTATACAACTGGTTTGATAAGACAACATATCAAATTAATGATCACAAATAAGAAAACTGCTAACCAAACACCTGTGGCTAAATCTATTTTAGGGACAGAACGTCAGCATTAGGAAGAAGTGTAAAGGCAAACCAGTACCCAGCTCTGCTCCGGTCATGGCAGTGTGCACATCACGTGCTTGTCACAGTCCCCATTCAGGGAAACAGAATGAAGCCAAGCTCAGGGAAACGAACCCACAACAAACAAGCAAACAAACCAAACACACAACCGCCTTTCTACTGTAGTCCCAAATAATGAATCTTTGACCCATTTCCTAACAGTTGCAGACTCCCTAATTAACATCATCTCTGACATTGGCAACACCAATATGTGACAATGTGATCAACTTGTGAGAAAACTGCTGTTTGCCCAGCATGACCTGACTGAATGCAACCTTACAAACCAGGGTCATTTTGTACTTAGTTTTAAATGTAGAGGGTTGGTCTTAATTCTGGCTCCCCTGCCACAATCCATAAGAAAACCCTTTTCTCATCTTGATGCTTTTTCTTTCTGTCTTCCTTTCACACAGTGGAAAATGGTTGTGGCAACACCAACCCTCTGGATTGATCATACCAGTCCCCTTTTCCCAGAAAGGGACCTGTTCATCTCCACATCTGCCCCTTTGCTCTTGCTAGATTCAAATAAATATTTCACGAGATGCCTTGATTTTTTAAAAAATGAATCTTCTTTTGTAATCTGCCTGTTGTTTTAATTGATTAGAGATTTATTCAAATAGAAAAAGAGAGAGAGAAGGAATAGTAAGAAGGGACCAGCTGGAGCCAGGGGATCAAATAGTTGCTATGGGCAGATGATAAGACAAATTCTAGAAGGTACACTAAAGTTCCTTATGCTTTTTTCTAATAACCATTATTTTAAAAAACAAGTACAGGCCAGGCATGCTGGCTCACACCTGTAATCTCAGCACTTTGGGAGGCCGAGGCTGGTGAATTACATGAGGTCAGGAGTTCGAGACCAGCTTGGCCAACATGATGAAACCCCATCTCTACTAACAATGCAAAAAGTAGCCAGGCATGGTGGCACATGCCTATAGTCCCAGCTACTTGGGAGGCTGAGGCAGAAGAATCAGTTGAACCTGGGAGGCAGAGGTTGCAATGAGCCGAGATCACACCACTCCACTCCAGCCTGGGCAACACAGTGAACTCTATCTCAAAAAAGCAAACAAACCAAAAAAAAAAAAAAACCCAAAAAATTAGCTGGGCGTGGTGGTGGGTGCCTGTAATCCCAGCTACTCGGGAGGCTGAGGCAGGAGAATTGTTTGAACCCGGGAGGTGGAGGTTGCAGTGAGCTGAGATCACGCCATTGCACTCTAGCCTGGGCGACAGGGTGAGACTCAGTCTCAAAAAAAACAAAAACAAAAACAAATACAGACCTGTAACACATATAAGATCCTATTTCACATGCCTGAATTGGGAAGCAGTTGGTCTGAGAAAACGATTCAAAGAGTAACTCAGTCCTCTGAAAAGAAATAACATTGAATGACGCAGAATCTTATAGGTTTATGGCATACGGTATGCGGTTCTTTCAAGAGTTATTACACTCAAATAAATAACTTATTCCATCTTTTTGGAAGACAAAAGGAATTGTATGTTTCAGCACCTTGTCTCATCCAGGGGAATTCACTGAATTAGATTCTGAGAAATTCTCACACTGTTGAAGTGTGAAGAACTAAGAAAATGAGTAGAACTATGGGCAAGAAGGTGGCTGAGATACGCATATTTCACTAGTATAAGAATGATTCTAAAAATAAAAATGGCAGTTAATTAACAAGAGATTTGCTGAAGTTCCTTTTTGAACTAGAAATAAATTGATTTTTGAGAAATACTGAAAATGAGGCAAGCAACTAATATGATACATTTTAACAGGATTTAAATAATTTGATGAACTATTGAGCATGATAGCCATAAAAATAATTATCTCAATTCATTGACTAATTTTAGCACAAAGGAATGATGAAAATTCAAACTTACAGATTCTAGCTTCAGGGGAGAAACCTATGAAGGGTGTTTTATTTTTAAGTCAAGATTGCTATCTAGCAAAGACCCAAGAACTCTCCTAAGATGAAAATTTCAGAGGACAATGGTCTGTCTGAGACAGATGAGATCAGTGTTTCTCTGAAGACAAGTTTGTTTTCAGGAATAGAATCTGAAATTAGTCCTCCAACCTGAGCGACACTGGAATAGCAGTCATTCATTGACTACTGCAGTGGCTTAATGATGAATTAGAAAATCACATTCCCTCATTCTTGCTTTTCCAAATTGATTTACACCTCTGCCAAAATAAAAATCAGACCCAATTAAGGATATGGAGAGAGGGAATCATCTGTTGGTTTTCTTCATAGGCTATTAATCATAGATGACATTATGTAGTGTTCTAACTTTTTCAAGAACATTCATATTCTTTATTTCCATTTGTGTCTTACATTACCCTAGGGATATAAAAATGGCAGGTGTAATTTCCACTTTATCCAGAAGACAAATAGAAGTTAAATGGTATGGGAAAGGTCACAGAGCTGTCTCCTGAGCTTTGGTGACCATAAGTGTCTTAGGCAGAAGCTCTTCTCTCCAGCCTAACCCTCCTTTACTCTTTCCTCTGAGCTCTTTTCACACAGATAGATTGCATTTACCAGCTGTGTGACATCTTCCCCATCATGCATTTATTCAGCCAGTCATTCCAAAAACATTCATTGAAGTTGCATCTAGTTTGCTGATGTATATAATTTATCCTTCTATCATATAAACTGAGGATAGGATGACAGCTAACAAACCTATGTCTACTGATAAATTAATACACAAATTGCATGAGGCATTTGATCACACAAGGTAAGAAAGTGCAACAGTACTTTGATAATTGAAAATTGCATTCACATTTATCCTGTTGCAGTTGTTATTTACATCTATGCAGGTCTGGGGAATACCAGTTTTATAAGATGCTATATTATAAATAGGGTTTCACTGCAACATAAATGCAGGAAATACTGTACTTCATACTCATCTCAGAGATTTATAGCGTATTAGTAAATTTACTTTGAATTAGCAAAGTAAAGGCTCTGAGCAGACCAACAGACACAATGAAGCCAAGTGTTCAACTTTGTTTAAGCACAGGTATTGCCAAACTTATCAGAATAGAGAAATTTATCAGAATAGAGAAAGACGTCTTGGGCATGGCATCCATTCCCTTTCCAGAGAAGTGGGGGTCTGAGGGCTCAGTCTGGGGCCCTGCTGTTACTGTTCTTGTGCCTTCTATTAAGTTTTCATGTCATCAAGTGCACACAGATCTTTACACCACAGAAGTTGTAATTTCACAACTTAAATTAATGTTGATGAAAACCAGAACTGAAAGAAAAACTCTTACTATGAAAAAGGGATGGTCAGAGAAGATGTGTGCTAGTCTGTTTTTAGTGTTGGCTGATGGGAGCAGTTCACCTCAATATACTTTATTCCTAAATGCATCTGTCTTGTTCTTACATTATACATGCACACCTTGTTCACAGAGGACTTCATAAACTAGAGAGATACATGGCATTAAAGAAGGATATATAATTATTTGCTTAAAATTTCATCTTCCTTATTAACCAATGAGAAGTTTATGGATGAATTCCAAGATGGCTCTCAAACAGAGGAAGTTCACTGTATGAAACTCATTTAATTGTGTTGCCCACATCAATTTGTCCTGGGACCTACCACCCAAGCCAAGTGCTGGTTTCCACATGGCAATTCTACTTCTAATGTAAATTATGGAATTGAACTTTGGATACCAGGAAGTCTTAGGTGGCTTTAGGTCACTGGTTCACCAGGGTCTGATTTGGCTTATAAAAAGCCTGTACATCTAGGATTTCCTCCAGAGCTGAAATAGACCTAAGAAGGCAGCAAGCCTACTGTGGCTTCGGGTGGTTGGACCATCACTTTATCTCTTTTTCTAACACATATAATGGGGCCCTAATTACATTCCAGGTGCCTGAATTTTTCCAGATCTTACAAAAGACTCGTCCTTCTTATGTTTAGGAGGTAATCTTCTTCCCTAGACACAAGATAGTTTAGATGGTTCTAACCAACAAAAGAGATAGCAGCGTTTCTTAAAAAATGCTTCCAATCACTTGTCCTCACTTTGAGATTGATCTTTAATAGTGTTAGCTTACAAAACTTTTGATATCTAGGTCAGAGCTTATTTTTCATTTTTTGTTTTTTATTTTTTTTGGATAAAGGAATTGGGCCTCTTTTGTATTTTTATAGTACACAGAATTTCTATTTCAAGAAAAATAACATGAGAACCCAAAGATACTTAAAATGTATTTTAGTAAAATTGATTTGTGCTTTAGATATTTCTCCAAATTTCCTAGCTGGTGACAACACTATTCCTATGAACTGTAAGAATGTCTCAGGCTATATAATATTGACTGTATCTTTGTTAATTAACCACAGTAGACATTTTAAATGAAACTGTTAGCATTACTATTAATCTACCCAGGATTCCAGCATTTATATTGTAGGCTTATGTTGAATGCATACAAGATTTATATTTGATGAGTGTAAAACTTTGGTGGTTGTATTTGTGCTAAACTAAAAAAAAAATCAGTAGCTATATGTTATAATTGTATGAACTATTCACAAGTAGATAGGTAGAAAAAACATAAGGTATGATGAAATGAATAAAAAGAGACCAAGTAGATATAAAAACAGAAGCAAAAAATGAGCTTAGAAGACCAAAAATGGACAAAAGTTTACTTTCACTAATTTCACTCAATTAAAATGACTTATTGTTATATCTGAGCCAAGCTGATGACCCACTTTTTACAAGCAATATTAATGCTGTAAAATTTCAGGAAAAGAAAAGAAGCTGCAGTGCTGTGGCAACTTCTTTATTGGGATGGGATTTCACTTGTAGCAAAGGGAGAAAGATTTGATGAGTACAAGAGATTGCATGGAAGATTAAAAAAGCAGGAAAATACTAGACACAGGGCTTCTGTACATCAGTTGGCTCAAACCTCAGGAAAGTGTTCAGTGTTTGAGTTTTCTCTTCTGAAATTGCAATTTTTGGAAAACTTTAAGTATCTATTTGTCTCCCTCACTAGGGAGCCCAGGCAGGGGATAGAGGCTGTCATTCACACTTGGCTGAGAGTAACCGGCCCACAGGCACAGGCCCTGCATCTTCCAGCAGGTTGTACAGCGGGGTAGCAGCCTCTGCCCGGCAGGACTGATGTTCCTGGCTGTCTGCTCTCATTCTGCAATGAGGTACCGTGACAGGAGGTCCTTTCCCTTGGTAAGAATGACTTCTTAGCAGTGTCACCTTCCGAAATGCAGGTGCCAAGCATGCCCTGCACACTGCCCTGCCACTCTGTCAAGCCCATTTGGCATCATCTGACAGACGACAGTGAGCTGGGTGATCATCTGCTAGGATTGCAGGAGCCTACATGTTGGTCGACAAGTAGCTTAATTATTATTACACAGTGACTACGGTCAGCCTCATCAAACCAACCCAAACCACACGAATCCACACAACCATCCAGCAAAGAGAGCAGTCTTCATATTACACGATATTTCCTATGTACATTTCATAATTCAATATAAGCAGTCCCTCCTACCCTATTTTCAAATGGAGGCAGTGTGTGCATAGATCATATGGGGAGAGAAGGATGCAAGAGGGAGTGGGGGAAGGTGCCAGGCTCTGTTTATAATAACAATCAGATCTTGCAATATCGAATAGAGTGATACTCATTACTCACTCACTCAACTCACTTGCAAAAGAAAGTGTGGGTTGTTGACTTCTTTGTACGTCTGAAGATTCAGTGATGTTTGTTTGGTTTAACATAATTCCACTGGTTAAACAGAGCTTATGCAGCAACTGTTTTCCTTCCAGTGTCACATTGCTAAGGTCAAGTTCAGGTGAGCATGGGTCTGAATACAGATCCAGGAGGAGAGTGGTGGACAGGGAAGGGATAGATGCTGGTGCTCAAAGGAAACTGTCACTTGAGACAGCACAGGATCAGCTGGTGGTTCTGCTATTCCTCACGTGAGTCAGGGCACAGCAGAGCTGGAGAAAAATGTAGGACTTTAGGGGTTTCCGGGTAGTGCCCCCTTGGGCCACCACTGGGGACCCTACGGGCCCCTCAAAATGGCACTTCTTTCTTTTCCTTTGCATTAGTTTCCTGTGACTGCTTCGATGGATTACTACAAACAGGGTGGCTTAAAAACTCAGAAATGTATCTCTCACAGTTCTGGAAGTCACAAGTCTGAAATTAAGGTATCAGC
Source organism: Piliocolobus tephrosceles (assembly GCF_002776525.5). Taxonomy (NCBI): domain Eukaryota; kingdom Metazoa; phylum Chordata; class Mammalia; order Primates; family Cercopithecidae; genus Piliocolobus; species Piliocolobus tephrosceles. The sequence continues at coordinate 10,442,505 of NC_045437.1, forward strand.
AGACAGGGCCGTGCTCCCTCCTGAGGCTCTAGGGGAGGCCTGGCATTTATTCTGGTGGCTCCTGGCATTTGCTGGATTGGGGCTGTGACTTAGTCTATTTGCATTGCTATAAAAGAATACATGAGACTGGGTAATTCATAAAGAAAATAAGTTGATTTGGATCATGGTTCTGCAGGCTGTACAAAAAGCATGGTGCCAGCATCTGCTTTTGGTGAGGGCTTCAGAAAGCTTCCACTCATGGCAGAAGGCGAAGGGAGCCAGTGGTGAGTGAACAGATCGTATGGGGAGAGAAGGATGCAAGAGGGAGGGGGGTAAGGTGCCAGGCTCTGTTTATAATAACAATCAGGTCTTGCAGTATCAAATAGAGTGATACTCATTACTCACTCATTAAGGCACCAAGCCGTTCCTGAGGGATCTGCCCTGTGACCCACATACCTCCCACCGGGCCCCATCTCCCACAGTGGGGATTGTGTTCCAACATGAGATTTGGAGGGGACAAACGTCCCAACCAAATCAGGCTGCATCGCTCCCATCTCTGCCTCCGCCCTCACATGGCCTTCTCCTCTGCGTCTGTGTCATCTCCTCTAGTGTCTCTTACAAGGACACTTAGCTTTGGATTTACAGCCCACTTGGGTAATCGAGGATGATCTCATCTCAAGACCCTTAACTTGACTGTATCTGCAAATACTCTTTTTCCAAATAAGGTCACACTCACAGATTCTGGGGACTTGGATGGATTTTTGGGGGCCCACCATCTCACCCACTACACTTTCCTCATCTCCTCTCCATTCCTCCTTTTTCTTAAAGAATGTTCCCTTCCCTTCTCTGTCCTCTCTTCCTTTCTTCCACTGATTAGTTGGAGACTCAGGACCTTCCTCCTTCCTGGTTTTAACCAAAAAGATTAAGTGGCTGACCCCCTACCTGTGCTGTAGGGCAGAGTAGCCGCTGGCTCAGCAGCTGATGGGGCTACTTGGTGTGGGATGGGGTGGAAACAGGAATGCCGCTGGTTCTGGGTTGAATTGCTATCCCCTCACCAAAAGTCATATGTTGACATCCTAACCCCCAGTCCCTCAGAATGTGGCCTTATGTAGCAACAGGGGTCATTGCAGATACAGTTGAGATGAGGTCATACTGGAGTGGGGTGGGCTCCTAATCTAATATGACAGAGGTCCTTACATAAAGGGGAAATTTGGATCCAGAGATAGAGGCACACAAGCAAACCACCATGTGAAGATGAAGCAGAGATTGAGGTGATGCTTCCACAAGCCAAGGAACGCCATCTATTGACAGCAAATCACCAGAAGCGAGGGCAGGGGCCTGGGACAGATTGTCCCTTACAGCCTTCCAAGGCAATAGACCCTGTGACACCCTGATCTCAAAGTTCCTGCCTCCAGCACATTTGACCCATGCAGTTAGGGGCACTTTCTTATAGGAATTCTAGCAAACCAACACACTGCTTGACATGTGGGTTTAGGTACATTTCAGAGCTGCTACTTTGAAGAAGACACCACAAAGAACAGTTCTATTTTGTTTTATTTGACAAATAATCATGTCTCATCAGTTATATGGAATCCCACGGAATTTGTCATTTCACTTTTAACGCTGTCTGAAATCTCATTGAATGTTATCTCAACTTGGTATTTAAGACCAAATAAGCAAAAGCAAATAAATGAATAAAAACGATGCTTCAGTTCATCACATTGGCTGCCATCATCACTGTCTGTCACTATCATTGGATTCTGTTTTGTCCAAATCTGTTAAAAACAACAACAACAAAAAAAACAAAAAACAAAAACAAACAAACAAACAAACAAAAAAAACCAGGCTTCGAGCTCCCTGGAGTTAAGGAAGCACAGAGCCAGCACTGACAAAATGGCAAGCTCAAGGCCAATTTCTCTAGGAAGTCCTTGACAGCCACAGAAAGCCCATGCGTTTTCATGGGGATAATCACCAACATTATTGGGGACAGAAGATAAAGTTTAAAATTCTGTCATCAGTGACTCTTCTCAGCAGATCCTCCTCATGAATTTCAGGAGGGTTAATGAGCTGGGTTTCAGGACCGTGAGTACCTCTGTGAAAACCATGCTTCTCTCAGGGAGATGAGTGTGTACACAGGCTCTTTGTCTTGGAAATGAACGATTACTTGCAAGTGGCACTCCGGTTGCTTCAGAAAGCAGGAGAAGCTGCCAGTACACACCTCTGCCTGTCCAGGAGGATGATGTCACAGGAAGCAGGACTGGGCAACTGGTTCTACTGGAGCACACAGACTCAATCACATCACACACAGCTCACCACCAACAGCAATGGCAAAAATGCCTTTTGCATTTTTTTTTCCACATAAAAGGCATTGTTTTGGGGTCTGAGTTTAAAACAGACATAATTATCCACCACGGGGTGGGCTGGCTAGGTGAGGGAGGGAGAGAGGGACATGATATGTGTATATTTAGGGGTATAAAGAGCATGGCTCCCTGTCTGCATACACACAGATGCACAGATACAGGCATACATATGTGCCGTGACGTTTGTTCATCAGCAGGTCAATAAAAACATAGAAAGATCAATGCATTCCATTGCTTGCTGCTCTGGTATAGGTCCAGCATCACCCTAATAAATACAAATCACATATTTTAAACCTAGCAGAAGTAGCCTGGGGGCACGAGACTGTGTGTGCCATTTTTTTCTGTTGTCCATGTCATATCGCTAGCTCCCTCTTGCTTACCGGGTAAAACACCAACTCTTGGGACTGGCCAACAGGACCTCCACAGGTGTGGGGAGCTGCTGTGTTCCTAGCAGGTGGCCCTGCTTGTAATTTTGTAAATATGCTCCAGGATATGGGACTCTCAGGTTTCAGTCCTGTTGTTCTTGCTTCCTGCATTGTTTGCTCCTTTGTTTGGTTAACTTCAGCTTCTCCGGGCTCAGCTCAGGGGTTACACCATTTAGGGAGGCTTCCCCAGATCACTCCTTCCAAAGCTGCTTCTGCTGCCCGCTTTACCATCCTGGCATTCCTCTAGCATAGCACAAGGGTCCATTCACCTCAGTACTCTCCTTCCGAGAACTTGGAGCTGGCCTGGATCAAGGTTCATATTCCACAAACACTGCCCTGAATGATGTGGCATCTAATCTCTGCATCTACTTAGCCATGAACAAACAAAACAGGGCCCCATCCCAACCAGACCATGGCAAACCCAGTCAGGTATCCCAAGGTAGTTTCTAAGACTGGAATGTAAGCTATTCCCTGAGCAACGGTAGCTGCCTTCAGAGATTTACATGATTTCAAATATTAGTCAGTCCTAAATTTAATGTAATATTGTTTTATTTCCCCATAAAAATCTTGCATGCATGTATTTTTAGGTACTGCATTTAGTTGCCCGGGAAACAGCAGGGTCTGTGCAGAGAGAGGGAAACATTTCAGAAAGAGTTAGCCACAGAAGTGTTTCTGGAATATTCTCTAATGGTGCAACCATCCACCCCATGGATGTATAACTTACACAGTTGAGCCATGGAACCTCCCTGCCCCACACTGCCTCTGTGGTGAGCTGACAGGTAGAGTCATGTATGGCAACTCAAGCACAGATTTGTAGAGGGTCACAGCAGTGCTATATCCAGCTAGCGTCATTTGGCTGGATTGCATACCAGACTTCATTAGATTTCCCAGTTGTGATTTTCACATATATGTAGACATAATCTATACCTACTGAAAAAGATAGGAATAGTTCTCTTGGAGAAAGACAGAATTTGCCAGGGTTCCAGGGTTCCTTGAGAGATGTCTGTACAAGATCTGGAGCTGGGTTCCTCCAACTTGGCACTGTTGATATTTTGGGCTGGACCATGCTGTGCTGTGAGGCTGTCCCACAGCCTGCAGGATGGACTGCAGCAGCTCTGGCCTCCACCCACCAGGTGCGAGTAGCACCCTCCCATCCACACCAGTTGTGACAACTAAAAATGTTTTCTGATATTGCTAGATATCTCCTGGGGGACAAAACTGTGCCCTGTTGAAAGCTATTGCTCTAGAGATTCCGAGGTAAGATGAGGTCACTGCTGGAAATGGGGGAAGGTGAGTCACCTTCTGAAAGTCACAGGATGAACCTTTCAAGGAGCTAAAGGGAGGATCCTTTTTGCTAAAGCCTCCTGATATCGATTCCATACTTCTCACGTTGCCTCAATAACTTCCTAAGCTCCTGGAACTTCATGCCTCATGGGCTTTTGGAGGCTTTTGTGTGATTAGAGGGGAGGACAAGGGTGTGATTTGGTATAACTGACATAATACAAATTGCTTGTCAAATTTCTTCTCACTTGTCTGTGGAGTGCAATAGTAGGAACATTTGCACAGAGAAAAATAAATGTCTAAACATGCATTGGCACAGACAGTGCACTAACTTTCAACCTAATGAAAGAAACCTAACGAATGAAAACGTAAGGCTTGTCAAATGTCTTATGACAACTCTCCAGTGCCAAGAATATATCATGTTCCCCACGGATACCCTGGCACGCCTGTGAGTTTACCCCTGTCCAGATGTGTACGGACCATCTCCCCTGCGTTGTAGCTGACTGTGTCTACCCCTCATTACAAAGCTTCTTGAAATTCCTTCTGGACTTTCCTTCTGGAAATGCTATCCATTCTCCAGGCACCCAAACCCACCCTTTGTGCATGGAATGTGTCCAATAAATAACTGGGTTTCACACCACTTGTGCAAAAGCAACATAAAAAGTATTTTTCCTTAAGGAGAAATATCTCACCATTTATACCTCCTGGGAGTTAGTAGTTTCATTTAAACACTAACTTTGTAAGCCATAAGCAATTCACTGTCTTAGTGGAGAGATATACTGTTCTGCCCCTGTTGCTACATACAGACACCTGTTAACAAATAAGAATGGAGACATTTCCAGGGCCAGGCTCATAGTACTGCCCAACAAATTTCCATGAAGGAGTCTAGCAAGTTGAACAAAGTGCTCCTTCAATCATCTATTCCTGAAAACTTGTTTTTAACATGGTTTAGAGGACACAATTGTATATGTTATTTTAGCCTATGGAATTTTAACTGGATGCTCTTTCTTCTTCCCTTTCTACAAATTTCTGGTATATTTCTTTCCACTTTCAAGCCATGTTCTTTTTCCACCCAGGTCTATTGGTCCCTAGGCCTTGAGACCCAGAGTCGACAACACCTTCCCTGCAACCACAACCAGAAGCGTCCATCACTTTAGGTCCTAGTGAAAACACTGAAGGAAACCAAGTTACCTTCAATGTTTCCCTTTGGTTAACTCCTTGGTTCTTACATTTCCACAATGATTTCCTTTACAATTTGTATCTACTGCTACAAATGGCTTATAGATGTAGTATCAGAAGGAGAAAAACCAATAATAGATAATTTACTCAAAACTACCTGGCTACATTTAGTTTCATGACAATTAACTAAAAACTAATTTAAAATAAAGTATATTTTGGAAGCAGAGCTCTGTCACATTATAACTCTCACATATGTCCCCACGGAGAGACTGAATATGCAAACAGACAATGGCCAGAAAATGCATAAAAACAGAACTCTGACCCACAACCTGAGCATCCTGCCCAGGAAACCAACCCCTTTATCTATAATAAGCAACTCAGGAAGCAAGCCTGCTGTAGGTTAGTCTCACAGAAAGACAGATTGCTATCTCCATTCAGAACTTCCGTAACATTTGGCCCCAAATCGCCAGGACATGATTGATAAATGAAAGCTTCCCTAGTTTTTGTCTCTGCTTCCAAACGAAGACAACCAGCGAAGGCCAGGCATACACCCCAACCAGTCACCTGGGGTGCTCCACTTCTGGTTGGCTCATGACATCTCTGTGCTGTCGGCTTCCAATGAGGGCACACCTGAAGCTTCCCTCTTCTCCACTATAATATTTACCACTCTTCTGCCTTTGAGTCTCTGCCAAAACACAAGTGATGATGGCCAACTCCCTTGCTATAGCAAGCTCAGAATAGATAGCCTTTGCTTTTCTCCTTTGGTTGTTTGTTTATTTCCACAAAGCCTGCCCTACCAGAACAAAAGCACATTCATTCTTATGTAAATTTCTCAGACTGGCTAGTGGATTTCCTTCTCAAGGGTCTTCAAAAGGCTCTTTATTAAAAAATACTGCCATCTCTAGGATGCAGTACATTTGCCCAATGGCCAGAGCTCTAGTGGCTACCTATGAAGCTTAGATCATGCAGAGAGATATAACAGTTAACTAAAATAGAAGAGAATTTTGGGTGGGGGACAAGCAATTGGCGATACCAGAATTTGGCCGGGGCAATAAGCATATAAAAATGGAGACACAGCTCCCTGGTTAATTTTAGTAGCCTTGTAGGAATTTGAGATAAACTGACAAGAACCTTGGCCTTCATTGGCAAGAGCTTTAGCTGCACTGTAAGCCACTGGTTCAATCTCAAGCATTTGGAACTTCTCTTGATTGTATCTACATCTCTTAGGAAAGAAGTGAGGAACAGAAAAATATATACATTTGAGACTAATACAGAAGTCTGTAAGATACGAAAATTTGTCTAATAACTGAGAAATCAGAATTGCAAAAGGTTTTTCTTGAGAGTTGAGTCATTTCCTCTAATTTTTAGAATTAGATTTCTTTTTCTAAAGCTATAGATCTTGTAATACCTGTTTTCTATAAATTTAAAGCATGAATATCAACCAGCTGTTCATTAAACAAATATATATTGATAGTCTGGCATTTTGTTGGCTTTGGACTTAATCAAAAGGCAAATAAGAGGGGCATGATCAGATCTTGTGTCCCAAAGCAACTGAGAATAAACTTCAAAATAAAATTTGATTTAAAAAATACTAAATTTTTGTTTATTGCTTCTTCACTATGTAAAGTTGTGCATTTAATAAGCACTGTCTGCCTGCCATGTTTATCTTCTATGAGTTCCCACAGCGCTTAAAGCATGCATGGTAATCCCAGCGTTTGTGACTATGTAAATGTGGTTTCAAGTAGGCTGGGGCTTGGTCCTTGAGTGCAGAGAGTTCGTCATGCTTTCCGTACCAAGCTGGGGTGGAGGAATTGAAGAGGGTGTATAGGTGTGGACTCAGGAGTCAAAGGGCTGTTAAATGGAAATACACTTTAGATCATTGATGGTTTTGTACTACCTGTGCTTCTGTTTCTTCTCAATATCATCTGGCTTTTTTCTTCCATGATGAAACAGAGCAATTTCTGAGATGTGCATATACTTTCAGTTCATGGGGAACTAAAACCATGTACCCACTCTCCTAACTCAACTTCCGCCCAGTACTCCCCTGACACACACACGGCTGGACAACAAATTTACATGCAGATAGAAATGGTTTTATTACCACCACTTAACTACCCCTGTCCTCATTAATGTCACTTACTATTTCAAGAGATTCTTGCCAATGCAAATAACTTGACTGTTAAATCCAGAAACTTGTAGAAAAACCTACTGACTCTTTCATGGAAAGTATCAAAAGATAGTTTGTGCCCTAAGACGTATTGAATTCCTGTTTCTACCAATCCTGAATGGTGGCAAGTCTTAGCATTGGAAGATTCACCTTAAACTGGCTTCAAATTCTCCACAAAATCTCGTCTCCCTCATCCAAGGCACTGCCAAAGCTCCCTTGAGTGCTGTCCACCTTACCAGGGTAAGAAATCGATTCAGCTTTGTTTCAGCAACAGGTTGTGTTGATGATCTTTAGGGTGGTGGCCCTGGGCATCACGGAGGATCCCTTTTTTCACAAGAAACTCAAGCAGATAAGGCCATCTGAGGCAGCTGCTAGTTGGTAACACTTAGCAACACTAGAAAAATTACCGAATAACACTTCGGGTTTGTATATTTTCATTAGTAAGGCTTATTTTTGGTCTTTATTCATAATGTTTCTTTTTCCCCCTATGAGTTGAATTATTTCTTTGTATTAGAACAAATAAGACTTATATAGAGCAGTGGATAGTTCAGCTTTAGATTTAATCAGTCTCTTAAAGATACGACAATGTAGGCAATTTACTTAAAGTTTCAAAGAGAAATTATAATAAGAAAAGGATGACGGAGGTGATTTGCTGTAAGCTCACTGCTAGGCTGCGTTAATCTCAGATGACTAATCAATTTGGTCTCATTTGAAGCTTAAACTAAAGGTGCTTTTCTCTTTTCTTCTCTAATAATTTTTCCCCGCAGGCTTTGATGTTTTTGTATGCAGAGGCAGCTTATCAGAGAAGTTTAAGACAAAAATAAAAAGTTCACGTGGTGCTATGAATGAAACAGACGAATTTCAATGTCTATAGGAAGAGGTTGAGCTCTTTGGAATAAAGCAGAGCATATTCAATACTGAAGAGGGAATTCAACTACACTGCATAATGCACTAAAATCCTTCCTGAGAATCCTCATCTCAAAGGATTTGCTGAAAAATAGATTAATACATTTTCCCTGAGATTTTTCATGGTTCATTGAAACACCTAGAGACCATTTAGACAGTGCAGCGCTAATGGATATTAAAGACACAACACTGTTACCTTGAAGATACAAGCCCACGGAGGATATACGTGCGCGGGGCCACAAAATGCATTTGATCTTCTACTTTGTGTTCATGTGTTTGAATTTGTTTAAAGCAAGCTTATTTTGGTAATTAAAGCTTAAGAGTTCTTGGCAGTTTTTTTCCTCTTAAAGGAATAACAAAACTGGCTCTCTCTTTTTATCAAACTCTGCACATGTGTAGGAGAATATAATGACAGGTACTTGGGATTCCAGCTCCTGTGTGGTTGCAGATTGCTCTTTAGTGGCCACACTTTGCTTCATTGTTCCATTATTTACCAGTAGGCTTCTTGGAAGAATGCAGATGTGATGCCCAAATAGAAAACCTTGTTGAAAGGAGTAAGTTGCTTTTTGGGAAAAATTAAGCATCTGTATAAAAAAGATTTGTGCCTACAATAAAATGAAAAGAAAAAGGGGGGGGGGGGGCGCGGCTTGGAGAAAAGGCATCATCACAATAGGCTGGAGATAACTTTAAATACACTGAAAATGCTTAATCTCTTTTTCACAGAACAGAGGTGCTGAATAACCTTTGCTTGGGAGCCTCCATGGAACCAAAAGAAGCCCACGAAAGAACTGAGGCTAAGACCAGCACCACAACTACTGCTATGAAGCACAAGGGCAATGACAGCAGTGAATCCACTTAGGGCCTGCCAAATTCCAAATATTATTCTAAGTACTCTGTGTCTTCAGTGATTTCTAACAACAGCCCTAGGAGGTCAACACTGCAGTTCTTTCCATTTTAAACATGAAGACACAAAGGCACAGAGATGGAAAGTAACTTGCCCAAGGGAGTCATTCCAGAAAATGTATGACAATGCCCAACACTTAGCCAGAAATAAATGGGTATGCAAGAGGAAAAGAACTAAGAGGAGTATTAGAGAGGGCAAGGGAGGAGTAAGAAGCACATTTCCTACTACCTTCATCAGAGGCTCCCTGCAAGTCCCAACTTGTCGTTTGGGTCCACTGGGATCCCCTCCACTGCTCCCGCCTTCCCACCAGTCCCCACACTTGCCTCCTATCGCTCATCATCTCCCAGCTCCGCCTTGAAGACAGCACTTGCTCTTTGCTGGGTGCTGCTGTAATTGAAGTTTTTGAGCATTTTGTCTGCAAAAGTTGAAGGCTTGCTGTAGAGTCAGCATGATTTAACATTTTCCGAATGACTCCGGGACTTTTGGGAGCATCATTTGTTTTTCTATATTGTATTAATATTCTCACAAAGAGCTTCTGCCCCACACTAAGTGGTCCTAGATAGTTCCATGCTTGTGTTTATACAAAGAATCTTTACATTTCCATCCTCTCCTATTGCCTATGGATTTCTGGCTGATTACTTTATTTTAATATTCTCTACTGTTCAGTGTTTGACTGAGAGCCTTAAAGTGTTTTCTGAGAGCAGTGTATGGGCTCCCGGACAGCTCTGTCCCTGACTGAAGCTGAGCAATACCAACGGTCCCATTTTCCACCTGGCATGGGAATGCTGGCTTGAAGTGTGGCAGGACTGAGTTCTTTTCTTGACACCACAGGCTTGATTGAGGAATGGATAAAGTAAAACGGTTGGAGAAGGTAGGGTTAAGGGCGTAGGTACTGAATGAGCCAGGCTACCCAAACAGGTTGTGTGGAAGTCTTAAAGAACCCATCAGAATGGCAAAAAGGTTACTTTAAACTTAAAAGAAGCCTTTTCTGAGCTTCCTTCATTGACTAAAGGCTGAGCTTTCTGAGAATGCAGCTGCCACAAATCCCCTCTGAGGAGGCTCCAGTCAAGAAGGAGAGACTGACCCTTAGCCCTGGGGTGAGAAATGGCATAAACCAAACTTTATCAGAAGTGCCATACCCCCATTTATTTCCCCTTGAAGCCCATTTGGTTCAACAGAAGCCCTATCTATCCACCCTTCCCCTATTAAGCTGGAATATAAACCATTACCCATACCTGTTCAGTGAGTTTCTCATTACTGAGTACTCCCACACACAGGTAAATAAACCTTGTCTTTTCTCCTGTTAATGTGTCTACTATCAATTTATTTGCAGTCTCTCACCTCTACCTCCCCCATTAGGACCTAAGTTAGTACAGGGATGGCCTGGAATCTGGAGCTGGGTGTGCTGGAGCATGTGCTGTCTTAGCTATCCAGTGCTGTGGAGGTCAGCTGTGATTGGAGGTACGGGGCTAGGTGGTCTTTGGCTCAGGTAGGGAGGAGCAAGAGACAGAGAAAATGAGCTGCTACTGGCCTACACCCTAGGTCCTTGTGGATGGCGGATACTGCCACAAGCCACAGGCAGGGTTGGCTCATGGTGGGATGTCCGTGTGTGCTGAGGACACAGGAGGTCAACCTGCAATAAAGTTGGGCTTGAGCTGATTTCCTGGCTACAGAACAAAATCTCATGGTCACGGCACACATGGTAGTGCAGGTTCTCAGACACACTCACTCATGAGTACTGAATTCCAGCATGAGTAATTGCAACATGCAGTGACCTGGATCACGGTGATGGGGTGGCATGTCTCCCACCATCAGGCTTTTGCTAAGTACACGCTTGAATAAAAATTAGATGTTTAAACAACGACTTTTATTTCTGAGAACAAATCTTTCACATTTCAATACTATTAGTGAATCTTTCTCAAATGGAGAATCTAAATAAATGCCTGGCCTTGAGTCACAATACGCAGTGATGCCTTGAACATAGAATCACTTAGTTAATGTTCATTGACTGATTATCTTGGATTTCTGCTAAGGAAATGTTGAAAAATGAGATGTAGAAAACAAATGGAAATGAATCTGGGAAAACGTTTTAGTGTTTTACTATATATTAAAACCTGATGTGATGCATATAGCTCTTTTCAAAATAATGACATATTTGCCCCTCCAATTTGCTAGTGTATTTTAAAAATTATTATTTTATTGCTAAAATTTTTAGAAACAGGGGTCTCACTGTCTTTCCCAGGCTGGCCTACAACTCCTGGGCTCAAGTGATCCTCCTGCCTTAGCCTCCCGAGCAGCTGGGACTATAGGCATGTGTTATTGTGCCCAGCTTGCTTAAGTATTTTAAATTCATGGGTTCATTGCACAATCTTAATAGCACTTGACTTGAGTTTTAAAGCTCCTAAGAACTTTTGTAAGTAATAATTTAGAGCTCAGTGAGAAGCAGCTTCATATGAGTGGAAAGGGCAGTGCCATTCATAAGAGGAAATGGCTGAACTAGCTAGGGTAACAGTGCAATGCAGATACGTGATGCTCCACCTGGGCTGTGTATCAGAATCCCCTGGAGGGCTTCTGGAGATAGAGAGAAGCTCAGGCCACATGCCAGAGACTCAGATTCAGGAGGCTTCAGGTCCGGTCAGGGCCAGAGTCACTCTTCATATCTGATGATTTCACACTGAGTACCTTTCATTCAGTCATTTGTGTGTGGAATCCAGTCTTGTGCCACACTGGTGTGAGATCCATCTATCATCACTATCATTGTCCCTTGATCTGCACTATAGAAAATCACATGCTTATGCCAAAATCTCTCCTCCAGCTCAGGTCTCCAAGTATAGGACAACTATCTCAAGGTCAACATTCTGGGTTGTCAAAACCAGAAAATGGTTTCATTGATAAAGTCAGTTGGAAACAAGAGAAAACAGGAAGGTTAATGAGGAGTATATTCATCTAACGGGGTGGGTTGTTGACATGGTTTGGCTGTGTCCCCTCTCAAATCTCATCTTGAATTCTAACTCCCACGATTCCTGCATGTTGTTGGAGGGACCCAGTGGGAAGTAATTGAATCATGGGGGCAGGTTTTTTCTCGTGCTGTTCTCACGACAGTGAATAGGTCTCATGAGCTCTGATCATTTTAAAAAGAGGAATTCCCTGCACAAACTCTCTCTTTTTGCCTGCTTCCATCCACGTAAGATGTGACTTGCTCCTCCTTGTCTTCCACCATGATTGTCAGGCCTCCCCAGCCATGTGGAGCTGTAAATCCAATAAACCTCTTTCTTTTGTAAATTGCCCAGTCTTGGATATGTCTTTACCAGCAGTGAGAAAATGGACTAATACAGTACATTGGTACCAGCAGAGTAGGGTGCTACTGAAAAGATACCTGAAAATGTGGAAGTGACTTTCGAACTGGGTAACAAGTAGAGGTTGGAACAATTTGGAGGGCTCTGAATAAGACAGAAAAATGTGGGAAAGTTTGGAACTTCCTAGAGACTTGTTGAATGTTTTTGCCCACAGTAATGACAGTTATATGGACAATAAAGTCCAGGCTGAGGTGGTCTCAGATGGAAATGAGGAACTTGTTGGGAACTAGAGCAAAGGTAACTCTTGTTATATTTTAGAAAAGAGACTAGTGGGATTTTGCCCCTGCCCTAGAGATTTGTGGAACTTTGAACTTAAGAGAAATGATTTAAGGTATCTGGTGGAAGAAATTTCTAAGCAGCAAAGCATTCAAAAGGTGACTTGGGTACTGTTCAAGGCTTTTGGTTTTATAAGAGAAGCAGAGCATAAAGTTTAGAAAACTTGTAGCCTGACAATGTAATAGAAAATAAAATTCTATTTTCTGGGGAGAAATTCAAGCCAGCTGCAGAAATTTGCATATGTAATGAGGAGCCAAATGTTAATCCCCAAATGTTAATGGGGAAAATGTCTTCAGGGCATGTCAGAAGTCTTCATAGCAGTCCCTCCCACCACAGGCCTGGAGGCCTAGGAGGAAAAAGTGATTTCCTGGACTGGGTCATGCTTTGTACAGCCTAGGGACTTGGTGTCCTGCATCCCAGCTGCTCCAGCCATGGCTGAAAGGGGCCAATGGAGAGCTCAGGCCATGGCTTCAGAGGGTGCAAGCCCCAAGCCTTGGCAGCTCTCATGTGGTGTTGAGACTGTGGGTGCACAGAAGTCAAGAACTGAGGTTTGGGAACCTCTGCCTAGATTTTAGAAGATGCATGGAAATGCCTGGATATCCAGGCAGAAGTTTGCTGTAGGGACACGGTCCTCATGGAGAACCTCTGCTCGGGCAGTGTGAAGTGAAATGTGGGATGGGAGCCCCCACACAGAACCCCTACTGGGGCACCACCTAGTGGAGCTATGAGAAGAGGGCTACCACCCTCCAGACCCCAGAATGGTAGACCCACTGACAGCTTGCATCATGAAGCTAGAAAAGCCACAGACACTCAATACTAGCCCATGAAGGCAGCTGGGAGGGAGACTATCCCCTGCAAAACCACAGGGGTGAAGCTGCCCAAGACTATGGAAACCTACCTCTCATATCAGCATGACCTGGATGTGAGACATGGAATCAAAGGAGGTCATTTTGAAGCTTTAAGATTTGACTTCCACACTGGATTTCAGACTTGCATGGGCCCTGTAGCCCCTTTGTTTTGGCCAATTTTTCCCATTTGGAATGGCTGTATTTAACCAATACCTCTACCCAATTTTATCTAGGAAGTAACTAGCTTACTTTTGATTTTAACAGGCTCATAGGCAGAAGGGACTTGCTTTGTCTCAGATGAGATTTTGGACTGTGGACTTTTGAGTTAACGCTGAAATGGCTTAAGACTTTGGGGGACTGTTGGGAAGGCATGACTAGTTTTGAAATGTGAGGATATGATTGTTTTTGAAATGTGAGGATATGAGATTTAGGAGGGGCCAGTCACGGAATGATATGGTTTGGCTGTGTCCACACCCAAATCTCATGTTGAATTGTAACTCCCACAATTCACACGTGTTGTGGGAAGAACCTGGTGGGAGGTAATTGAATCATGAGGGCAGGTCTTTCTTGTGCTATTCTCACAACAGTGAATAAGTCTCATGAGATCTGATGGTTTTAAAAGGAGGATTTCCCCTGCACAAACTCTCTCTTTGCTTACTGCCATCCACATAAGATATGACTTGCTCGTCCTTACTTTCCACCATGATTGTGAGTCCTCCCCAGCCATGTGGTACTGTAAGTCCAATAAACCTCTTTCTTTTCTAAATTACCCAGTCTCAGGTATATCTTTATCAGCAGTGTGAAAATGAACTAATACAGTCTTCTAGAGCATCCATACTACAGAGCTGGGTTTTAGCTATGAGCACACAAGCATCATGAATCTGTTGGAAATTTGAAGGCAGAATCACCATGATTTCCCATTTCATGTCAGTCACAGAAATTTCTGAAAATAGTTTGGGACAAAAATCACATTGTTTATAAAAACTCCTGTGGCATACAGAGCTACAAATAAGATTAAAAAAATCATTCACCTACCACCAACTAAGATTCTCATGAATGAAAAAAAGTATTCAATTTGTAAGAAAAAGTATCACAGAAACTCTTTTTGAAACACGGGTGTATATATATAGATAAACCCATATGCATGAATATATACATTCACACCATATTTATATATAAAATGGTAATTTTGTTGAGCCTTATCTAGGATTTTGAAGAAAAAGGAAGAAGTAAAATTTTTTTTCCTGCAAAATAAGGAGAGCTTGACTACAAGGTGTCTAATGGTCCTCTATCAATTAGATTTATATCTTCTGGGAGCATTTGCCTCCCTGCAGGCTATTTTCACTTCTAAATGTTTGACAGAGTCTCCTGCCAAGCCATGCACACAGCTGAAAAATGGAAGATAAGTTCACAACGACAGCATTTGCAGGGATGGCTCAAGGGGTGGGAGCTACCCCACTGCATTTATAAAGGTACTAGCAAAGAAGCATTTCCATTCATTTTCATCATAATATATTCCATGGATAAATAACTTGGCACTGCACATATGGGCCCCTAAAACAATTTCCTCCACGTGGAAAACTGATCAAGACAGAATGTCTAGGTATGTGGCCCTGTGCACAGGGATTCATCAAGTCCCAGAAGCCACATAGTAAAGGATGACTACACACACACACACAAATTACTTGACAGATAAAAATTTCAGCAGTAAAATGTGACCATCCAGAATAATGAGCCTAAAGAGATAAAAGTAAGACAAATAATACCCAACACGAGAGTCTAGCCTAGTGGATGGAAATTCAGACTTCTCATCAGTCTCAACTGATTGGCCCTCTCCTCATGTCCCGTATTTTTTCCTGGGGTGGATAAACAGCCAAGATGCCTCAACAGTAGTGGTATGAATAAATCTGTTTAAGTTTTGCTCTTAAACAAGTAAGAGGAACTTAAATTGGCTTCATATGATGGCCTACAGTCAACCTAAAATAATCTGAATATGTGTGGTCTTATAATTTTCAGTATCATCCACACAAAGAAACAACATTACCTCTTGTCTTCTTTATTCCAAAGTAAAAATGAAGACAATTACGTAAGAAACCTGTCTTTGGTTAATAAGCCAAGCAATGCTTGTCTACCTGTGGATAGGCATTTTATTTTAAGATGAGACTTCCTGTAGATGTTTCCGTACTTAGAGGATTAACATAACTGGACCATGACTTTACCTTTTTATTTTCTTTTTTACCCTGATGACACATAGATTAATATCTCAGTCCTGAGCTCGAAATGAATACTGTTGGCTTTCTACTTGGCATCTCCCCTTTCATGTCTCACAGATGTTTCAAACTTTCAGTCCAAAATCAAAGTTGTGATGTACCATCCCTCCCCTCCTCTGTCTTTTTTCCCACTTAAGGCATTCTGTATTTCATCTATCAGCAAATCTTGCTGGTTCCACCTTCAAAATACTTTTTCCATCCCTGTGCTACAGCTCTGGTCCTGGACAGCATGATCTCTTTCCTAGACTCCTGAATCCAAGCTCTCCACTGCTCTTCCATCTTGCCTACTGTCTAGTGTTCAACCAGCAGCCAGAGAGGACTTTTAGTAATATTCATCTGATCATGCTTTCACGAGCCAAAACTCTCAGAGAAAAATCCAAATTCCTTATCTAGGCTGAAAGGGATCCCATACTCACCATCAGTATCTCTGACCTTTCCCTGCCTCCTTTACCAGCTACGACAACATTGACCTTGTTCCTATTTTTGCCACCTGCCAACCTCTCTCCTGCACCAGGGGTTTTGCTCTTGCTGCTCCCTTGCCCAGATGGTGTAAGTCTGGCTCCTGTCTGTCTCTTAGGATTTACCTCTTCATAGACTTCTTTCCTGACCACTCCATTCAACATTCCCTTCCCCTTGTCACTCTCTAAACCCTTACCCTATTTTATTCATGTCTGAAGTGGAAAGTAGATATTGTTTTCTTTTCTTTTTTTTTTTTTTTTTTGACAAAGTTTCACTCTTGTCACCTAGACTGGAGTACAGTGGTACAATCTCGGCTCACTGCAACCTCCTCCTCCTGGGCAATTGTCCTGCCTCAGCCTCTGGAGTAGCTGGGACTACGGGCACCTGCTACTACACCCGTCTAATTTTTGTATTTTTAGTAGAGATGGGGTTTCACCATGTTGGGCAGGCTGCTCTTGAACTCCTGACCTCAGGTGATCTGCCTGCCTCCGCCTCCCAAAGAGCTGGGATTACAGGTGTGAGCCACTGTGCAGGGCCTGTTTGCTTATTTTTGAGACTGTTTTCACCACTAGGCTGTAAGCTCTGCAAAGCAGAAACTTTGATGTACGGTGACTGGTACACAGTAGGCACTCAATAAATATTGGTCAAATGAATGAAAGAGGAGATAAATTAATTCCACATCTTGGAAGTTGGTATACAAGGATAAAATTACACTAAACCCTTGAAATATCCAACTATGTATTTTCTTTATATTTAATTAGTCCCTGGGAATTTTTAAATTCTGTACTCATTGTCCCAATAATGATACTCTATATGAAAATAAGAAATTATGATCTAGCATAAAATTCTTACTGTAGTCTTAATTAGCTTAAAACACAACCCTAAATCTTGCCTGGTGTTTCATACCACACAGTTGGCTGCTTTTCTCTTTGTGTAAGCTCCCTCTGGGGAACTGCAGCTCAAAAATGGCATTTGTGGAAATGACTTGGGAAAGCCAGAGCTAATTCATCAGAGAAGCACATTCTTCTAATGTTAACCCTTGACTATGTGGGAACAACGCCAAGGTCATAGCTATAGTTCCACTGGGGGCAGGCTCCCCTGGGGCAGACTCCAAAAGGAGCCCTGTGTGCCCTGATGGCCGCAAAAAGGCTTGCCAAGGGGATGCATGGTTTGGGGTTTTAAGGGAATCCATTTTCAGATTCTCGACTTCCTTATGCACTCTGAACAAAACTGATCTGCCTGAAAAACGTGATTGCATGTTCTTTCACAGGTTCCCTTCTCTTGTTTTACAACACCAGGTCAATTTTCTCCCTGCTGCAGATTGGCAAACATTCTCTGAGATGAAGCCAAGGGTATTGCTTAATGCCAGTGTCTGGGTTGAAGAGGAACAACCATGATGACGGACAGTTCATCATTTTCTTCAATGAGGCAGTTTCTAGTTCTTTACCTTCCACAAGATTGAAGGAAGACTGAATGAAGTTGACAGTTAATAGATCATTAAAAATAACTTGATGATGGATCCCAATGAGATTTTTAAACATCAATGCATAAGAAGTTCAAAGAATCAAGTAGCATTACTATAAGGAAAGACTGTCTATTCTCTTTACCTTATATATATGAGCAATGTTTCTCAGTATTTAAATCTATAAAAAACAAACAAAAAAAAAAAGAGAATAAAATGAGACTGAATCTTGTTCAATCAAGCAATAAGTAATATTATTTTTAAATATATGAATGGATTGGGAAAAAAGGCTCATCCATCTGGTGACTACATTTCCAATACAATTTTACATTTTATATTGAATAATTTCAATCAAGATAAACGACATATTATTTTGATCAATTTTATTCTGCTAATAACTACAGTAATAATCTATAAGAAAGTTTTAATTTAAAGCCCAATACCATAAGAAATATTTAAAATACATCTTCATTTGTATAAATTTTGTTAGCAAAGAGAATAAGCAATAAGAGACTTTAAAGCATAAAATACATTAATCAGGGTAAAACTTTTGGGGGATGTACAAAGCTTGTATGTTTAAGGAGGAAAAGGAATGATGTAGCGTTTCTAATGTTGATAAATAATCTGCTCACATATTGCTGAAGAAGATGACGTTGCGTACTAAACCACTGTGGTATCCAGATTTTTAAAGGCATATTTAAAAGATGGATGTGTCAGTTTTATTTTTAAAATGCCACCTAGGAAACTAAACTATATTCTTGGCAACAATTTAAATCTAAAAATGTGAGGGGATTGGGGTTAACAAGGAAAAATAAATTGCACACCCCTACTCTTAAACATTCTGTTAATGATTTGCAATCACTGATTCTATCAATAAACTGACATAGGCATCCTCCAGCCTGTGTGTGGTCAGGCCACGCCGGGGAAGCACAGGGAACCTCCGTAAGAACAGGGCATCTTCTCTCAAGGAGATTACCAGGGTGGGTCATCCAGACCCAGGAGATGCCAGCAACAGGTAAGATGACTTCAGAACTTCAGGGAACTTGGGGGTGGGGAAGGCTGGAAGAAATGGAGTCCTCTTAGGCATTTATAGGAAGGTCAAGATGAAGGCAAGGTGCGTTCCCTTGCATTTCTTTCCATTTCTTTTCTCCAAGTAAAGATACCAGCCTGTTTCAGCCAATTGTGGGGCTATTTTTATGCACATATTTAAGCTCCTTCTTTTCTGTGTTTAAAATAAGGAATCCCACATGTCTTGGAATTTAGAACGAAAACTAGGCAAAGACTAGCATCTAGTCACCGGATAACTGAGCAGAGACTAGATAACAATTGTACAGACTGTGAAAAGTCCTAAATCTGGAGACTTCATAACCAATCAGAGGCT
Organism: Piliocolobus tephrosceles; assembly: GCF_002776525.5. Taxonomy (NCBI): domain Eukaryota; kingdom Metazoa; phylum Chordata; class Mammalia; order Primates; family Cercopithecidae; genus Piliocolobus; species Piliocolobus tephrosceles. The sequence goes on from NC_045437.1 coordinate 10,461,758, forward strand.
GATTCCCACTATCCGGGAGGAAGAACAGGGCTCAGAGTGGAAGAATGAGAAGAGAGGAGTCTGCAGAAGACATGCCTTCGAGATAGACAATATTCCACGTGCTCCCTCCCCTCCTTCTCCGGTAACTGTCCCCACCCTTCACATGCAGTAAGGGTCACTTAGGATTGCTCATCTACTCTGCAGAAAACAAAACCAGGGTTGGCCTACAGCTGTTTAAACCCCTACGCCATGCCTGGGTCTACCAGCCCCGTCAGCTCTACCATTTAATCTCATCCCTTTCTCTCTTGCCAAAACAAAGTGGAGATACAGTTATTTTTCCTAAAAGTTCATCAGAATGCTTAAAGGCAAGTCATAAAGTAAACAAATGTATAGGAAAGTCTGCGTACCTGTCAATCATGCTGTCTAGACTGATTCCTCATCTCATTAGATTAACTGGGATTTTAGACAGTGGTGACTTGTTTTTTCTGCACCCAGTTCAAGCTGATTGCTCAGCTTCCTTCAAGCCACCTAGCAGCCGGTGGGTTACAGATTAACTAGTTGGAGGACTGGTTGTGGTTGTTCTTGTTACTGCTAGTTATTGTCTAGGCTGCAGTTTTCCTGCATTTCATTTTTATTTCAAACACTTCTACATCTTCCATCCCATCTCTGCCTTGAGTTCATGAGGGATGGAGGTGGCCTTTGGAGACAACTGAGAAGCTAAAATTCGGTTTTACTAGAAGTCCCACCTTAAGCCAAGCTGGGAGGATGATATAACCTGATTCAGTCACCTGGGCCTTTCCCACGGGTGCCTAATAACTGTGGATGCAGTCATGATTACAAGTATGAGGTCACTCACCTATTTAAGATAGTTCTTTTGCAAATTGTACTTAGTTATGGAATGCTCAGTATTGTTTGTTGCTCATGGAACTTTACCTCTTGATCCAGTAGCACAGTCACACACATGTGTATAATTTAAATATTTATCCTGAGGAGCCCTGATACTTTGTCATTCAAATTCTTTTAGCAAGTGCTAGTCCTTTGCCTAACAGAGAGAAGCTCACTGCATAATTCCTCTGTTTTCCCCTATGAAGATGCTTTAGAAAAAAACACTCCTCTTTCTTCAACAAGAAGAAATATTCCAATATTTTGGAATATTTTGGCAATATCCAAAATATGCCAATATTCATCACCCACTCTATCTCTTTTTATCTGTTACCTCTTTCCGCTGAGGACTAAGCTCTGATTTTTTTTATCTTGCCCAAATTCCTATCTGAGGGGTTTGGGGAGTCACGCCCTACAAACCATAAATTCTCATCAGATGGGTTTATTTAGCACTATATATCGTGATTTACTTTCCAATTTGACTCTGGCATAACATTATGTGACAAAGAAGAAAGTCAAAATATTTTACCCCAAAACATGTTTATTTTGCCATATTTTGAAATGGTCCTGCAGAGCTGTCCTTCGTGAGGGAAAATCTGCATCTGTAAAGAATCTCTGCTAACATAACCAGACTTTTTATTGCAGGCCCTCCCAATCCTGAAGAGATTAACTGAGAGTCTAGCACTTTTTAAAGGTCTGAATAGGAAACATTTGTCATCTATTGTCTCTGAGGGCAGCCATTATAAGACTTCAAAGGAACCTTGGTCTCCACAATCTTTTACCTTCTTTTATTTATTTATTTATTTATTTTTAGATGAGGTCTCACTCTGTCACCAGGCCGGAGTGCAGTGGCATGATCTCGGCTCACTGCAACCTCCACTTCCTGGGTTCAAGAGATTGTCCTGCCTCAGCCTCCCAAGTAGCTGGGACTACAGGTGCACGCCACCATGCCCAGATAATTTTTGTATTTTCAGTAGAGACAGGGTTCCATCATGTTGGCCAGGCTGATCTCAATCTCTTGACCTCATTATCCACCCACTTTGGCCTCCCAAAGTGCTGGGATTACAGGCGTGTACCACCGCGCCCAGCCTTTCATAATCTTTTATCTTAACCTGAACATTTCCTTTCTTTTGATCCCAGGTCTTTAGACAAACTCAATCAATTGTCAACCAGAAAATGTTTAAATTTACCTATAGCCCCCCTCACTCCCTCCTCTCCCCCCTTGCCCCCCACTCCCGCCCCACCTCACCACCTCTGCACTTCGAGCTGTTGCACTTTTCTGGACCAAATCAATGTATGTGATTGATGTCTCATGCCTCTCTGAACTGTATAAAACCAACTGCACCCTGACAACTTTGGGCACATATTCTGAAAACCTCCTGAGGGCTGTGTCACGGGCCATGGTCACTCATATTTGGCTCAGAATAAATCTCTTCAAATATTCTACAGAGTTTGACTCTTTTCGTAGACACCTCCAAGACCAACCAACAGTGAGACTCAGTGAGAGCGAAATACAATTGCAATAGTGTTCTGATGGGTTAAGCAAGCTGTCACAGAAGAAGGCGATGCTAACGCCAGGATGTGGTCTCAGCTCAATTAAGGAACATTCAGAGCAGACCACATAATTTCTCCTTGAGTCTCCCACTGTCTATGTTTCCTTAGTTCAGCAGATTAGCAATCTGACCAAAAAGCAAGACCAAAGGTTTGATCTTCAAGGGGACTGATTGGCTCCTCCCAGTACCCGATGCAGCCATATACCAACCCCAGAGTCACTGTGCACACAACACATGCTGTCAGTCAGGGCCTGGGGAAGGGACAAGAGGGAAGAGCTTATGAAAAATCCTGTTGCCACGATTCAAAAGCGATTCAAAAGCAATTCAAAGCAAGCACTGCCTCACATCCCCTCTATATATCAAAGAGAACACATTTTAAAAATCATCCAGGTATTGGTATACGGTAGAGGAGAGTATAAGCAGAGGAGAGCGTTTAAGAAGTGATATGTAGCTTTAATTCAAGAAAAGTAGTTCACCAAAATGCAGTGGTAATACTCTAGCATTTTTGGAGAATGGTCAAGGCAGGGTTATAGCTCTAAGTATTAATTTACATATTTTCTGTTTATTTTCCTTCTCCTTTGCTTGCTCACTGAAATGCTGAAGAAATTCTTTTCTTACTCAACCCACAACTAAACAGAGACACAGCTTCAAAGAAACTATGGGCCAAAGTGCAAGACAGAATATTTGGATGCTGCCTGAAGGATCAGGTTTTCAGGTCCCAGAGGTTAGCCAAGACTGGAGCTGGGAAAAGGTGGTGGGGGGATGTCGGGGGGTGGGAGGGAAGCAGCACCTCCAACCCTGTGGTCTAATCAGCTTCGTCACATGTAGGCATCCTGAATGGTGAGGAATTTACACACCTTGAGTAGGGCAGGAAACTCTGTCCCCTTTGAAGAACTGAGAGAGTCCCTGGAAGCTTCCCAGACCCCTATACAATTGTCAATGTTATATTTGCATTTTACTGTTTTCAAGGAGCTCTTTAAACCCATCCTCTTGATTAAATTGGTCTTCAAATATAAGGGGCTTTATTAAGTGGAAAGGTAGAGTCTTTTGCTGAACTGAAGAGGCTCATGATATCTTCATCGAAGTGTGTGTCGTGAAAGATTATATTAAAATAATACCCACTTGATATTCCTACTCTCTCTCTATACAGTATTTGCAACAATTTAAGCCGCATTTTCACTCTAGGGATCAATGACATTAGTGGCAATGTTGGCTGAAGTTGGCTATTCCATTAGCAGCAACTACCTATTACACAAATAATATCAAGAGGAAGTTTGGGTCAGCAATTTCTGGAACAAATTTTTTGTCTTCTCTAATCAGAGAATGGCATATCTCAGAGGAAAAATACTCTTAGGTTTAAACTTTAATAATTATAAAATATTTCAAAACTGGAAGAAGACAGTTTTTCAAAAGATTAGCAGGCAATTTTTACTCATGGTGGGTTTCACAGAATCAGATCAGTGGTTCTCAACCTCAGCTATACTTCAGCATCCCTCAGGGAGCCTCAAAACAAGTACTCATATCTAGGCGGCTCTGGGGCAGGCTCAGGTGATTCCACTGTGCATCAAACTTTAAGAATGGTGGTCTTTAAAAAGGACTTTTTGTCTGCTTTGGTTTGCATAATAAAAAGAAAGCATGTAATTCTGTTTTTATAAGCTTGTGGTAGTGGTGTGTTCAAGTTAGGGAAAGAGAGTGAGGGTAAGTAGGTCTCAGTTATAAAAGATGCTCTGGTCTAGGTTATAATGGCAAACTGATTTAAATTACTTAGGAAATCTATGTATGACAACAAAAATTTTGGTTTATAAAACCACAATATTATGACTTCGACCTATTATGCATTCCAACATAACGTAATAAGAATCTGCTAGACGACAGAACAGATCCGTTCTGGGGGTTATAGTAGCAAAGAAGGAAGACGCTGTCTGTGTTCCCACAGAGCTCATATTCTAGCAGAACAGTAACTCTGCAACAAGGATCTTCATCACAACATTAACACAATGCTAGGCATAGTGCGGCTTTCAAAAGAAGCACAAAAAGTAAAAGTAAAAATCGAGAAAGGTATTGTTCTCATTCCTAAAGAGTGATCAGGTTAGATGAGGAGATGACACTACTCACGTGAGTCATCGTGAACTCACATGAGTGTTGTACACAGCATTCCTTAAATCCCTTACGTGCCAAACTTGGGGGGTATACAGATTAACACAAAAATGTGTAAATAGGGCAAAAGTAAATAAATCCAGGGTACTCACAGAAGCTTGTAAAAAGGGTAGTGCCTGAATTTGTCTTGGAAGACAGGTTAGGAGTAGATAGGAAAGGAGGTGAAAGAGGCATCAGGGTGGGGAAATGGCTGCTGTGAGCCATCTTAGTGAGTTACAATGAAAATGTTATCAGTCGGGACAGAGGAGAGAGGGTCCAATTGGAAAGGAGGCTGTGAACTCAGAAATGGTACATATTGAGGATAGATAGAGACAGTGGATATAAAATTGTAAAATTATACAAGGCCTGAAAAATATAGGTAGTGCAATGATCCAAAAAGCTGGCAGCTGAGCTTCACAGCAGAGAGGGGAAAAAAAGGAGAGAGAGAGAGACAGAGAGAGAGAGAAACAAAGAGAGAGAGAGAGACAGTGAAAGAGATCTTATATGGCTCGGAAAACTGATAACTGGGCAGTAGTACACAAAGTATATAGAAATCTTTGGAATCTGTAGGTGCTCACCTTCTGAGCCTAATTGTAGATTAAATACTGATCATGCTCTTGAAACATTTGAACTCAGTGGTAAACTGAATTTAACTGAAGCTACAACTGGGCTGAGTTTCATTAAACCCAGACACAGTTAAAGCATGCATTAGATTAACTTAGCCCTCTACCTTAGCAAACCCATGGATGAAATGAGGTGCTTTTTAGGAGGAAGGAATTACTGACCTCAGTCTATTCAAATCTCTCAACATAAAACATCTGGCATACAATAACAAATCACAAGACTTGCAAAGAAGTAAGACAATATGACCAAAAATTAAGAGAAACTAAATTTATCATAGGCAAATCCACAATAATATAGATGTTAGAATATGTAGATAAGGACTTTATCTGTGATATATTTGTTAAATTATCTAGTGAGATAATGGACAACATGCATGAAAAAAATTGGTTAAATTCAGCAGAGAAATGGAAACTATAAGAAATAACCAAATTGAAATTCTAGAATGGGAAAATACAGTATCAGACAGGAAGGATTTATATAATGGCCTTTATAAAGGATTGAAAATAGCACATGGAAGGACCAGTGAGTTTAAAGATGGATTACTAGAAATTATCAAAACTAAAGCACAAAGTGAAAAAGAAGAATAAAAAAATCTTAAGCTGAGGCTCTAAGACCTACCTGCAGGATAATATCATGTAGCGTAATACACATGTAATTGAATTCCCAGAAAGACAGGGAAGTGAGATAGGGGTAGAGGAAATATGAGAATCAATAATGACCAAGTATCTTAAAAGCAGGTAGTATAAAAACACATACTCAGGAAACAACAGTAACAACTGACTTCTCATCAAAAGCTATGGAAACCGTAAGACAATAGAATAATATCTTTGAAGTGCTGAAAAAAAAATATTCTCAGAATTCTACTAAGCAGAGATATCCTTTGTGGATGGAGGCAACTAAAGACATTTTCAAAATGACATAAAGCTGAGAGAATTTATCTTCAGCAGACCTGCACTATAAAAAGTGCTGAATGGGTTTCTTCAGGCAGAAGGGAAATTATATCAGATTTATACAAGTTTATCCTGGATTGCAGGAAGAAATGAAGAGCACCTGAAATGAAATGGAGGAGAGGTCTTAGATATAGTGTGTATACGGAGAGGGAAAAGGAGGAGTGAGCAGGGGAGGGGAAGGAGGAGGAAGGGAAGGGAGGGGAGAGGAGGGGGGAGAGGACAAAAAGATCCAGGACACAGCAGTGACATAAAGTGGAGAAGACAAGGGCAAACAGGGGAGAAAAATGGAGAAGGAAAAGAGTAGGACGAACACTAGGAAAGTTTTATCCTAGGAACCAAAATACGTGAATGTGCCAAATGCTGCTGAAAGGTTCCAGCAAGTTTGGAAGAGAGACATACCTAATGCACTAAGAAGCACAAAGGCTCTTGGGGGCCTCAATAAAAATTTTTATTAAGAAAAAAATCTGGGCTGGGCACAGTGGCTCACACCTGTAATCCCAGCACTTTGGGAGGTTGAGGCGGGCAGATGGCTTAAGGTTGGGAGTTCAAGACCAGTCTGGCCAGCATGGCAACACCTTGTCTCTACCATGAATACAAAAATTAGCCGGGCATGGTGGTCCAGATACCCAGGTGGCTGAGGCATGAAAATCGTTTGAATCCTGGAGGCTGAGGTTGCAGTGAGCTGAGATTGCGTTACTGTACTCCTGAGTGACAGAACTTGAGTGACAGAGTGAGACCCTGTCTCAAAAATTTTTTTCTAAAAAAAGAAAAAACATTGAGGCAGCAGAGTTCATTTTGTGTCATTCACATCAGGAAACACTGACTAGTCTGTAATTGGAGTACTTTGCAAAGGTAAGCGTGGCAGTAGTGATGTGGGAGAGGGGAGTGCAGACTGGGTAAAAAGGGATGGAGGGCCGGAACCCCCATAGGGTGCTATGCATGTGTCCTGGGCTTGCCATGCTATGGGCTAAAACTGAAAAGTAAAACGCAGAGGGGTAGTAAAGAGAACTCAAGAAACTCCTTGGCAAAGTATCAATAAGAGACTATACTTGGTTTACTCACTTGGGATAAAGAAAAGGAAGAAAAGAAGACAATAAAAGTTTCTGTTCATTTCTATCACTGAGACAAGAAGGCCAAGTACAAAGTGGGGTTTGTGTTCGGATCTGAGGAAGAAAGGAGATGGTGACTTGAAAATTAAACTTACTGAGTTTCTGACATTTGAAGAGGAATAAGGTCACTCACATAGACACTGGGGGTATTAGTCTGTGGAGTTAATAGTCAATTAAAATGTAATACCACCAGCTTCTATTCCATCACTATAACTTTCCTTTCTGACCAATAAATTAGACCAATAAATTGAGACTGTTCAAGTCTCAAGGTGAGGACCACAGAGATTTGTATCTTTTGATCTGTCTTGAGCTTTGAATAACCTCTAATGTTAATGTTGCAGTATTAGTGAGTTTTAATTAAAAGTAACACACTGCACATTAACACATACGTGCAGCAGCCCAGGCTATACTGCCTCCAGTTCAGCTGTCTCTATCAAATGATAAGAAAGATACACTTTGGGATTGAAGGCTATTACATGCTTAGGAAATAAGCCACCCTATGCTTCAAATCCATTCATTTTACCTGACATTGATTAAATACATTATAATACAAGAAATTGAATAGGAAAATTTTGTTTTAACTTAAAAAAACCAAGCTTCCCAAATGGACAGTACATTGCTATGAACTTTCTGGTTATGAGAGAAACAATGTCTGAATTTCAGCTAATTTTCTTGAATGAACTTTCAGGACATTTTCATGAGGAGCTGTTGGGAATTGCTTGATTCTCTCACTCAATGTCCCTTTGACTGGAGTCTGGCAGGATGAACAACATGAGCTTTTTTCTTCTTTGGGCAATCAGTTTGGGAGCAGAATCTGTGCCTACTGCTTGTGCCAGGTCACAGACCAGCATCCCTCATCCGGCCTCAGGCTGCCCAGACACTGGCGGGGCTGCATCTCCAGGCTTCCGTCTCCTTCCTAGTTCCCTGGTGTATGCCCGGGGGACTTACGGTGCCCTTCCTGCTAGACTGGTGTCTCCTCCCTGCTGTCTGCCTCCTTCTCCTCTGCCTTATGTGCCCCCCAGGGCAGCACCACTGGCCCATCTGATTGATGGCACCAGCCTGGAGCCTTCCTTTTAGCTGAAACCCAATTACAGCCGTCCTTGTCTGCTCCGTAATTTTTTGAGATCCAGAATAACAAATATAATCAAACATCAGCCAGGATGGGTTAAAGAGAATTCATCTTTAAACTTTTAAACTCTTTTTTAATCCATGATTTTTTAGTATTCAAGAGTAAAAATAATAATTTCTTTCCACCTGATTGAGACTTTTGTTTTCAACAAGGAGAGAAGATAGCAGTCCACACATAGAAGGGAATTCAATGCAAAAACATTATACTGCGAAAGTCTCTTTTCTATTTTTATATTCTCAAGATTTGGTTGTGGTATTTGAGGAGAGCCATTTCGTTTCTCATGCATCCTGTTCTCTAAAGCTTTTCTTCGGAAACTGTTTGGCCAGGCATAAAATGAATACCTAAACAGTCCAGATAAAGTTAGGTCAGCTCTCCCTCTCTTGCTCTCTTTCTTTGAGGTCTCTAAGCCTTTGGGCAGAAGTCCTGAATTTGAATCAACTGGAAATGTTTCAATTTTGCCTTTTTTCCCACATGGAGTATATCCAAGGGACAAATCATTAATTATTATTTAATAAAATAATTATTGGCTCTTCAATTTATTTACAAGTTCCTTTTTAAGGAATTCTTATCTTCCAGACCCAGCTGCCAAAATTCCCTAACAGGTGTCCCAGTTAATTAACAAAGAACCCATGGCTTCACCGAAAAGGGAGGCAGCCTTCGTGAAATTAGGTTCTGGGGTTTAGGAGATGGGAGCTGCAACAGGCACCTAATCTGAAGATACAATGTTCGAGCCAAAGTACAGAGCTTGCCTTCTGCCTAAAATGTGGCTTGTGAAATCAAGTTATTAAAACAATCCAGCAGAGAAGCAGAGAGAGCTCCAACAAATCACCTTGCCTAAGAAATCAGGTTTCTTTTTAAAATACTAATTGAAATTGCAAGTGTTCTAATTAAAACGGCATCTGTCTGGGTTCAAAAAGCAGAGAAGATGTGTCTCTAAAATTTCCTCATATCTACTTAATAAAGTGAACTTACATATTTCCAGTACTAAAAACAGCATGTTGCCTTCCTGGGTTGCACTGGTGTTTCCACAGCCTTGTATCTTTCCCTGGACGGAGGTGGGATTCATCCAAGGTCAGGAACACAAGTAAAGAAGGTGCCTATGGTGATCAGTGACCCTCAAGAGTCTGTTTCCCTGAATGGAGCGCCCATATCCCAGAGCATTTTGTCACGTGCCAGTCATTAGCATGAGATGCAAAATAATAAAACACACGGGTAACTATTTTAAGTGATAGGAGTCTAAATGTTTTTTAGAGCCCTCTGTTTTTCAGTTTTGCCAGCAGACAAAGGGGGTTCAATGTGATACTCTAAGCATGGAGAGGATACTGACTCAGGTGCGTTTCAATCCTAGATTGTGGAATTTAGACCGACTTTGAGGAATGATGTCCTGAGTATCATTTGTAACCATTTGTCATGGAAGTGGAGACATGGCTATCGGGATCTGTTCATTCCCCAGCTCATGCTCTGCACATCGAGGGTTTGGTTAACAAGGTATCTCAAAGCTTCGATGAAGAGCAGTGTTTCCAGTTTTAGAATTCCCAGATTCCGTTGCGAGATGACTAAATAAAAGAAAATCGTTATAAAGCTTTATATGTAACATTCAGGACAGTATTGATACAAGGAAGATTTTCCCTGTTCTCTCCACCCCTCACTCCAGTTCTCTAAAGGAAAACACATTTCTTACTAAAGACCTGGCATGGAGGAAGGAGTATTGTAATTCTATGGGTATCACCATTTTCTTTATTCTGTCTTTATTTTCACTCAAAGACAGAACATTTTTATGTTGTCCTTTAAATATCACCCGGAATCTTTGTCCAGAAACAGTCTTTACAATGTGCAGATCAAATCTTTTATTTGAATATTTAAAACATTTTGGCAAGTAAAGGAAGCTTGAAAGGATGGCCCTAATTCCCCCTGCCCACTCCTGACCTCCTTAACCCCCTGAATGAAAGAAAAGGATGATCTAAAGACCCATGTCGGGGAAAGGAATAGCAATGATTTTTACTACTTAAAAAATAATAAACTCCCAGGCAAGAAACTACCCTTATTTTGTTCCTCATTTCATTCACGTGGGAAATCATGAGTTGTGTGCTGCTCGCTACACAGGGGGGCGCTGTGTAGTGCCCTTCCCTTCCATCTCTCCTGGTGGATGCCTGTGTTTGGGGAGCAGCAGATTCCCCCTAGGAAATGGTCCTATTCTGACTCCAGAGAAAGTCAGATCCTGTCTTGTGCTCCTTTTGAGGTTGGAATGGGGAGAGAGGGCATTGCCTGGACAGAAGCTCTGCTAGTTGGTAAAGTGAAAAGAAAGCCCAATGTGAAAAGTGGATTATAGAATAGGAACATATGGGGGCGTCAGTCAAAGGAAGATGCTTACACATCCTCCCCAATGTGGTGAAGCAGCCATCCTAGTGGGAGCAGAATGTAGGGAAACAGTCCTGCAAAGCACAGGAAGATGAGGCCAAAGGATGATGGCAAACTGGGAAAGGGCCAGGCTCACAACACAGAGGACAGGCCCTTCTCTTCAGCCTCAGGAGGGTGCTGGGAGGATGCTCGCAGCATCCCAGCCCTGGCTCGCCTGCTGGAAACTGTGGCAAGCCGCCACCACCAGGGCAGCCAGGGGAAGGGCTCTGCGAGCTCTGCCAGTACCCACAGGGATGCAGTGGCCCCGCCAACACGAAGCTTTGGCAGTGATTGAATCGCACACAGAAAGCATTACTATTTCCTTCCCAATTTCAAGCCTCTTCCACAGTGGCAGCAGAATGAGTTTGATTAGAGTCTGGATTTGAGAGAGCATCTAAGCTGTATTTCTTTCCTCTGTTCCCTGGACACCACAGAAAGAGACAGACACAGACATCCCCCTACCCCTTCCTCTATTTGGATTCCCCAGACCTCCTCCAGATCTGCTCTTTGAATAAATACACTGTGTTATTTATCCACCAGTTAATTCATTCATCAACTACACACCGAGTGCTTGTTATGAGCATAGCAAAGTGCTAGACACTCTCAGACATAAAAATAAATACATCACCTGATGCCTGCTTATTGTTTCCTTTGGGGAAGACATGCATACACAAAAAAACATAAGAGACAATGTGAGGATAAAATTCACACAATGGAAATCCAAAATAAGCGAGAATGTTTCTTATCAAATAGGTGCTGCCCACTTCATCTCTGGGTGCAGAGAGTAGCCTTTATCAGGAAAGGCCACTGCAAGGTGGGCATTGAATGGTGATGGCAGGTAGTAAATGCAGGCTCATGTATGCTTTAAGTGTTTGGTTTCTTTGAGTTTGTTTGTTGGCAGAGAGGATGGGATTTGTCTAAAATAAAGGTCTGCCATCTACATCAGGAACTGTCCACGTGCTGAAATGGGTGGCATTTTGCTAAACTTTTTGTTGAAGCAATACAATATTGTTTGTTCTTTTCACTGAAGCTAATTATTACCATTCCTTTTTTAAACCTTCCAAACTCAGAAGGATAATTAACATTTTTTGAAGGTTGCAAAGAAATGTATGGATGCGCATTAACCTTGGCTACTATTCCATGCCAGTAGGAAGAACACAAAGATCTATCTACAGCGTACTTATCGCTGGTTCCCAGAGACAGACACATAACTGTGGAAATAGCCCAAATAGAAAGCCAAGGGAGAGGCAAAGCGTGTTACATTCTGCTAGTGCTACTGTATGATTCTCATTAGACCTCATGGGATAGCATGATTATTGTTCAATAGCCTATTTAGAGTTTCCCTGATAATGGAGTCTAAGAAAGACGAACGATTCCTTAGTTGCAACTGTGGTAGCCTGTCTCCCCCAACCTCTAACTGAAAGAATGATCTAAGAAGAATTCTATTTTAAACTGAAAATCCAGAACCAATGATGGAAAAGAACTGGATTCTTTCTGAAATCCTGAATGTCTGCAAGCATCTAGTAAATTTATGGAGAAAACAAACTGCCTGTTTAATTCTTGTTTTTTTTTTTAATAGAAAACCCCTTTTTTAAAGTTAATGTTTTATTTAATTTCCTTAATGTTTTGCTGACTTGGGGTCATTTTAAGATGATGACCAGGCAGGAAATATTTGTTTCAGTCACTTTTTCTTCCAGCAAATATTTATTAAGTCCCTACTATGGATTGGACATTGTTCTAGGCACATGAGATATGCCAGCAAAGAAACAAGAGAACTCTCTGCTCTTAACAGGCTTACCTTACAGTGGGGAAGGATGGAAAAAAAACCAAGATGAGTAAGTAATACGTTTATTAGAAGGTAATTGGGGCTGTGGAGAAAATTAAGCAGGGAAAGGAGCTGAGGGTAAGATTTTATGTATGGTGGCCAGAAAAGCTTCTCTGGGAAAGACGTGAGTGAAGTGAGGACTGAGCTGCATGAACGCCAAGAGGAAGAGACTCCAGGCAAATGAAGCAGCAAGTTTGAATTCCCAGAGGCAGGATCTCAGAGCATGTAATACAGGAATCACAGTCAACCAGTGACCACAGAAAATTTATTGATTTTAAGAGGACTAGGTGGGGTTGGAGAGGTCATAGGGAGCTTCCATACCTGCCCTGCAAAGACTTGATTTTACACTGAGATGAGGAGGGTTTGGTGTGGAGGAGTAACATGCTCTGACTAAGGTTTCAACAGGATGATTCTGGTTGCCACTGCAATAGGAGACCATCTAAGGTGAAGGAAGCATAGGGAGACTAGGTAAGGGGGGGCACAGGAATAAGCCAGGAGAGAGATGATGGGAGTTTTGGACCACAGAGAAAGCAATGAAGATGAAGAGAAGTGTCAGAGTCTGGGAAAATTCAGAAGGACAACCAGATTTGTTGACAGATTAGGTATGAGGTGGATTGCATGAGTCAAAGAGGGTGCCAAGGTGTCTGTCCTGGGCCCCTGCAAGAATAACTGGTCATTTTCTGGGGGAAGACTGGAAGGGTCAGGTCTGGGAGAGACCTTGGTTGTGGACATGCTATATTTAAGACACTCATAAGACATCCAGTGGAGAGGATGAGCAGACAGACATTGGACACAGGATCTGAGGTTCATGCCGGAGATACCTGTTTGGAGTAACCAGAATACAGATGATCTTCAATGTCATGAAACCATATGATGTCACCCTAGCCTTCTGTGAGAGGTGACACACAGGAGAGGGGAGGGGGTCCGAGATTAACCTTTCACTGTTCTTCATTCAAAGTCACTGCAGCTTTCTTCTGTGTATGAGGTTCTGTATACCATCTTCCTTCAAAAACCACTTGGGTACAGCATTTAGGTAAAATAGTTAGTAAAAGTCATATTTCCTCTCTCTTACATACAATCCAATGTTGTTCTTGTTAAATTCTGCTCTTCTCAGTCAAGAAAAAAAAGTATTGATTTCATAAACCTGTGACTTAGATATTTTCCCTTCTACTTTTAAATGGCTGGCTTCATTTCCTGTCTGGCGACATCTGACAGTAAAGGTTTAGTTGAACACTGGCAGTATGGTGGTCTAAATGTTCCTGTCTCTGACAGGAGACTAGATAACTGGCTTTTGAGAAAGAAGAGATGCCTAGGAGCTGGCAAACCAATCAATAGGTCACTATTTTGTTATATTGTAATCCACCAAAAGAAAAAAACACACACAAACACACAATACCTAGTAGTTAGTATCCAGGCAGTAGACTGATTAGCTATTGCATTTTTTCTCCATTTTTTTGAGAAGGGATAGGACTTTATTGGGAATCCCAGTGCTGTCCTGTCTGAAACAACTATGCGATGAAAAAAAAAAAAAAAGTATATGGGAAGAGTACCTTGACCTTTGGAGCTAACGACCTACTTTAGATATACCAAATCTACAAAATTCACAGATAACACTTACATTCAATGCAAACTAAGTGTAAATAGCAAGTTGCAAGCTTATGTCCTGCTGTATAATGTATTACAAGTATGGTGAATCTATTAGACACCGATTTGCAGTCTGGCCTTGCAGTGAATAAATAAATGGCTGAAGACCTGCAAATACTATGGTTATTCTTGGAGGATATGATGGCTATTGTGAAATGGCAGGAGAAAAAGTGGCTGCTTCCCAGGTCATAAAAGGCTTAATATACCACTCTCTGTAATTAGGACAGGGGAAGAACAACCATGTAACTATAGAAACACTTTGTCTGCAATTTGGAGCCACACTTGGTCTTCCAGTTGCCCCAGGAATGGAATCTTGAGCTGTCTATTGTCACCTAATTTCTCCCAGTTCCCAAGATCACCTGTACCCTTGCCACGGGGGTTGGTACAGCTCCCTTCTGCTGAGCCTCTGGATGCTGCTTACTGACACCTGTTCCCTGTATTCAGGCTGCTGGATTTCATGCTGTCATTGGACTAGTGACCCTACATAAGTCATATCCTTAATACCAGATGCCTACCAGCCAGAACAATGGCCTGCGGGGACTGTGTCATCCTCTGAGAGGTTTCAGTAGATTCATCTTTCTCCAGGAGATCAATCAGCCTTAGCCTTAGCACCCTCCCACCTACAGAGGAAGGCATCAGAAGGCCTCTCTGACCTTGGTTCCTACCACTCACCCTGCCAGGTACACAAGGCCCCTTGAAGGCCTGGAGCCCACTGGCCTGCTCCCAGTTCCCTTTCCAGGGGCTGTGTGCAAAGGCTGCCCCTTTAACTTGGATTCTTTCGCCTCCAAATACCTGCATGGCTTCCTGTCTCACTTCCTTTGAGTCTCTAGTGTTACTTTCCCAACCACCCCTATCTTCACCTCCCATTGAAAATCACAACCCTAAACTGGATATCCACATATGGAAGAATGAAACTAGACTTTTACATACAAAAATCAACTAAAAATGGATTCAAGACTTAAACATAAGACCTAAACTATAAAAATTCTAGGAGAAAACATAGGGGAAAACTATATGACATTGGTCTGGGCAATAATGTTTTTGGATTTGACTCCAAAAGCTCATGCAACAAAATAAAAGATAGACAAATAGGATTACATCAGACTAAAAAGCTTCTGCACAGGAAAAAAATAATAGAATGAAGAGACAACCTACAGATTGGGAGAAAATATTATTAGTAACCAAAAATATAATTATGGGTTGATATCGATCATATATAAAGAATTCAAACAATTCAACAGCAAGAAAACAAATAACCTGATTAAAACATGGGCAAAGGATATGAATAGACATTACTCAAAAGAAGAAATACAAATGGCTAGCAGATATATGAAGAAAGGTTCAATATCACTAAGCAATGCAAATTCAAACCACAATAAGCGATCACCTCACACCTATCACAACGTTTATTATAAAAAAGATAAAAGATAGCGAGTGTTGGTGAGGATGAAGAGAAAGAGAAACACTTGTATGTTATTAGTGGGAATGTAAATTAGTATAGCCATTACTGTACTGATTAGGAAAACTGTATATAGGTTCTACAAAAAGCTAAATACAGAATTACTGTGTGATCCAGTAATCCTACTTCTGGGTATATATCCAGAGGATCTGGTATCAGTATGTCACAGAACCATTTATAGCTCTCATGTTCTTTGCAGCATTATTCACAATAGTTTATGTATAGAAGCAACCTAAGTGTCCATGAATGGATAAATGAATAAACAAAATACGGTATATACACAAGGGAATACTACTCAGCCATAGAAAGGAAGGGAATCCTGTCCCTTACAACAACATGGATGAACCTGGAGGACGTTATGCTAAGTGAAATGAGCCACTTACATATGTACACATCCAACATGATCTCACTTAAATGTAGAATCTAAAACAAAGGAATTAATAGAAGCGTAGGCTGGGTGCTGATGGCTCATGCCTGTAATTCCAGCACTTTGGGAGGCCGAGGTGGGTGGATTACCTGAGGTCAGGAGTTCGAGACCATCCTGGCCAACATGGTGAGACCCCGCCTCTACTAAAAAATACACAAATTAGTTGGGCATGGTGGCACGTGCCTGTAATCCCAGCTACTCAAGAGGCTGAGGCAGGAGAATTGTTTGAACTTGGGAGGCGGAGGTTGCAGTAAGTCAAGATTATGCCACTGCACTCCAGCCTGGGCAACACAGTGAGACCCTGTCTCTCACACACACACACACACACACACACACACACACACACACACAAATGCTTTGTAGAAGCAGAGGGTAGAATGGTGGTTTTGAGAGACTGAAGGTAAGAGGAATGGGGAGATGTTGGTGGAAGGGTGCAAAGTTTCACTTAAGAAGAATACGTTTAAATACAAGACTTATTATGCAACAAGGTGACTAGAGTTAATGTATTTTATATTTCAAAATTGTTAAGAGTAAATTTTCAAATGTTCTCACCAAAGAAAAGATAATTATTTCAGGAGATGAATATGTTAACCAGCTTGATTTAATTAGTTCGCATTGTATGCATTCAGGTTGAGGATCCCTTATCCAAAATGCTTAGAACCAGAAGTGTTTTCAGATGTCTGATGTTTTCGGACTTGGGAATATTTGCAGAATACACACCAGTTAAGAATACTGGTTGAATATCCCTGATCTAAAAATTCAAAATTGGAAATGCTCATTGGAGCAAATTGTTGGCACTCAAAAAATTATGGATTCTGCAGCATTTCAGACTTTAGACTTCTGGATTAGGGAGCCTCAGCCAGTACCTCATAGTATCACTTTGTGGCCCATGAATGCCTATGATTATAACTTAACTAGTTTACCATTAAAGAAACACAATCCTTATGCTAAGTGAAAAAAGTCAGACACAAAGGTCATATGTTCTATTTATACCAAATACCCAGAATAAGAAAATCCACAGACAGAGAGAATATTGATGGTTGCCAGGGGCTGGAGAAGGGGGATGGAGAGTGATTGCTAATGGGTACAGGGTTTGCCTTTGGGGTGATGAAAATGTTTTGAAACTTGATACAGGTGGTGATTGTACAACATTATGAATATACTAAATGCCACTAAAATGGTAGACTTTAAAGTGGTCAATATGTTATGTGAATATCATGTCAATTAAAAATAAATTTGCAATCTCACTCATTACCCTTTACTCAGCTCCACTGTGTGATTCATTTGCTTAGTTTGCTTCCTGAACATCTCCTTCTCTTGAATGTAAACTCCACAAGGGCAGGCAGGGCTTCCTGTCTGTTTTGCTTATTGATTTAACGTCTGGGCCTAGAACAGGCCTGGAACAAAGCAGGCCATGAGTTTTGTTGAATCGACAGGTGAATGTATTACCTCTTTTGTGCCTTGTTAATAAAAGATCCTCTGTATTTCTTGAATACCAAATTAAAGAGAGATAATTTCTTAAACGAATAGGATTAACGGGCTAGTATGGTCTCATCCAAAATAAATTTAAAATAGAGAGGGGAAGAAAAGTAATCCTATCAGAATTCCTCAGTTCGTTGCATGGGAAACAAACAAACAGCCTGGCAGAGGTTCAGAGGATTGAGAAAACGGTATCAAGGGCTGAGCACTGAGGTCCTTTTTAATTTGCAAGGATTAGAAATGTCAACAAGCATCACATTTTCCTCTAAATTCTAAAAGATGAATCAGTGCGGTGGATTTAAACTAGGACAGCAGAAACAATGAGGCTGCTAAGAAATGCACAGCTTCTGTATAAGCATAGGCTGTGCATACGGGTTCAACCACACCTACCCCGAGAGAAAATATTTTCACTTAACACTTTCGACACTGTGAATCAGGGAGAACATACCGATGAGCTCCTTATTTCTGACGTCCAAGGCCATGTTCCGCAGCGCCGTGGCCACCGCGCACACCACGCGGTCGTTGTCTATTCGGAGCAGCTCCACGAGGATGGGCAGGCCTTTCTCTTTTCGGACAGCGGCTCGGATATATACTGACCACTGCAAAAACAGGGAAGGCGAGGGGCGTTAGAGACAGGGAGAAAACCTTACATGCAAATAGTACATTTGCGTTTTCAGACGGATGCTTACAGGAGCCAAAAAGGTTGAATTACCAAGACCTATTGTAGAATGGGTTGAATCTGTTAGACATGCATTTAAACTTTTTAACTGTATTTTTTGCCTTCAACTTGGGGACAAAGATTTCAAGGTTAATCAGTGAACCACAGTAGGTTTCTTTTGTGACACTGTTTTCAGTAATTGAAGTTGAAAGCCATTTGCGTGATGTGTATGCTTGATGCTTCAAGATACAGAGGTTTGGGACAAGCAGATGTGGCCAGTGACATTCAGAGAAATAAAACAAGAACCCTGAAAAAGTAGAAAATGAGAATGGGTTGTGTGGGAGTGATTTCTAAAGACAGCTTTGAATCTGGAGATGGGGCACACAGGTCAGTTGCTGAACGTGCTGTCAATAAGTCGTTTGCTGAACAATAAAGAGTCCACTAGTCAGAAATAGGCCAGGGTGGATAAATGTAAATATGACATTGAAAAGCAAGAGTGCACATGGTAAAATGTTTTTTAAAAAACATTAAGGTCAAACTGTATAATGTTCAGGGCCATAATTCAATGTCTTCTTTATAAAGTAGGACATGAAATTTGTTTTGGGTTGGTGGTCGTCAGCCTTAATGGAACACAGGTAACGCATCATATTAAAATGTCCTTGCAGTATCTAGATGATAAAGCATTCTGATTCACTTAACAGAATGCAGGCCCAGATTTTCAGACATTTGTATGAATGACGTATACTCTTCTACAGTATCCTGGAGAAGAGAGTACAATATAAAAATTAACAAATGTAAGGGTTTTACCTGTTGCAATTTCATTTTGATTTGAGAAAATTACATTCACGCAATGAGGTTGTGGATTCTGTGGTAGGGTCCTCCTGGGGACCAGTCCTTTCCCACCCAGTCCCCCCACCAGGCCCCCTCCGCCCCCCTTCCCCCATGGGGGCAGGCACCCCAGAGCTGGCTCTCACCTGTGGCAGGCAGGGAGCCCCCTCTGGCAGTGAACGTAGGGCATATGCCATGCCTGCCACATCCTCAGCCCAGCCCTGCATGAAATATGAGATCAAAAAAACAACTTCATCCTGTCCTACATTAGAAGTCACATTCACATAGTTTCTTATCACCATCAGCTCACACTGTATGCTTTTCTCTCATCCCTACTTTGTGTCTCAAGCTCTAGGAAGCCTTGAGGGGTGAGGGGAGCAGGTAAAACTCACTAAAGCATCTCTTGGCTGTGGTGATCTATTTGACAGCTCCACTCTTAGGGAGCAAAGAAGTGGAAGGTCAGGAAGTGTCAGACATGACAAAACATTGAGGTTTGCAAACTGCTTCTTGGGATGTGGGAATCTGGAACTGACATCCCTTCCCAGGGAGGAAGCCCTTTCTCCTGGTACAATGCCAATTTCCATCGATGCATTCAACTGGCATGCTGAAACATGACTTCCTCTGGACACATCTGCCTCCCCTACTTCTTGTGCCCTGCTGAGTCTCCAGTCCCCCAGCTTGGAAAAGCCTGGAAATCTGAGTTTATGCAGCCCACTTAATCCTGGGATCTTCCCTAAAACTAAGGAGAGAAGCTAGAAAAAGGAAGAGAATGCAAATCAGGGTGTGGGGTCAACATTGACATATTGCAAAAGGAACATCAACAACAACATCGGGGAGATATTCTTGACCTTCTGGGAGATGGCAGGGGTATTCCTGGCAACTTAGGCAGGCTGATGCATGTGCCCTCAGCCTGGGAGCGAAGAGATGAACTGAGGAAGGTGAGTTCATCTCTTCCCCAGCACCACTTCTTTGCAGGCCCCATGCGACTGGCTTGTGTATTTGAGATCTCTTCTAATTCTTGAAACTCCAGGGAGGTCAGCATTTTTATTTTATACACGGGGAAATTTAGGCACAAAGATATTCAATAACCTGCAGAGTCACCTGCACTCGACTCTGGGTCCTGTTACTCCATATCTGTCTTTTTTTATGCTGCTGACATTATACCCCCTCTACCATCATCTCATCCCCTCTCCTGTAATCCTTCATGCTTAGTCTCCCAGACATGACCTAAGTCTTTTCCTCCATCCTTCCAGACACAGACAGAGGAGAACCTGGCCATATCTGAAATGAGCCAAGAATAAATGGACATAACTTTGTCCTTCTAAACTTAGAAGTCCAGCTACTAGCCATATCCCCCAGTGTTGGATGAAAAGGTGATTTGGTATTTGGAGAACAATGGGAATCCTTCAGCTTTGCTGGGAATTGATTTGAGAGCAATAACAACAAAAAAAGGCTACTTAGGACCAAAAATGTGTATGAGATATAGAAACACATTTTTGATACGAGAAATTGGTGAGCAGTGGTGTGTTTTCCCTAAGAGAGAAAGGATAACCAGACAATAGATTTGATATTTTTATTATTGAGGCATAGAAAACAGCTTTCATTTTGAAAGGTTAGTTATGTGTATGTTTGTGTGTGTACAGAAGATTTCCAATATTGTCACAGCAAATGAGACCAATTTGCCCAGAATTAGTAGGTCCAATACAAGAAGACATGTCTAATTGGAATTTCTCGCTTGCGTCAGGAAAGGATCCCTTCTCCTTGCAGGTGATGGGACAAAGCTTTTGCACTCCTCTTCCTGGGGAGAGGCTCGGGCCATTATTTGACCCAAAGAAGTGTTGTCAGCATGGGACAGAGAAGCAGCAGCAAGCATGTATTGTCTAAGGCTAGAGGGCACAGATCCAGGTAAAAGATGGAATATATTTGAAAGAGAATTAGAACAGGGAGAAAGTAATTTGCCCTCTCCCTAGTCAATACAGAGCCTCCGTGCTGGGGAAAGAAAGGATGCACTTTGGAGAGGAAGCAAGAGATGCGGCAGCACTGTGGGGGCTGCAACCTGATCCCTGGAGTCCTCCTGGACAAGCCCCCCTCCATGTATAAGGGGGACTGAGTATGACATTCCCCTTGAAGATGGGAGAATGGAAAGTCCACAGCTCGGCTGCCCTCCTTGGAGGACAACAGTGGCTGAGCAAGACTCAGCGAAGTCTCCTGTACCGTCCCAGAATGGGGGCCCCAAGGTAGGAACAGTGACATGGCTTGCTGGGCGGGGGAGGACTGCGAGGATTCACGTAGCCCGAGTGTGGCAAGGGGTAGCCGCTGAGGGTGGTCTTGAATGGGTGGGGTGTGTAGGTTAGCTGAGGAGGAGAAATGAAGAACCCAGGGCTGCAGAGGGATTACTTGGCCAGGAAGGAGGAGACACATCAGTGGAGCACACAGTGGGAGCAGACAGTGCCTCTCTGGATTAAGGAGGGGAGGTGGTTGCATCTCAGGGGAGCTCAAAAAGGATGGAGGCAGGTGTGGGCCAAGAGAGGACCCTGACCGGAGCTGGTCCAATCACCAATCACCACATCCTGGAGAAGAGGCTGCATAGAATAGAGTCGATTCCACACTGAGAAAATGGACACCACACCCTCATCCTCTGTGCAGGACTATACTGGTAAGACCCCCAAGTTTAGCATCAACTGCAGGGGCAGGAGAGGATGAAGGTGCGGAACATAAATGTGGCCACGCTTGAAGCCTGATGGGACTGGGAAACAGCTGAATTTGACTGGGTTTGCCTAGAAATGTTGAGATTCACATTTCTTTCCTTTCTATTTTTTGGCATCAGGCAAATGAGGGCTCAGAGATGAACCTGAAGTGAATTAACAAAGATACTTGCACACAAGTTTGTGTCCCATGAAATTCGTAGTTGTATGTATTGAGAATTTGGTAACAAAGAGAAGTCAATAACTTTTAACCCTTTAAGGCCAGGCTGCCTCATTCTAATGTGGATTTCCAGGGACTTGACTTTTACAAATCCCAGGCCAGCTATAAATAAAATTGATGGCCATAATTTTTCCAAAGAGCTCCCCCTTGCTGAAACTGAGGTGATTCTGTGAAGGCTGATTTGTTCCTGAAGGGCGATTAATACTATAATGTAACTTTTCCTCACTGAAATCCTAATAATTTGCTAAATTACAATGACAGTGTTTTCCTTTAAGTACTAAATATTCTCGTCTGAGGCTGAACCCATTCATTATAGTGCTACAATTCTGAATTTGTTGATTAATTCTCTATATTCTACAAGTACTCTTGTGTTAGAAATATAGTCTGCAATTAAATGACTGTCAGTTACATGATCATTTGTCCATTAACTTTCTTTATCAAATTAGCCATTTGCTCACTTTTTCTTTTAACAAGGTAAAGTCAAATTTTAAAACCAAACTCTTCCA
The DNA here is from genome assembly GCF_002776525.5 of Piliocolobus tephrosceles. NCBI lineage: Eukaryota > Metazoa > Chordata > Mammalia > Primates > Cercopithecidae > Piliocolobus > Piliocolobus tephrosceles. The sequence continues at coordinate 10,484,268 of NC_045437.1, forward strand.
ATGAAAAATACATACAATGAATTTGGTACAAATGGCATGCAATTCCTAAATTTGTTTCTGAATTTATTTACGATACCAGGGTATCTCATTCCCATGACAAGAGGGTAGGAAACACCTCCTGCACTGAAAAGCTTACTTAATTATTCTTATTTCTGCCAGTAGTTTACTATAAAAACAATGCACAAAATACTAGGAAATGACATGGCTTTTGCTGTATGCCCCAGATTATTGTCTCTAGAATGGATTATTATTTGAATTATCAGATTCTCCCAGCTGGAAAAGAACTGTGCTTGGTTCCTGCTCTAGGATTTATGAAATAATAGGGTGGTATTAGCACAAGGTCCTTCAAACGATGGGGTTACCCTGCAATGGACACAGAAGTCAGGTGTTGGCTCTTCACATCCAGAGTGACATTATAGATTTACATATCTTTGTTTTCAAAATTTCAAAATCTATTTTGAAAACTGGTATCTCTAGTCAAGATGACTAGTGAAGAATTCCAATCTGTTAGTAAAGAAATAAATCAATTTAATAAATACAAATTTTGGTTAAGGCAATGGCAACTATTGCATGTTTACTGTTTTTTGTTGTTGTTTCTTTGTCTGAATTTTAAAAATGTAAGTCAAGTTAGGGCAAAGACTGAATTTTAGCCCATGTGTTAATGCAATGCTCAAAATATTAATGTACAGGCAAGATAATTTCCTGGGGGGGAGGAAAGCATTTAGATGTGCTTTTGTAGTAAGAACAAACAAAGAAGGTCAAGCTCAAGTAAAAATGACCCAGAGGAAGCAGTCACTGAAGAGACTGGAAGAAGCATACTCATTCCGCAATTCTCAAGCTATCTCAAGGACTAGTAATTTTCAATTAAAAAATTTCTTTAAAAAAGGCAACTTTCTGAACATGAAAAGGTTTTTTGTTTGTTTTCACTGTGAATGTAATCAAATATTAGAGATGTCATTCTTGTGTGCAACTGGCATCTAGAAATGCCTTCTGGGGAACTAAATACAACCCTGTTAAATGATAGACAGTGCATGGTATGAGACTCAGGCTGCCTCCGACCTTATTCTGAGGCCCCTGTGTGTTCCTTAGTAACAGTGATGCATGAATACACCATTGAGAAAGGGGAACTGACCACAGTGGAGGTCCAAAATGAAACTGCTCACACTGCTACCCTCTAAGCAAGAGTGGTGGTTGAGAGGTGCAGGCTCTGAGCCACTGCATTTACAGACATGGAAGATTTGGTGATTTTTTATCCAATTTAGGAAAATAAAATTAATTCAGTTGTTTCTTGTTCTAAGTCAATAGGCACTAAGACAGAAAACTTTTCCTCTACATAGCTTTTTTTTTTTTTTCTCTTTAAACATAATGTCTCACAGGTGAAGTGATCTGGACTTGATGATTTTCTTTTGGAACCAGAAAACATGCCATTTTTGGAATATTAAGCAATTTCTTTCTTTTGGTTATGGGGAGGGAGAAATCTGAAATTTATCTTTAGGGCACAGTTTGGAGGGGCCCTGTTGAGAACCCCTTTCAGTCTTGCAACTATAAGGCAAAGTGTTTGCTGAAGTCTTAGGTAGCAAGGTAATTACAGTGTAATTATTTCTTTACTAAGACAGTGTGTTTTATTTTCTAATAGTATAGTATAAATCAAATATATTAGCAAATTATTTAGGAGACAGAATTTTATTTTTCTTGGATCTTGATTTAGATGACCTTACTGCAAATTATTATTGATTGTTGGTAGGGGATGAGTTTATGAAGACATTTGTGTACTAGAGGCTAGGAGCTGAGCCCAGCCTAGGAGAAGGGACATAGAGCTGCGATCTTGACTTTCATAAGTGAACATATGTTGTTATGAACTTGTGTTTTTGCTGCTGTTTTTTTTTTTTTTTTGCTTCCTGCTGGTAGTAGTGATGACAACAGCAGTCTTCTAAGTCACAAATTGAAGATGGCAGAACAGCTATCAGCATGGGTGAATTAATTCGTGGAGGGGAACTTCTGCCTTAACCTGCTCTTAACTGTGACATCAGGAGAAAATAACTTACCTCACTTGGGCATTTGCATATTTGGGTGTCTCTTTGTTACAGCAGTTAGCACTCTCCTAAATAATACTATGCTAGTGTACTAAAATAAACTTTCAATCATGGAATCCTAGCCCTAAGGCTTTAACAAGCAATGCTGGAAGTGTGCTTCCTCACCTCCGCCATGTCGTTGAAAAAATAACCTCATGGATGGCCCTGTGCCAGCATGTACTCCTATTGCTGCATCTGTAATGGATTTTGTAGATGCTTTGTTTACATGTTTACCATATTGTAAGGGAAGAGACCAAGTCATCTTCATCCATTTATCTCAATTGTCTTGTCTTTTTTGGTCCACAGTTGGAGATTTTAAAATGTTTAACTGATGAAAAAAGATGTCGGGTTGATTTACAGCATCAAGTCTGATGATTTCACAACAGCATTCTGCACGGAGGGGAACTATGCAAAAAGGATCAGAGCCACTGAAATTACTAACGGGGCCAAAAAATTCGAACCACTTCCACAAAACTACTGCTAGGGTTTAAAATGGTCACACAGCTGGGCACAGTGGCTCACGCCTGTAATCCTAACACTTTCAGAGGCCAAGGTGGGTGGATCACTTGAGGCCAGGAGTTGGAGACCAGCCTGGCCAATATGGTAAAACCCCATCTTTACTAAAAATACAAATATCAGCTGGGCGTGGTTGTAGGTTCCTGTAATACCAGCTCCTCGGGAGGCTGAGGCAGGAGAATCCCTTGAACGAGGGAGGCGGAGGTTGCAGTGAGCCAAGATCCCACCACTGCACACAAGCCTGGGTGACAGAACAAACCTCTGTCTCTAAATAAAAATAAATAAATAAATAAATAAATAAATAAATAAAAATAAAATGGTTATATGCCCCTTTGGGAGTGTGTTCTAAAGCCAAACAAATCCCTTCATTCTGGGGCCCCTGGTGCAGTGCTAGAACCTTTGACTCAGGACTTAGAGAATACTTGTTTGTCTCCAGGACTGAAGAACAGAATATCGAGGTGGTATGTCTTGAGCCACCATAGCACTGATCATGTTATGTCAATTCATCTGTTTTTATGATAGAATTCCTCTGTGAAGTGACTGCTCAGGTGACAGGTTAGCCCACATCTTAACCTGGGCTGAAAAAGGGTTTCATGTACAGGTAGTTTTACTAGTGCTCTCAGTGCAATTGGTGGACTAGGACTTCCCATTAGGGCAGGAGTCCCCAACCCCTGGAGTTCCTAACCCCTGTGAGGAACTGGGCCGCACAGTAGGAGGTGAGCGGTGGGTGAGCGAGGATTACCGCCTGAGCTCCGCCTCCCGTCAGATCTGCAGCAGCATTCGATTCTCATGGGAGCACAAACCCTATTGTGAACTGTGTATATGAAAGATCTAGGTTGCATGCTCCTTATGAGACTCTAATGCCTGATGATCTGAGGTGGAACAGTTTCATTCCAAAACTATTCCTCACCCCATCGGACCCATGGAAAAGTTGTTTTCTGGTGCCAAAATGTTAGGGACCACTGCTTTAGGGATAGTCTGTGTCTGCTAGACACCAAACTAATAATCAGCTTAATATAATTTAATATATGATTGAGCCCAATAGGTTCAGCTGTTCCTTTTTTTTTTTTTAATAGATAATGCCTCTCTGTCTTCTCACTGGCATTGTTGCTGATGAGAAATCTGCCGTCTTCCTTATCTTGTATGGAACACGTCTTTTCTTCCTCTGGATGCTTTGAAGATCTTTTTATTGCTGACTTTGAGCAGTTTGATTCTGATGCACCTTGGTTTTGTTTCTTCATGCTCCTTGTGCTTGAGGTTGTTTAAGCTGCTTTGATCTGTGAATGTATGAGTTTCATTAAATTTGGGAAATTTTCAATCATTATTTTTTCAAATTTTTTTTCTGTTCTCTTCCTTCTTTCTCTGTCCTCTCACTGGGGTACTCAAACTACATCTATATCAGGCCAGTCGACACCCACAGATGATCTGTACCTTTCTTTTTTTTTCTGTGTTTCATTCTGGATAGCTTCTATTGTCTTCGTGTTCACTGATCTTTTCTTCTGCAATGTTTAATGTGCTGTTAATCACATCCTATGCATTTTTCCTTTCAGACACTGCATTTCAGACTCTAGAGGCTTTATTTGAGTCTTTTATACATTTTCCATGCGTAACTTTTTAAATGTTTTGAACACATGGAATACAGTTATAATAACTGCCTATTTGATAATTTTAACATCTGTCAGTTCTGAGTTAGTTTTGATTGATTGATTTTTCTCCTTTTTATGGATTGCATTTTCTATTTACTTGCAGGATAGTTTTCAGATGTATGCCAGACATTCTCAATTTTAATTTGTTGGGTGCTGAATGTTTTTGTATTCCTACGGATGTCTTAAAGCTTTGTCCTAGGATGCAGTTAATTTACTTGGAAACTGTTGATCCTTTTGGGTCTAAGTTAAGATTTGACAGGAAAGACTAGAGCACGGTTAGTCCAGGGCTAACGATTCCTCTGTATTGAGGCAAGACCCTACTGACTATTCTCCCCAGTGGCCCATGGATTATGAGATTTTCCTCTCTGGCTCTTGGGAACATGCACTATATGCACCCCCATGTGAGTGTCCAATTTCATTCTCCCTAACAACTTCAGGTGTTTCTTTCCCAGCCTTGGGTATTTGCCTCACACACATGTGCTGAGAGTTCTCTGTTGATGTTTAAGGGGAGTCCTCTGCACATCTCTAGGGTTCTATGTGTGGGTCTCTCCTCTTTGATACTTTGTCCTATGAACTCCGATCACTTTGATATCTCCAGATTCCCAGATCCATCTCCTCAACACAGTGAGTCTATTGAGATCCCCCTGGTCCCTCAATCTTCTTGCCGTGGCTTGGAAACTCTCTCTCAAGGTGGTGAGCTGAGATAATCAGAGGAATCACCTTCTTTTGTTTCCTGTCTTTCAGAGATCATTGTCCTTTGTTGACTAATGTCTAGTGTCTTACTAAAAAACCCCAATGTTTCACATATGTCTTTTCTTTGTTGTTGTTTTTCCTTGAAGAAAGGTAAATTTGAACCTTGTCATTCCATCTTGGCATCTTGGCTGGAAGCGGAAATCCCTCTGGTTCAGCTGCTTCTACAACTTTGAAGTTCTGTAATTTAGAACTTTAGAAATCAGATCATCCAATGATAGTACTAAAATTAATGCAAAACTATTAAAAATGGGTCTTCTCCATTTATCAATTTGGATGCATATGACATTTGCAACATAGGTGTGATCTTTGCTATCAGTACTGCTTCCCGGGTCTTATAGGGAAGAAATCACTGAGTCCTGTGATTAGGACCAGTGACTTGGTTGTGGCCGTGCTCCTCCCGTCTCCTGCTCCATGGAGTGGGTCTATCCTTGTCCTGCAACAGACTGGTCATTGCCTGTATCTGAGTATTCTGTCTCCAGGACACTGCTGATTGGACAGGGTGCTCTGATCACCTCTGTGTTTATACTGGCCTAGTTTCTAATTGATTAGGCATGATGCTTTGCATTCCATTTTCATCAGTCTTTCAAAACTCTGTTTCTTTACATTTAAATCTAAAGCTTGGCATCACACCATTAACTAGAACAAAGACAAGTCACTTTGTCTTAGACGATAAACCATGATTCATAACTTGCATTTGATGGACTCCACTAATCTGCCCTGTTCACTTTTACATGATACACTACCTACTAAGTTAAATTCAGAGTCTTTCTCAAGGCTGTTATCTCTTTCTCTAAGGACAAGTCTCCAATTTTGCAGTTCTCCTACATTTTTTATTCATTTGGGGCACATGGCCAGAGATTCTGTTTCCTTCTTCACTAAGTCCATGTTGCTATTATGTTAGCTCATTAAATATTAATAGATTAACATCCAAGTATCTCTTGTTCTGTCTTATTTTTAAAATAAATGGCAAATAACAGATGCTTTGAAAAGAGTCACACTTTAGGAGGAAAACTGAGTGTACAAAGATTTTAAAATGTTTGACTTCATAGCAAGTACAGATATATATTTCTACAGTTCAAATCCTGGGTTTTCATAAAGCTCAAGTACAATAGAAATAATCCATAAATGGGAGTCAAAAGAACATTCGTTCACATTTTGGAAATCTTCAAAGCACTATATCCAATTGTTTTAATATTCTGCAACAAACAAAACCATTGTACTATAAATGAGAAAAAGGTAACTGAAGCCCATGTCGGCAATGAAAAACATGCATCACTTTGCTTCTGTCATAATAACATTATGTCTTTCTGATGCTCATAAACCAAGTAATGAGTGTTTTAAAGTTTAAAAAGTGTTTAGGGCCATTATGAATATCTAGTTTGCTAGTCAATTTGTCACAGAAAAAGAGTGTGCATGATCTTCCTATAAAGAGAAATTATTGTTTTAGATGATGAGGTCTATAAAAAGCCGTCTCCGTGCAAAATTAAAGTATTTTACCTCTACATTTCTGTTTTTGTTGGGTCATAAAAAGTTAAGAACACTAAAGAAATACCACTAAATTTTAACAGTTGCTATAAAAATGTATTCTTTGAATTCTAGAGTTCAGATGGTAACACTATATGCTGTTGTGTATCCTAACTCAATCTTTTAATAATTCAAGATTTTTTTCTGAAATCATCTTTTTAAAAGTAAGGATTTATCTGTTTGGTTTCTGGACAAGTCATCCTTTGTCTTCTTTAAATTACGATAATTTATCATTGCTTGCCTTAATGACAATCTTCTCAAATCTTCCTTGAGAATTGTCCACTTGCTTGTCCCATGAAATACGGAAAATTAGTAAATTATGCAAAAGATGATGATGTGACTGATCCCCATATGCGTATTTGTATTTTGATATGAAATTTCTTACACATGTATATATATATATATATTTATAACTACTATTATATTATATAATATAAATATATATATATTTATAACTACTCCCAAATATTCCTTAGCAGCCCCTTGTCATGCCTGAGAACTATCCCATTATCTAGAATTATTAGGGAAGCAGAGCTTCTCATAAGCAAGACTGACATCCTAAGAGGCAAAATTCTACTTTAACCATTGGGATGGAAATCTTTCACAAATGCTTTCTGTCTTCTAAAATTACTAGTAATAACAGTTTCTTGAGGAGAGAGGGCCAACTTTATGACTCTCAGAATAGATGGAACAGCCATGACATTAAATGGTCTCTGACAGTTTTTCTTTCTTGCATTCTTTAACTCAGTTTTTCCAACTCCTCTGTCTTTTCTCTTTGCCACCACAGTATTTACTCTCCCTCCTTATGATGGTCTATGTGTCTGCTTACAAGAGTTCTTCCTTTTTTTTTTTTTTTGAGATAGAGTCTCACTCTGTCACCAAGCTGGAGTGCAGTGGCGTGATCTCAGCTCACTGCAATCTCCACCTCCCAGGTTCAAGCGATTCTCCTGCCTCAGCCTCATGAGTAGCTGGGACTACAGGCACGTGCCACCATGCCCAGCTAATTTTTGTGTTTTTAATAGAGACAGGGCCAGGATGATCTTGATCTCTAGACTTCGTGATCCATCCACCTCGGCCTCCCAAGCTGCTGGGATTACAGGTGTGAGCCACCGCAACTGGCCAGTTCTTGCATTTTTCAACATGCTGACTGAAGTCCAGTATGGACTGGGAAATCTTTGGTCGTCATTGTTAAGCTTTGTCTAAGACAGAACAGCTTCTGTTATGCTGAGTTTGACTATTCTAGACTCTTCTGCCTTTTTCCTAGTAGTCTCTACTCTCTTAGCAGTAGAGAAATTTACCAAAGAAATGCCCTCTGGATATGTGGGATAACTGTGCTGAACTAATGCAGATTAATTGTGCTAGAAACAGTAAGATGCTATTGCCAGAAAATTTTAAGAATTATCATGCTTCTTCCATAATTCCCATTATGTAAAGTAGAAGAGAATCTTAAAATATAAAAGTAGTAAACTCTTTTTAAACTTGTCATTTTCTTACTCTACACACCTAACTAAGCAGTTCTTGCAGCTGATCTGGGTGCTCCTGAGACACAGAACTTGGAAACTTAGACAGAAATCTCAGCACAGTAGGAACTGCAGAACTGGCCCTTTGCTACTGAACTCTGCAACCTGCAAAACATTGTTCAGTCTGAACACTGAAAAGAAAATGGTTCTTTCATAACTTCTTTCTATCAGTTTTATATTGTATTGACAGTATATTGCCAGCTGAACCAAAGAATCAAAATATGATAAAATGTGACCATCTGAGGATGGCCTGGAACATAATATGTGCTACTAAATTCTTATTGACTTGTAGACATTAATAAATAGAAAACACTGCGATCCTCAAGGAAGACATGTAGACATAGATAGCAGTTGAGATAAATGCTCACATTTGAATTATTTCTCTCAGCCAAGCACAGGGGTAGGCAGTGGGCTAGAAAGAGATAAATGGGGCTTGGTCTGCCCATAAGGGGCGTACAGACCAAATTCTCTTCCAGAGGACAGTCTTAGCAGCTCAGAAGGAATCATTGTATGAAAGAAAGATTAGTTAAATTAAATTTGGTGTTGAGATGTGGTGCAGTTCTTTGTACTTTAACATGTCTTTTTATCTGTCTGCTTTTAGGATTTTTTTTCTTTGTTACTAATTTTGAGCAATATGATTAAAAGACACCTTGGTATTGTTTCTTCATGTTTTCTGTGCCGGGGGCTCCTTGAGCTGCTTAGATCTGTGAATTCATAGTTTTCATTAGATTTGGAAAATTTTCAACCATTATCTTTAAAAATATTTTTTCTGTTCTCTTTCTCTTCTCATCTGAGGACTCCATTTACACACATATGAGGTCACTTGAAGCTCACTGATGCACTATACCTCTTTTCTTCTTTTTTCTTTGTGTTTCATTTTGGATCATTCCTACTGCTGTCTTCAAGTTCACTAATCTTTTATTCTGTAATCTTATCTGCTGTTAATCACATTCCACATAGTTTTTGTTCAGGTATATTATGTTATATTATATTATACTATATTATATTGTATTTATTATACTTTAAGTTCTGGGATACATGTGCAGAACGTGCAGGTTTGTTACATAGGTAGACACGTACCATGGTGGTTTGCTGCACCCATCAACCGTTATCTACATTAGGTACTTCTCCTAATGCTATCCCTCTCCTAGCCCCCGACCCCTGCCAGGCCCCAGTGTGTGATGTTCCCCTCCCTGTGTCCATGTGTTCTTATTGTTCAATTCCCACTTATGAGTGAGAACATGTGGTATTTGGTTTTCTGTTCCTGTGTTAGTTTGCTGAGAATGATGGTTTCCAGCTCCATCCATGTTCCTGCAAAGGACATGAATTCATCCTTTTTTATGGATGCATAGTATTCCATGGTATATATGATGCATTATATTTTAATTTTTTAATTCTAGAAGCTTGAGTTTGTTCTTTTATATATTTTTCCTATTTCTACTTTTTGAACATATGGAATATATAGAGTTTAAAGGTTGAAGTCTTTTTTTTTTTTTTGAGATGGAGTCTCGCTCTGTCGCCCAGGCTGGAGTGCAGTGGCCGGATCTCAGCTCACTGCAAGCTCCGCCTCCCGGGTTTACGCCATTCTCCTGCCTCAGCCTCCCGAGTAGCTGGGACTACAGGCGCCCGCCACCTCGCCCGGCTAGTTTTTTGTATTTTTTAGTAGAGACGGGGTTTCACCGTGTTAGCCAGGGTGGTCTCGATCTCCTGACCTCGTGATCCACCCATCTCGGCCTCCCAAAGTGCTGGGATTACAGGCTTCAGCCACCGTGCCCAGCCTAGGTTGAAGTCTTATACTCAAAATCTTCTAGAGCCCAAAGATATTTCTCCACTTTTAAGTTGTTATGATTACATGATAATGACATAAGTATTTCTCAAGGAAAGTGATAACTGATTAAAAAAAAAAAAAGTAAAGGAAGAGAGAAAGAAGAGAGAGACGGGGGTGGGAGGGAGAGGGGGAGAGAGAGAGAGAGAGAAACAACATCTTAAGATGACACACCTGATTTGCCACCATCTAGATCTTTGTGTCTTAGCCAGGCTGATGCCTGAAGCCCAGAGCCCATTTCCCTGTACCTGTCTAGTTAGTGCTGCACGGCAGGGGAGCTGGGTAGGGTCTTTCAGCTCATGAGCATGTGAGTGCTCATGGGCACATACAGTGTCTTGGCCTATGACATCTCACTACCATCCTTGCATCCAGTGTTCTGACTGATGTGCATGATGTAGAGTGAGGCAGCCCTGATTTTCTCTGCAGAGGACACATCTGAGACATAGCGATATGCTGTGGTTTGCCCAGGCTCACCATGCTCAGAAAAGGTAGAGCCTCGGTTTGAATTATGATTTGAATCAAAGCTTTCTAGATCACACTAAATTTAGAGAGACATAAGATGTAAGGCCTCGTTCCAGGAAGTGATTTCCATCAGTATCTCTTTTCTGCTCCTTTAAGACTATGCTCCGGATGTCTACCTGGCGCAACTCTGCTTTTGAAGCTTTTCTCTACCAATCTCTGGTTGCAAGCAAGAGATGTGTACAACTCTAGGGCTGCCTATGGGCAGGGTGTAGAAAAGGGCTAATTATGTCCATTCCTAAGACTCTTCGGAGAAGAAGTGGGTCTGGCCATAGGGCAGCGGCCAGCTCTGTAGGAAGAATTGTCAGGACCTGGGGCCCCTGAGCTGGGATGGCACTTGAGAAAGAAGGAAGTTCTGTAGCTTGGACTGCAGCAATGGAAACAAAGGATGACAGAGAGAGAAGGACAAGACGGCAGACATCCAAAGGAATAAGCAAAGGGAAGGGTGTAGTTACATAATGTTGAGACCAGAGTGTGGTGTGTGTGTCTGACATCTACAGCTTTGAGCTTCTGAACGTTATCTGTATCCGTATGTATACGTTCACATGGTTTGGATGAAAATAAATGGCAAGGAAAGGAGTGATTGATGAATATGCCACACCCCAGGATTTAGTATGAAATGAATGGAACATGCATGGCAGACGTGCAAACTTTCTCTCTTGGTCTTCTCCCCACCCACCCTCATTCTTCTAAGAGGTCACACTTTTTTATGCAGCAAAGCAAGTTAGCGCACTGGTGACCAGACTCAGGAATTGCTTACTATGCTGAATCTCTTTTTGCCCAAAATGAGTGTTATGAAAATCAATCAGGAACAGTGTCAGTTTATAAGGACTCAGAGAAAAAGGCCATTCTAATCTCCTCTCCAATAATCTATTTAACACTTTTGCCAAAGTCAACCAACAGTACTATTCTTCTCTGTAAGCCCATGCTTTAAAAACCTAAGGGGTTCTTTCCTTTTCTTTTGGGACTGGGACCCGGTACATTCTAAGTGTTCACATGGGGTTTGACACAGTTGTTTGAGTATTAACTCCCTTACCCGTTAATGATAGTGCTTTGAAAAAATGTTAACCTGTCACAATCTCCACTGAAAACAAAGTAGCTCAGCTACACGAATAGAATGAAAAACATTTCACAGCATTTTCAGTGACTATAATCACATCTAGTCCTCTCTGTTTATAGTGATCTTTAAGGACCCCTGAGCCTTTCAGACGAATTTTTAAAAGGAATACATTTCCAAGTAAAACAGTTCAATATAAATGTTTTTTTTCTCTAACATCCTAGAAATCTTTATTAGAATTGCATTTCTCAAAACTGGACTTGTACTGATATCTGAGGAGCTGCTCATAACTCCAGATTTCTTTTTATTGTAATGAACTGGCCATACCTTCCAGCTCCCTGCAGCCAAGTTCTGCAGGGCGCCTGCCGCCCCTTCCAGCGTGTCTGGATTTGAGCACTCAGAGAGCAGTGTGAGGTAGGGTTTGACTATTGATGGGTGCCACAGCATCTGGATCCCTTTTGGTGGTTCGGCACAGTCTGGAAGAGGTCCTACTCCATCCCACTGGTGGAAGAAAAACAAGAGAGCAAACATCTTTAACATCTTTATGCTTCCCAACATTGCCTTCCTCAAACATTACAGGCGAAAACAAAAGCAGAGCATTAGCACATTTGCTGAACATAGACTGCATGGAGGCTACTGCATCAGCAGTCCAGGGATCACTAAAAGTGGAAGCCATTCCTGCCCAGCGAGAGCTTGGGATCGAGGGTGGAGGGCGGGTTGGCGTATGCACACAAGAGAATGTAACTGGCAGAAGAAGTGGATAAGCTCTCCAAGAATGATTCTAACATGTTGCTGTAGGAAGGAAGGGGAAGAGATGAATTAATTTTAATTTTGATTGAGCAGGTTGGAAGAAGGATAAAGATCAAAGTAGCATATTTTATAGTAAGCATACTACAGGTGTTGCGTAACAGTTACCGACAATCAAATGCCCTCACTGCTTGTGCATAATCGTTAATGTGATAAACGCCTATATAATTTGTTACATACATACAAATTGGGTTCTATTGTTGCATCTAACAAATGACAAAATCGATAAAAGAGAGAAAACTGCTATGGTTTATTAGACACATTGACATGAGCTATAGGCAAATCTAGATCTTAGAGCAATCATGATAGTTTAGTTTGCTTTGATTTGAATCTAATGAATAACAGGATAATGTGTAATTCAAAATTAATTACCCATAATTTAGAAATTATGGCTTACATGCACAAAGGAATACCAGTCAACCATTAAGAATGATACTTATGAAGACTATGTGGCAACTTGGACAAATTATAACAATAAAAGTTAAATGATCAAAGCAGGATGCAAAGTAGTATGGGATTTGCACATTATTCCAAGTAAAATGCATCATAAAACACCTGTAATTATCATAAAAATTTATTAATACAATGTCTTTTTCTCTACATTTCAAACTTCCTGTTCTATCACTCTTACAATTTAAAACATACTAAAAATTAAAATAATGATTCTGATCTGTGATTGCACAAAGGCTTTGTCTTTTGTGAAAATAAAGAGTATAACAAAGTTAGAAATGAAAGATGCTATGCTTTTAGAAAAAAATACACATATTCAGTTCTGAGAAAAATCACAGTAAAATAAAACAATTTCTTTATAATTTTAGTGTGAGAAAATGAAGATACTTAGCTCATTAGTGTTTATGAATGATTACTTAAAAATACACTGTAAATGACACATGCTAAACATACTTGCAGATATTTTATGTACATACATATACATGCATGTATATATATGTGTGTGTATAAATATGAAAAACAAAACCATATTTCTGAATGTAAGTTCCTTAATTCTGACAGTTTTACTGCAAGAAAATACATGCTTACTTTGTATCCTTGCCACATAAAAATAGAAAAGTGGATAGAGATAGCTGTTGATACAAATAGTTTCAAAAACTTCATTATTTATTTCCCGAAATAAGCTAAACTGCATGTCTTCTTTTCCTCAATAATGATACAGCTTAGTTTAAATCAAGGGTCAAGCTCAGAGATGAACGACATCCCATTAAAGGTCATTTTCAATGAACATGTCACTCAATTTTAACTTTGTAACAAGGACACTCAGTGTGGGAAGCTTCCTGTCCTTTTAACCGAAGCCACTTCCTAACTATTCAAGGATGACTTTGCACCTGTGAACAGCCTATCAATAAAACCAATACATCTCCTTTAAATTAAAAAAAGAAGGAAGTGAACTAGCCTCACCACATTGCTCCTAGTTCATTATTTGATCCTGGCTTGCTGCACTGAATAGAAAGTGGGCACTAGAAAAAGACAGCAGTCATTCTGTAGGTTTGCCAGTTTCAATGACAAAGCAGTAGCAATATTGGCCTCTCAAAGGAGACCAGCTTGGGGTAGTGAATCTATCTGCTAGAGTAACAAGAAATGGCAAATTATTTCTTTCATTTCATTTTATATCTTGCTATCTCCTTAAAAATTTAAAGCAATATTTTCATATAAAAATGTGATAAAATTCAGAAAAATAAAAATGTGACACTTCCGACTCAATATGGATAGATTTTCCTCTCATGTAAGAGCTAACCTAACAGCGAGAGGTACAGAGAAGTAATATTTGCATGCTCATTCCAAAAAGAGGAAAAAGTAGCCATGTTATGTTTTGCTGGGTTTCATCGTGTTCTCCTTTTCTAACTTCTGTGCAATAAAGCGGGATAAATGGTTAAGTCAGTAGAAAATTTTCTTCAGGCTCTGATGTGTCATCTATGTATCTCTTAAATACCTTTTATTACAATCCTTTCTTAATAGCTACAGAGAGAATCTGAAGGAAATAAAAGGACAACTGATGTGAACACAGATAATCTTTGATGGCAACTGGAGATGGAGTTCAAAGGGGATTCTTGGCTATTTTAGCACGTTGATATTGAAGAAAAAGGACTATCTCAAAACCAGTAAATGTATCTGCCAGACCTTTATCGGGGTACTTTATTCGAACTTTTATTAAGTTAACAGGGAGAAAAGTATCATAAGTTAATAGGGGGAAAAGCCCATTAAAATAGATTTCTATCAGCTGTAAAATGACTGGAAGTATTCTGTAAGACTTCGGTTAACATGCTTGACACTATTTTGTCCAGCTCATCAACATCAACAAGGCAGCAGGACAATGGCAAAGTTATGACAGACTGATGCAGGTGAGACAAGTCTGCACATGCAAACTTTTGAGGCTCGAATATGAAGATTCATGAAAAATCATGGGATATACAACTCTTTCACCAAAGTAGAAATACTTTATTTACAAATTTAAATATAAGGTGCTTCTATTCTAAAGTATCTACAAAAACGGGACATTATCTGAAGGCAAGCAAATGGCTTTAATCTGTAACATAATTGAAGCAGTGACCACACAGTGATTTAGACCTGAAGAACACAAGACTAAACTTAAAAATCTTGTGCAAACTGTGTTTATTTTGGACAATGTCTTGAGAACCTACCACCAAAAACTCTTTAAGAGCTTGAAATAAGCAAAGAATACATAAAGAAGCAAAATGTCATCAAGTTGGGAGAGAGAACTTTCCATATAATAAAGAAAGAGCACACGAAGATAAAGTATTTCCAGGACAGCAGTGGTGGCAATGCCAGAAAAGGATTTTTTTAGTTATGTTATCTGTATGATGACCACATATAAGTGTGTGTGTGTGTGTGTATGTCTTCATCCCTCAAGATGCAGTTTAAAAGTTAAGCAGAATAGAGAAAGTGAAAGAAATAGCATGAGGAGAGAGGCATTTGTGGTTTTAAACAAGTTTTTTTGCTGGGTTTCATCTTGTTCCAGCTTGGGGGAAATTTTCAATGAAAATGTCCCTTCCTCCTCAGAATTTTACCGCTTATGTTTAAGAGTTACATAAATGTTCCACAATTCTGTGTAACAAGTTAATTTTCATCTGTTATATTTTAACAAATAAATTTTGCAAAAGTTCTAGCATCCCTTGAGTCTTACACATATTACTTAAATGTTCAAATTACACTTTGTGCAAGTCATTCACATGTTGTTGAATAGGAAAATAGACCAAAGAATATATTAATAGCATAATATTAAACCTCCTCTTATGAATTGTCTTGCTTATAGAAATTTCTAATTTTACACACATATTTAGAGTGCATAAAGCTAAGGATTAAGGTGGCTATAACCAGAGTGTTTGAAAACTGAGTAATTGAGAATTAGAGCTCTGTTGGAGACAGGCTGGCAGCAAAGCAGTGAGTGTATATAGATCATAGAACAAAACAACAGATCGACTTTTTGCCACCCCAAATAGTGCCTCACTCAATAACGTATCAGCACTTTTCTTTACTGGCTTCAAATATATGACTGCATGACTAATATCCATAAAAAAACAGCCAATAGTTTCTGTCATTCCATTTCTAAAACTGTATAGAACTGAAAATATGTATGTTCTCATTAAGAAGGTAATGATCAAAAATATTTGGAAAAAAAAAAAAAGAGGACATCAAGCTTCCCCAGATAGAAGGTCAAGGGGCTGCTGAAATTTAGGCATGATGGTTTTTGATATGGTCACCATCAGCACAGAGCATACATCATGGCCCCTGGAAAAAAGGTCTGCTTAGGAAGAAAATAACAGATGCATGGGGATATGCACAATGTGTATGTTAAAAAGAAGGAAAACGAAAGAGCCTTTCTTTGGATTTGCTTTAAATACTTTTGCTTCTATGTAGGACTTAAATTATATTTAAAAGATTTTTTTTTTTTTTTTTTTTTTTTTTTTTTTTTGAGACAGAGTCTCACTCTGTCACCCAGGCTAGAGTGCAGTGGTATGATCTTGGCTCACTGCAACCTCTGGCTCCTGGGTTGGAGCAATTCTCCTGCTTCAGCCTCCTGAGTAGCTGGGATTACAGGTGTGCTCCATCACGCCCAGCTAATTTTTGTAATTTTAGTAGAGACAGGGTTTCGCCATGTTGGCCAGGCCGGTCTTGTACTCCTGACCTCAGATGATCCACCCACTTTGGCCTCCCAGAGTGCTGGGATTACAGGCATGAGCCACTGCCCTGGGCCTATTTAAAAGATTTCTATCTCAGTTGGGTAGAAAGACTGGAAGCCATTTGTTCCTTATATGAAGAGAAAGATGTAACTTAGGGATAAAAACCTGAAAGTAGGCTGGGCACAGTGGCTCATGCCCATAATCCCAGCATTTTGGGAGGCCGAGGCAGGCGGGTCGCTTGAGGTCAGGAGTTTGAGACCAGCCTGGCCAACATGGTGAAACCCTGTCTCTACAAAAACACAAAAATTAGCTGGGTGAGGTCAGGACTTTGAGACTAGCCTGGCCAACATGGTGAAACACCATCTCTACAAAAATACAAAAATTAGCTGGGTGTGATGGTGCACACCTGTAATTCCAGCTACTCAGGAGACTGAGGCAGGAGAATCACTTGAACTCCGGGAAGTGGAGTTTGCAGTGAGCTGAGATGGCGCCATAGCACTGCAGCCTGGGTGACAGAGCGAGACTCTGTCTCAAAAACAAAAAACAAACAACAACAAAAAAACCCCTGAAAGCAAAGATGTTACATACTATATTAAAAACAAAGAGATTTTGTAAATATGAGGTTCTTTAAGTTACGGAGAGTCACAGGAGTACTCTAATTATCAGATTCATAAAAGCCCCCTAATGAATGAGAAGAATTATAAGACAATTTACAAGGCTTGGTGAGCCATCCTACAGCTGCCCTAGTCTCTGATCTCCAATGCACTGGGCTGGGTACTGAGGAGACACCAACAAGGAGCAGTCAGAGAATATGGAGAAGGATTTTCATTTCAGGAGGAGTGCTAAAATACACAGCTCCTCTTCCCACCTGTCACAGGAGTCATTCAGTCTCAGCCAATCAAGTTTGTGCGCAGAAAAGACCTTTTACTGCTGAGTCGTATCTTCAGAACATAAACAGAAAAGGCTGGCTTCACCGGCGGGATGCATCTCTATTACCTAGATTGCTCTACCAATTAGGGAGCATCACAGTCATTACATATGTGCAGGCTCACTTTCATTTTTTAAGATATTTCGGTGAAATAAGCAACAGACCAGAGATGCTGCAAGATAAAAGGAGGAGAGCTGCAGCATCAGGGAAACATTCTGATTTTAAGATCCCACTCTTTCCTCTCAGGGGAAGTCACACATTGCAAAATGTAGGAAGAGAAGATGGCTCTAAGTAGGTAAACTGTCAGAGAATGTTCTCTCAAGCAGGGTTTGGTTTAATTAAGCTGCAGCCAGCACTAGGTACTTTAAAAAGCAACATTCAAAACCCAAGTCCGTCCACCGTCTGCCACTCTTGCTTGGCTTGCTTTGAACAGCAGAGTTATTACATAATTTGCCTTTATAGTGTTTCATGGCCACTTCCAGCTTTTGGGGGGTTAAAGGCGGAAGGATAGAGGTGATGGGTATTCAAAAACTCCAGTTAACTGTAAAAAGCCAGAAAGAAATGATTCTTTGTGTCGATTCTTAGGAATTTCAAAGAAAACGGTAGTGCGGGTGTCTGAATCCCCCAGGAGCTGTTCAGAAGACTTCAGCTGCGGCTGAGGCTGAGGCTGTGCAAAGAGGGGATAGAGCTGATGGCTAATTAGCTGTACTTATGTGGCACTGCGTTGTTTCCAGGCTCTCCTCGCAAAACACAGGAGGGGCTTTGCATTTGAGAGATTAGAAACCCGCATTAAAGAGGCAGACGGAGGTGCCGTCTGAACAAAGCGTTAGGGCAAAAGAGATTCAGGAATAGCCTTGCTGATGCACCTCCTTCTGGGGGGGCCCATGGGGCCAGGTGGGCACACACCCCTCAGGAGTGAAGCTGGTGATGCTGCCTACTCCACAGACTGGCATCACGAGGCCGGCCACTGTGCTGTGCCCCACAGAGGACAGCTGTCAAGGCTGCTCCATATGACTGGGCCTGCCTGTCCCTTCCCCAAGTCACTGTGATAGAATCAACTGGGGCATCACTGATGCTCATCTAGAATTCTCTCTGCTCCTAATTTGCCATCCACATCTCGGGAAACCTGGGACATGGCCGTCCCTGTTACTACCTTCTAAAGGGTCTTTGTCCCTGACATGCCAACCTCCTTCAGATAACCCTGTGGTCTTGGTTATTTATTTATATGTTCAGAAAAATGTCCTTCAAAGGCCAATCTAGTCCAATGGTCTCAAGCAGGGCAATTTTAACACCCAGGGGGACCAGCGGCAATGTCTAGGGACATTTTGGTTGTCGCGGCTGTGGCAAAAGTGCTACTGGCATCCAGTGGGTCGAGTCCAGGGAGGCTGGAAAATACTCTGCAATGCACAGGCCAGCTCCCTGGAACAGAGAGGTATGCTGCCCCACATGTGACCAGTGCCGAGGCTGAGAGGCCCTGGTCAAGTTGTAAAACAGTATTGATAGACACATGCACACGTATGTTTATTGCGGCACTACTCACAACAGCAAAGACTTGGAACCAACCCAAATGTCCATCAATGACAGACTGGATTAAGAAAAGGTGGCACAGGCCGGGCGCGGTGGCTCAAGCCTGTAATCCCAGAACTTTGGGAGGCCGAGACGGGCGGATCACGAGATCAGGAGATCGAGACTATCCTGGCTAACACGGTGAAACCCCATCTCTACTAAAGAATACAAAAAAACTAGCCAGGCGAGGTGGCGGGCGCCTATAGTCCCAGCTACTCGGGAGGCTGAGGCAGGAGAATGGCGTAAACCCGGGAGGCGGAGCTTGCAGTGAGCTGAGATCCGGCCATTGCACTCCAGCCCGGTTGACAGAGCGAGACTCCGTCTCAAAAAAAAAAAAAAAAAAAAAAAAGAAAAGGTGGCACATATACACCATGGAATACTATGCAGCCATAAAAAAGGATGAGTTCATGTCCTTTGTAGGGACGTGGATGAAGCTGGAAACCATCATTCTCAGCAAACTAGCGCAAGAACAGAAAACCAAACACCGTATGTTCTCACTCATAGGTGGGAATCGAACAATGAGAACACTTGGACACAGGAAGGGGAACATCACACACCAGGGCCTGTTGTGGGGTAGGGGGAGGGGGGAGGGATAGCATTAGGAGATATACCTAATGTAAATGACAAGTTAATGGGTGCAGCACACCAACATGGCACATGTATACATATATAACAAACCTGCACATCGTGCACATGTACCCTAGAACTTAAAGTATAATAATAATAAAAGAAAACTAA
Organism: Piliocolobus tephrosceles; assembly: GCF_002776525.5. Lineage (NCBI taxonomy): Eukaryota > Metazoa > Chordata > Mammalia > Primates > Cercopithecidae > Piliocolobus > Piliocolobus tephrosceles. The sequence goes on from NC_045437.1 coordinate 10,503,893, forward strand.
ACAAGACACCTGAAACAGAGTTTTAAGTCTATAAACTCACTGAAACTAAAATAGCAGCACTTTTAGGTGATGGGCTATATTTTCTACTAGAAGTGAGAAAGAAGTAGAAGAATCTGGTTCATCCATGGATAATGGCAGAGGAGAGTTGCTGCACAGAAATGCACAGTCGTGACCTTTGCAGGCTCATGAGATAAGTTGCTTCCAGGACATGAAATATCATGCCTTGAGTCAACAAGTTCCCAGCATATGGTGAGGTGAAGGCCGAGAGAGACTGTACTCGAACCAGCCAAGAGGAACAGGCGGCAGCTGAAAGAAGCAGATGGTTAGAAAGGAAATGGTATTAAGCGGCAAAAGAAAGAGTATGGTTACTAAGGAGAAAATGAAAACTGTCTTGAAAGAAAGAAAAACCACCTGTGATATTAGGAAATGGAAGCCTAGGAGCATTGAAATGTCATGAGGAGCAGATCCGTGAAGTGATAACAAAAAATCAAGTCCATGAACAGAAACTGTCACTGACATTTAGAGTGATTAAGATAAATTCCGGTTTGTGTATTGAAAGTCTTAAAAGCATGCATTTGGTCTAGTTATTTCACTTCTAAGAATTCATTCTTAAGAAGTGATTAAGGGGGTAGGTGAGATTTAACTACACAGATGTTGATTACAGTTTACATTAGTACAAACTTGGAAGCAACCTGATTTTCTAGGAATAGGGGATTGGTTCGCCACATCATGGTATTCCTCTGCCATGGAATTCACAGCAGTTCTTCCGCATTTCAGTGTGAAGAACTGCTTACTGGCAAGGAAAAATGTCAGTCTGTGTCAAATGATAAGCTGTCATAAAGCGGTCAGCAAAGTGACACAGAGCAGACTTGTGCCTCCATCTTCCTGCCCATCAGTGGTATGCCAAGGTGGGCAGTGGGGGCTGTCACCCGGGGGCAGGTAGTAAGAGACTGCAGTCTTTGCAGGAAATGTACAGGCAATGAAATGAATACAAGTTGGGTTTTTGTTCATTACCATGTGCAGATAATGCTACATGATTTCACTGGTAAGAGACCCCTCCCCACAAGGATAGAGAGCCCCCTACTCCCTAAGCACCCTGAATAGCCACTACATGCCTTTTTTCTTTATTAAAAGTATGCCCAAGGTTCACCTAGGGTCATGGTTGTCACAAAAGACTACAATTCCCAACCTCCCTCGCAGCTCTGGTGCCACTACGGAGTCAGTCTCGGCCACAGGGATGTAACAGTGATGTGTGCAGCTTCTGGGTGGGGCCCTAAAGGAAAGGGTACTCCTGTCTTCTTTCCCCCATTTCCACTCCTGAACTATGGATGTGAAGAGCCAGACTCTGGACCATGAGGAGGAAGGCAGCACCCTGAAGATGACAGCCCCATAAAATACAAGGAGCCTGACTTCTGAAGACTCATGAGACTGGAGTTCTCTATCAGTGAAAATACACTTACTGACTATAAGATCTTATGAATTTTGCTGTCTGATATGGCCTCTAACAGAAAAACATCTGAAAGGATATATGCCGAGATGTAAGTTGTAATTGTGAATCTCTCCAGGAGGAGGCATGCGAAGGTGTGGGTATGATTTTCTTCTTGGAGCTTAGTGCTATTTTACTCACATATTATTTACATGTGAAGTGTGTACATGTATACCTAGATATTTATCATTAATATCTATTTTGTCTGAAATGAGAAGAAACTGTTATTTAAAGTTCAAATCTCCATTGTGGTCATTTTAACTACTAATAAAATTCATGTTTGTGCTTTGGGACATGCATGCTGTTTGTTTAGTGATAGAATCTCACTTTTGGGTCAAGAGCATCCAAATGACACAGCAGGAAACGTGTGAGGCTGTTGAAGAAGTGGTGGCCAATACTGATATCCTGAAAATCCAGGAAAACCTTGTAGGTGATGGCATTTCATGATATCTCATAATACCTTCGGTGCAAATAATTTGTTTAGTCTGGCAGGATCAAAAGTCCTGTTTCTCCTGGGATACTGTGACACACACGCATATACCTTTGTTGCATATTAACTTAAGTTCTTAGATGATAATAGTAATTTAGATGGTGCATTCGTTTTGGTGGTGATTGCAGATTCAGAATACCGACTAACAATAAGACAAATGCAGCACTGTCATGAGAGACTGGGGAACAGCTCAAAACACAGGGAGGGAGGACTGCAGAAGACGTTTGGCTCACAGTGGCCCTTAGGGGCCAAGTTTCACCAGGAAAGAAACCCGTGAGTCTGGGAAAAGTCACAGTTATGAGCATCCACCCACAATGAAACCCACAGCAAGGGCTAGGGGCCACCACAGGCCACAGTGTAAATGGGGCCAGGCATTGGGCTAGAAGTCACAGACTGAAATCAGACCCACACAGTCCTTTTCCCCAGAAAATTGGCTCTCTTTGGGGATCAGTTGCTATACTTACCCCATAATATGATAATAACTAGCAGAGAAGTTTAAATAAAATTATGGAGAAGTAGATTAGGGAGCAACAGTTTACTTGAAAGAAGTTTCGGAAAGACAGAGGGGATGTTTAATCTGCTCTTGAATGATTATTCTCCAAGTAGTGAGTGGGGAAAGGGAGGAAAGGGAGGGCCAGGCAGTGGAACAGCACGAACAGAAGCCTAGAGGCTGGTCTGTGGGATCCTCAGACAGGCCAGGAAAGTGTGAGGACAAGAGGCCTTGAAAACTCTTCCAAGACATATCTTTCATCATGGGAAAAATAAGGGAGCACTGAAGTTTTACACAGAATCCCATTCCTGTTGCTTTTATGTATAAAATAGCACCCTGTATATCACTGGTGAATCTTCCAGTCATCTATGCATTTGGCATCTACAACTTAGGAAAGCCATGAAAAAGAGCAAACATATTTCCTCTTAAATTGACTACAGCTTACTCAGTGGTGAAACAAAGATTATCGTGAAAGAAGACCTACCAGATAAAAAGAGTGGATCAGAATCCTGTTTGAATGGATAGGTTTGTCTCCTCACCCATGTGGATAGATATATATTTTTTACCCATTTGAATTAAATAACTTTAATTTATAAGCTAAAAAGGGAGGTTTTGAATTCCAGCAGGTCCTGCTTATTTAGTTTTTGTTTTTCCTCAGTGGCCCTCTGCACACGGTCAATCTCACACCACGAGCATCTTGAAGAAGGTCTGACCTGGCCAGCAGCTGGTGGAGGACAATGTCCCGTCACCTCCAAACCACGTCGAAACAGTACCCACTTCAGGACACCATCACAGGATCGCTGGCCATAGACCAAGGTGAAAAACCAAAAAATGCTTATTGCTACAAAAGGTGCAAAATGTAAATGAATCCATTTTGTTTCCTCCTATTTCCCTGGACCCCAATCTTCGGATTTCCCCCACCAACACTGCAGTGACAGGCTGCTGGCACAAAGCCCTGCTGAGGGCAGGGAGGGTCCTGCTGGGGGAGATGCACCTTCTTGGCAGATGACATGCAGACTGTTTCATGGGAGGTTTTGCCCAAAATGGACTAGAGAAACTAGCAATTCCTTAGAATTCAGCAACAGGCACAGAGCAGATTCAGAAATGGATGAGTTGGCAAGGACCTCTTAGACCAGAATATGAAGCACAGAGTGTCAAACACTTCTGCACACGGGAGCTCACAGTCTGGTACTTCTAGACTAGAACGGCCTAGAAGTCTGATACTTCTTGTATGGTTCAAGAGGAACCATTTCTTGAACTAACAGCATGCATGCAACATCTTTTTGTATCATATATTTTATTGAATTATCCCTACAGGGATTTTTAAAAAAAAGTTTCTGAGATTTTTCTTACAGGTAAATTTGACATGCAGAATATTATAGTGTCTTTTAAAGGTCAAGAATACCAATGCCGAAGTCAAGGGTCAACATAAATTTCTGGGCTAGAAAAAGCTCTAGAGGCCATCATTAAACCAATTATTATTTGTATCACTTTTATTCTTGTTATAATATTTGGCTACTCTGTCCTGGAAGGTCTGTGTTGTAGACTAGATAACCTTTCATTTTCCAAAATCTCTTACACCTTTCAGTGAGGTATAAATTTCTCTGAAAAAAAACATACGCTTTTATAAGCATACATTAACTTAGTGCCTTTATGAACATTAGTTTTTAAAGGCCATTTGCAAAGATTACAAATGTAATTTCCATCGTAGAATATTTATAAATACAGAAGTACAAAAAGAATCGATTATTGTCTTCTCCTGGATCTTACTCTGCTTTTTCAAGAAACACACACATTTTGTACATGCAGATAGCATTTTGGATTTGCATATGAGACATATCATACAAAACTGGCCAGACTATATCTGTACCATCTATACCTATATTTATGTACACACCTGTTTCTATACTGCTTTTTTCCACTTTACTTGTATTATATATTTTCTCTAATCTCTGAATACTCTTTAAAAACCTGACTTGATATGTAGTAGAGATTCCAGGGGACAAATGATATCCACCAGTTTTACATCTGCAAACCCAGAACTCTCTGTAAGCTACTTGATGAGATAAATCAGTTTCCAGGCCCTGAAGTTAACCTCTGTTCCAGTGTTAGCAAAGGTGGGCCTGCTTTGTCCTCCCATCGCTCCCTGTCCTGGTGGGGCCTGTGGTGAGGGGTTTGTTCTCTCAGGAGCAGCCCAGGACAGGGGCAGAGGCTGTTCTGATGCATCAGGGTTGTGAGTTGCTGCCTAGCGGTCTTCGTTTTGCTGCAGGGGAACCTACTACCAGTTGCAGCAGGTGAGGGCCATTCTGTTCTCAAGAGGCCTCCGGCTCCGGCTGAATACTGTTCTGAATTCATCTGAATTGTCCCCCATGGCCAAGTTTCTAATGCCATCCTGTGGAAGGGCTGTGAATTCTCTGTTAACCCCATTTCCAATGGGACGTGTGAGACTGAAAATCTAAACGCTTCAAAACCAGCGATTACATACACGTTGGATCTTTGGCCTCCCTGTCTCTCTCTGTTTCCCTTCTTTTACCACATCTCCTATTCCACCCATCCCTGTCACCTGGATGGCGCCAAACCCAGCTCCGACAATGCCCTAAGCACATGTGTGAAGTAACACAGCACCTGCTCAGAGGTGGAATGTCAGAGCCTGCTAGGGCCTCAGGTGTCTTTTTTTCTTTTTTAAGTAATTTCCTATCTTGGCTCAACTGCGAGATGTGGGAGAAGTCATTTCATGTCCCACCGTCTCAGCTGGGAAATTCCCACAGGAAAATTGTGCAAACGCATTAGTGATTTTACCTCCTGATGAAAATGCAGGGCTCATTCTCTATATATTGAGGAAATATTAAAGTTGCAATTAGGGAAGGGGATAATTGCATGCAGCTGCAAGCAGCCCGCATCACCTGATCTTGGGATTTCTTTTTCTTCTTCTTCTTGCCCCAGCAACCCGAGCTCTCGGTGTCCTTGCCATTGGCCTCGCCACAGAGTAGCCCGTCCAGCTCGTCCGTGCCCATGTGCTGTCCCTGAGACGTTTCTGCCGCCAGCCGGTACGAGAGGTTCCTTAAAATGCACACACAGTTTTCAACGGTCTGCAGAACCCAAAAAGAAAAGGGGGAAACAGGGGAAGGAATGAATAAAACTGGCACTCAGCACTCCATTCTTCCACCTGGAAAGGCATCTTTCTCCACGGACACATTTCTCTTTGGAAGTGTTTAGCTGACAGCTGCTGAAAGCTCCCCTGACAGCCACAGTGGAAAACAATTAGAGAAACTTGGAAAGGTCTTAGGACCTTTTCTCCCCCACAAAGAAATGACTTATCAGCAATAGTTACTTCTATAAACATCTGTTACTGTTGAGTGAAATTCACTTGTGAGAAGGGAAGAATGTACAACCATGAGAGATCCCAAATATCATCCACTAACACACAGTGCCCCACCTCTGACTCCCGGGCTGGGGATCAGGGATCGGATAATGAGGAGTCAAAGACTTAGAATTTCGGTCAGCTCTAGTGGGGGACGTATTTACTGCCCACCAGAGCATTTTCTGAGTGTCAAGGCCACAGGTACAAACCAGGGTTGTCCCAGGAAAGTGAGGGGCTGTGATGACCTGAGGGCATAAATATTTTTAGTCTCCATTGTTTTGAGATGCCTGACACTCATGTTTTCTTAGCCAAAAGGTTAAATAATGGTTAAGGCCACCTGTTGTGGAGCTGTACACCTGCAGAACCCTAGGTGTCTGATTTAGATGTGGGACTTTGGAATGCACTTGACATCTCTGGGACACGGTGTACCCTTCTGTAAAATGGTCATAACAGGACCCACATCTTAGGTTGCTTGTGCATGAGGTGAGCTAAAATATGTGTGCGGTAGGCAGAATAATGGCCCTCCCACAAGGTCTACATCTTAATCTCTGGAACCTGCGAATATGTTAGGTTACATGGCTGGGAGGAGGTGGGAGTTGTTAAGCTAATCAGCTGCTTGTCACATGGGGAGGTTATTCAGATTGTTTGGGTGGGCCTGTGTCATCACAAGGTGCCTGTACATCAAAGAGGAAAGCAGGAGAGTCACAGTGATGTGATGTGAGAAGGATGTAGTTGGCCATGGCTGGATCTGAAGATGGTGGAAGGCGCCACAAGCCAAGGTATGTGGGCAGGGTCTAGATACTGGAATAGGGAAGGAAATAAATTCTCCCCAAGAGCCTCAAGAAGGAACGCAGACCTTACCACATTTTCAGTTTTTCCCAGTGATACCCATTTCAGACTCCTGGTCTCTAGAGCTATAAGATCATAAACCTGCATTGGGTTCAGCCACCAAGTTTGTGGTCATTGGTTACGACAGCAACAGGAAAGTAACACAACGTGCAAGTACTGGGAAGAAAGCTGGGCCACAGCAAATGCTCTTCAAAGGTTCGTATCATTAACGATGGCGGGAGACGGCACAGTGCAGAGGTCCAGAGAATGTGATCTAGGACTGCCGGCTTGGCTTATGATCCTGGGCCCACCAATTCACAAGCTGTGGGGCCTTGGTCAAAGTGCTTAATCTTTCTGTGCTTCTATATTTTCTTATTTGTAAATAGAGAGTCATATTAACAGTATCATGTACAGGCTGGGCGCGGTGGCTCACACCTGTAATCCCAGCACTTTGGGAGGCTGAGGCGGGCGGATCACGAGGTCAGGAGATTGAGACCATCCTGGCTAACAAGGTGAAACCCCGTCTCTACTAAAAATACAAAAATTAGCCAGGTGTGGTGGCGGGTGCCGGTAGTCCCAGCTACTCGGGAGGCTGAGGCAGGAGAATAGTGTGAACCCAGGAGGCGGAGTTTGCAGTGAGCCGAGATTGTGCCACTGCACTCTGGTCTGTGTGACAGAGCGAGACTCCTTTTCGAGAAAAACAACAACAACAACAATAACAACAAAAACAGTATCATGCACAGGGCAACAGTAAGGGTTAATAAGTTCAAAGATACAGCTCTTTGAATAGTGTCTGCTCAAAAGTATTTGCTAAAACACCAGCTGTAATAACTTGTGATTGCTGAGAAGAGGGGTGAGCAAACTGCCGCCCAGCGGTCCGATGCAGCCCACAGCTGGTTGTGCATGACAGGTTGTTTTCCTGCAGGACACCCAGGCCCATTTGTTTACGAATGATCTGTAGCTGCCTTCATGGTACAATGCAGAATTCCATGGTACAATGCAGAATTCCATGGCACAATGCAGAATTCCATGGCACAATGCAGAATTCCATGGCACAATGCAGAATTCCATGGCTGTGACTGAGATAGTATGGCCCACAACACTAGGAATATTATTCTCTGACCTTTTGCAGAAAACGTTTGCTGGTTAAGACAAAGCTGACCTTTTGACTCCAGGAACCATGGAAAGAGGGGAAAAATATCCAATTTTTAAAAGCGGCAAAATTATCATGGGGAAAAAAAAATAAACTGAGCCAAGTTTTATTTGAAGAATCTTACCAAGTTGGCTATCATTTTTTCAGGCACCTGCTACGTAACAGCCACCTGTGAAGGCACATAATACAATTCCATTGTACAGGTGAAGGCGAGGACAGCTAAAGCTGTGAGTACCTCCCACCAGACTGAGCTGCTTCTCTGCAGTCCTGGGGTGGGACTGGAATGGGCCGGGGCTGCTGGGATCGCAGTCCTGCACAGCTTCCCTCCACTGGCTGGAATCTGGTGAAAGGTAGCAGGTGTCCTGTACTTATTACCGAGGGCGTGAAAATCTACGAGGAAAACCAGTTTTCAGAAAATATCTCTGGAGCCTCTGTCATTCCAGACTTTTCTTGTCAGCTTTTCAAGGTGTCATGGGCTGCTAATCCCACAGACTCTGAGTCAACCTGATTTTCTATTCCAAGCATCCTCTCAGCATCAAAAACTGGACTGGCATGAAAGCACGTAAACTCAGGGCAATGCATGAAAGAGAGAAACGACTCTCATTGAAAGGAAAATGTTATGGCATAAGTCAGAATGATTTTTAAATCAGCTCAAACTGATTTTTCTTACATCAAAGACTTGGGAGAATAAACTTCTTTCGCATCCCACTGTTCGTCTTCCCCGGAGGCATCGCTGTTCCTCTGTTTAACAAATGACTACTGGGGAATAAATCTGCAGTTGTGAAAAGTGCTTTATAATCGAGCTGCAGCTGGGGAGATGATTTGGGAAGAAGCTAGAAGGAGGAGAGAAAGTAGGGATGGGGGTGGGTGGGGAGGGAGGAATGGGGGAAGGAAGGTCACAGGAACCACATTTATCTTTCATTTAAGCCTCCTGGAGTTTAGCAGTCTGGGTTGGTTTGGGAGAGTTACTTAATTCAAGAGCTTTTCTCTAAGGGGATGAGAAGAAAGAGAAAACAAAAGACTTGGGAGCCTAGCAGGAGGGTGGCAGCCGGTAGCTTTGCTTGGGACGTCCATTGCTTTCAGCAGCGCTTTCAGCAGTTGGTTTTGGTTACCAGGGTCATTTTGATTCCTTATTTTCTCTTAGAAAGGGTTAATCTGGAAGTTGTAGAGTGCTCTACCATATGTCATCCAGTCAACACACTGGACCAATTATAGGACCAGAGCCACAAGCTTGTATGGAATCCAGGCTCTTTTATGTTTTAACTTCTCGGGCCTTAAAAAGAAGGTGTACTCATTCGGCCCCCTCACCCTCAAGTTGTCATTGTGAAAGCTCAAAAGCGGCCAAGCAGAGGGCTGAGTGGAAAATGACGGTACCATAATAATACGTTAAAACTCAACAGCACAGTCCAGCCAAAGAATCACCTACTGAGTAGCGGATCACACCTGATCCTTTCGACAGCCCTGGCATTCAGCTATGAGTATGCTCCTTGTCACAGAGTTGAGGTCACTTGGATATGGTGCTCCAGCCAGTGGGAGGTGGAGATGGCACAGTCCACTGGCACTGTCCTGATGCCAGCTCAGGGCTCTTCTTACTCCACCAGGGATATCTGGGTTTTCTGACTCCAGCCCTGAATACTCCCAATTATTTCAACTTCCTCTTTTGGGGAAAATGTGGACATTAGAAAAGATGATGTACAGGGTCTCCCAGGGTTTTAGGAATCCGGTCATCTGACAGAAAGAAGATGTTTGTGCCATGCTGGTTCTTGAACCATGGCTCCTGAAGGATGCCTTAACCTTTGGTGCTGGTGACCACACTTAGCCGAAGCATGAGGCTGTTGACTCTTATTTTATTTTCAGCCGCGCAGTCCAGCTAGTATCAAAGCTCTTTTCGTAGCCATCACAGTAAAAGGTATAGTCTCCCAGTGCCTCACTCTTTCACCACTCTGAGTATGACGATGCTGAGCATTGACGCTTCAGTGATTTACTTTCAGGAGCCCTTTGAAAACGCACGTGTCTGTTATGCTAACAAGCATTTGTAAATATTCAAGACATCTTGACTGGACATTTGTTTAGGAATTTAATTTTCCTGTCGATGATACTAAATGGTCTAAAATGGTCATGTAAGGGCTCTGTGAAAGGGGAATGCTTACTCTTTGTTACATTATTTTCATCTCTGAAACTAAAAACACACAGTCAGGGAATAGATGTGAACCCAGCTGAGCAGAAGTTAAAAGATGAGAAGCGGTTCTCACGATGGGGGTGAACTAGTACTCAAAGGGCTGACATCCCAGAAGCACCTTGCATTCAGATCTTCGGGGAGTACGGCTCAGGCATCAGTGATTTTCTAAATTTCTTGGCAACTCTAATGTGTAGTCAGGGTTGGGAAGTACTATGCTAACTTATACACACAACCAATTAATGACTACATGGATAGAAACACTTTTATTTGCTCTTTATCTAACTTTGTAACTAAATTACATTATACCAGATTCCCAATTAGAGAGTCATATTAAAGCTTTATCTACCATGGCAGGTTCTTAATCTAAGATGTACATCAAATTACCTGATGAACTTTTAAAGGTACAAAAATTTGTGACCAGAGTTAGACAGTTGGGTTCAGAGAACTGCAATAGGGTCTGGGCAGATGTATTTACAGGAACACTTCAAAGGCAATTCTAATAAACAGTCAGAATGAAAACCATAGGATTGAGGCCACGGTTCATAACCAGGGCCAATTTTGCTCCCTGCAGGACATGTGGCAATGTCTGGAGATGTTGTTGTTTGTTACTGGGGTGGGGATGGGGGCTGCTACTGGTATCCATTGGGCAGAAGCCAGGGAGGCTGCTACACACCCTGCAGTGCACAAGACAGTCCCATGACAAAGAATAATTCACCCCAAAATGTCAATAAGGGTGGCTCTTGAGAAATCCTTATTAAGAAATCACATTTATTACCTGTATTACTTCATGACTATTGGTAAAGTTTGTGTTTATAACAGCATATTATGAAATTACAAACTTATATGAATGAATCAAACTTATTGAAGACTAAATAAAATAGCTCAAACACTGGAGAAGCCCACCCAATTCTATTCTGGCTTATGAACTAAAACACTGAATGGACTTCAGTGACTTACTTTGTTGGGAAGCCCCTTTTATTTAGCACTGTGACATTTATTTAGACCTTGCAGGCCTTTTAAAACAGCACTTAATGTAATCAACAGTTGTTAAAAAGTAAGTTTATAAGAATATGGGATTATTCAAATCCCAAGGTTGGGCGCGGTGGCTCACGCCTGTAATCCCAGCACTTTGGGAGGCTGAGGTGGGTGGATCACTTGAGGTCAAGCATTTGAGACCAGCCTGGCCAATGTGGTAAAACCCCATCTCTACTAAAAATAAAAAAAATAGCCGGGCGTGGTGGCGCATGCCTGTAATCTTAGCTACTCAGGAGGCTGAGGCAGGAGAATCACTTGATCCCAGGAGGTGGAGGTTGCAGTGAGCCTTGATTGCACCACTGCGCTCCTGGGTGACAGAGCTTGGGTGACAGAGCAAGACTGTTGCAAAAAAATAAAAAAAAAGCAGGCAGTTTTAACACCTTGTCTTTTCTTTTGAAAGTGGATTACATTAAATAAAAACTAGAAGCTTGTGGTATTCAAGTTTATATACTCATCTGAAATACCTGTGGTTTGAGTAACTTAGAACAATCTGCATATTTACTCATGGCTAATCAGGAGTTAGGTATCTAGTTCCATGCTAGAATTAGAAGGCCAGTCTAAAAAGTGTTGGATTCTTATAAGGAAACCAGGAGACAGTTCAGAAGGAAAGTCTGAATTACTGCATTGGCTCTCCAGAGTTGTTAGCTATTGTTGAGTCCCGTGGGAGTCTTTATTCTCGAACATGCTTAATCTATGCAAACACAACCAACCTTGCTATCGATCTCACTGCTCCCCAGTGCAGACTGGATCACGTACAGCAAGGCATCCGTAAGCCCATCACACTCTCTCATCCTTCTGCGGGCCTCCTCTCCGGCCGAACTAACATTCCTGCAAAGCAAAAGGATACGTCAGCAGTATTTACGGCTGTCACCAAAAGAATGTCTTTCCATGCCCATCTGCTCTCATAGTTTGAAAGGAAATGCTTTTCCCCCCACTTTTTCGGAATGCTTATCAAGAATATATCTTAATGACTAGGGATGGCTTCCACAAAACACAGCCCAGAGTTGGGTAAGCCACAGATGTCTGTAATGCCACTCCTGGAATAGACAATGAAGAATTCCTAATATGGGATCTGTGAGTCCCATGACCGTGGAGGGTGGGGGACTTTCAGAAAGTCTTCTAGGTTTACTTCATGTACAATCAGAAGCTTTTTGAGTCAAAGGATTCTTCTTTGAGAGGTCTGAAACACTTTCAAAGACAGAGCTTGTAACTTCTGAAATATTTTAGACATCTAAATTTGTCTGCCACAAAGATACCTACCTTGGCCCAGCCAGAAGTAGACTTCTAGGAATTTATTCTAAGGACATAGTTAGAGGTTTCTGTGACAGTGTAGTCACTGGGATGTGCATGATACCTCTTATGGGAAGCAGCTGCTCCAAGCTCTTTTCTGTACTAGCACATGCTGAGCTAACGGCAACAGATGGGGCCTACTGTAATGAAATGTGTGGCTACGAAGCAGAGAGATCTTCTAGTCCTACAAGAGACAGAGATAATCTGAAGGAAAATCTTGGGGTGCTTTTAGTTATTCTACCACCTGAGAGTATGCTCTTCTTCTCCTACCCACGGTTAGCGTATGGTTCCAGTAGAGAATTTCTGCAATGACTTACTACAGGCAACACAACCTGTAAAAGGGAGGCTGGAGGAGGTGAGTTAGTGGGTGGTACAAAGGGATTGAAAGAATTTAAGGACCTTGGGGACAGTGGTAGAAAAAGAAGGATGATTCTCAAACTTTGGGAGCATCAGAATCCTCTGGAGGGTGCATGCAGTACAGACTGCTGGCTCCATGCTGGAGTCTCTGACTCAGAATGTCTGGGGTAGAGTCAGATAAGCTGCATATACTGATGCTGATGTTGAGAACTGAGACCCCAGTTCTCTACAGAGGTTCTGGCTGGGAGGAGGGTCGTGTTCTTTGCTGACTGCTGGGGCAGCCATGAGGCAGATCCCAAGGATCCGGAAGCCTGGATGGAGTCTGGAGAAGTTGAAGAAGTTGAATGAAATGAATCTCCAGCCCACTATAATTGACCCAGGTAGTCTCATTTCATATTCACAACATCTTTTGCTGTTACAGTAAATTCTATTTTACAGGTGATAACACCAAGCCTCAGAGGTTGTCCAAGGCCATGTAGTAAGTGTGTCTCTGTTTCAGATGGTCAGGATACTGGAGCTCAAACCCAGAGAAGACCAAGGACTGCGATTTTGAGGAATCAATCTGTTTGCAATTAGCCTCCCCCTTCATACTCTCTTGGCTCTTTGAACCTCCTTTACTGATCACCATTGATTTCGTATTGGAATTATTTGGCTGTGACCTCATTACTGCACTGGGGCTTTCTGGAGGATAGAAGGCATGTCAGTCCTATGTCTCTACCTAGCATTCGGCTGAGGAGGAGCTGGAACAAAACCTGTGAAGATGGGAAAGAAAAGGCTTCAGGCCTGATGTCAAATATGAATGCAGAATATGGTTTTTTAAGATTTAAAATAAAATAGGTTTCATGTTAAAATGCCACTGAACATAAATTGTTTTTTTTTTTGATACCTAAAAAGTTCCACAGACGTATTAAGATAGGCTGTATCAGTGGCACTTCTGTGTAACACCGGGAAAGGTTATACAATTCAAATCAGTATTTTTGGCATTTGCTGATCTTCAAATATAAACCAAATTTCTCAGCTTCTTAGATAATATAACTAGGCAAATATTGACAGCATTTTTATGTAAAATTTCATAAATTCCATCCTGTGATGGCCAACTTTTGTTTCTGACACAATCTGTGGTGCGGGCCAGAGAGGAACTAACTTTCTGCTAGGGAAAAGGTGGTGAGAGGCATTTGGATATTATTTTAAACTAAAAGAATGGCTCTTTTAAAGGAGCATTTTAGCTCATTCCTTCTTGAAATGATTTTCACCAGGTTGAGCTGTGAAGCTGTTAAAATAATAACTTTGTCAAAGATTCTGAATCAGACCTCTTTGGCCAGAAGAATGTTGTGTGGTAATGTGTGATTATGTTTGGCTCTTTGGCATAGCGAGTTATTACTTCCAAATAGAATTAATGAAATTCAGGCTGACAAGCAACTTAGGGTAGTGTGTATACACCCTGATCTGAAAAAGCCCTCTGCAGCTCTTCTTTGACTAATGTGCTCAGTCTTTCCTTCAAGTATCCTTTCTTTGGAGGCAGGTTGCCTCCTGATTCACTGATAAACTTTCTAATGATCAGTCCTAATTTCACTGGTAATCATTAAACGTACAGGACCAACCAATAGGAAATAATCAAAATGAACAACTTAACATCAGAAGCTGTCAATACTAATCTTAGCATTTTTCTTTACTCTAGTTTCTATTCCATTCTAGTTCAGTCTCCTCCAAAATTTAAAAAGTTATTAATTGGCTACTATATTACAATGTGTAAGATATTGAAAAATGAGACAGATTAATAACTTAAGGTCTCAGCAGAGAAGGGGAGTGACTGAGATACATTCATACCCACACAGCACCTAAGATATAGACTTCAAGAGGGGGTTATCATACGGTCTGCAGGCATGATGAGGCTCAGTATACATATAGGCTTTAAGAGGGGGTTTCATACTGTCTGCAGGCATGATGAGGCTCAGTATACATTTTTATATAAAGTGTCTCTTTTCAAAGGGTAATGGTTTCCTACAGGTCTTTGGGCTTGGGTTTCCACTTTTAATCAACTATACCTCAGTGTGTGAAACATATCTTAAGAGAATCTTTGACTTTCACATTGGTGGTAAGGAGTGTTTCCTGTTCCTCCCTCTTCCCCACAAACATAAGTTCTACTCTTTCAACCACAAAGTTCAGTTTTTTATTGTTGTTAGTTAAGACTTTTGATCAACGTGTTAAGGTAAAGTCATGTCAGCTTATGACTGAAACATTATAATCATGTTAACCATACATGATACAGCTGTAAGCATCACAACTTGAACACAGCTCAAATTTTTGTCTCTACACCTTTACTATGAAACTTAACAAGATGTTTCACTGTTTAAAAATAAACACCCTGATAACCTTCTGTGATGCTCATTACATGATTAATTGTAATCAGGGTCCTTAGTGTTTGACGATTAATCAATGTCCAAGCTAGAAAGTTCCTCCCTCCCATTGTACTTAAACCATCTTCTAACCATCACGAGGAAGGTGATTTCTACATCTGGTTAGAAATGGGTATGGAAAAATTCTATGTATAAACATAGCATTAAAACAAATACCTGTAGATTATTTGTTAGAAGCACAAAAATGTGCATAATATCTCATCCTTCTTAGTAATCTTTACAGTCGTGACTGAATTGTCAGTTGCTATGTCATTGGGAAGTTCCTGCTAAAAGTAGATTCTATAGTCTTTTTACCTAATAGATAAAAAATGAAACAATTCATTTTTATGTCTTCCAATTAAAAGACCAATCTTTTTTTTATTTTAATGCAACTAAACTGCTTCCTTTCCCCTGTCTTCTGTGCTGCTTGACATCTCATTTCTTTCCATCTCCATCACTCAGTGTTCTCCTAGGACCCAACGTGGAACTCAGACCATATGTTCACCTGTATGACTATGGCATTCTGCATGAAAGATGTGTCTCTGTTTCAGATGGCCAGGATACTGAAGATCAAACCACAGAGAAAACCAAGGAATGAGATATTGGGTAATCAGTGTATTTGTAATTAGCCTCTCCCTTCACACACTCTTAGCTCTTTGAACCTCCTTTACTGATCATCATTGATTTTGCATTGGTATTATTTAGGCTGTGACCTAATTACTGCACTGGGAGTTTCTGGAGAGTAGAAAGCATGTCATTCTAATGTTTATACCTAGCATTCAGCTGAATGTGTGACACATAGTTGGTTATTATTGAGAATTCAGCCCTTCCATCGGATTGGAATTCAGGAAAGCAGGGGCATGTTTACTCTGTGACTGATTGTGCTCCGTGCTTGCAGAATAAATATCAGATGTTTGTTCTGCCATTTGAATACTGGCTTCTTAAACTGTACCTTGTGTTATAAGCCCCATCCTGAGTTATTCGAGGCAGTTTCAATTTGCAAAAGAAGAAAATGCAATTGAAGATAGCATACAGCATTGAGAGTAAAATTAGCTTGAGATATAAACTTTCTTATGATTGTTCATAATATTGATTGAGTGCTGAAGAGAACTGCACAATTTTGTGGCCTGGAGACAGTCAGATATTTCCCAGTTTCTCACCCATCTACAACCTCAGGCTTGGAGGAAGAGCTTTCACGGCCTGGCTCAAGGCTAGGTTGTCTTCCTATGTCTGTTTCCTCCTCTTTTCTCTCCCTCACCTTCTCCTTGGCCTTTAGGGTCTGGACTCCATTGGAGTTGTCTCATACCAAGCCCATTCACATGTCCTTGAGCCCTGGGTCCAGCCCTGCTATATCCCCATCCATCAGGTGGCCCAACCCTTCACATCCCTGGGCAGGCACTCCTTGAGTTCCTTCATCTCATCTTCCAATTCATAACCAGCAGAGTTCAGATGCTGGGTCTCTGCAGGATCTGGCCTGGGTTCCTGAGACCATACACCAGTTTGAGGAGTGGGGTAGGCTGTCTGGAGGTTGCTGGAGAATAGAGCTGGGTTTAAGTGATACAGAGAGTCCCAAGGCAAAGTCGAAATATGAAGCCACATACTTAGTACAGCCTCAATGCAACCCAGCAAGGCAGGCTGGGGAGGCAGAAGACACCAGAGATGATGGCATGGACCAGAGACCAGACCCGACCCCGGGGATATTTGGGAGCCCCAGGGCAGAGCTGAGAGCCTCTGGACGCTTGGCCAAGGATACAGAGAGGCTATCCGGGGTTCCCAGGCCCACTGATCCCTCCCCTTGGAATGTTCTTCCTTCCACCTTGAAGCCATTGACTCTGACAGTTGCAGTTGCCAGGGCTCAATCCAAGCACTGCCTTTTCTACCTTCTAAGCCTTGCCTCAGCCCCACTACTCCTTCCTTCCTAGCTCCAGGCACAAGCTTCTCTTAGAGCACCTGTAACACGCGATGTTTGAGTCTGGTCCCACAAGGCGTTAGGAGATAGGGGAGCATCATTTTATTCGGTTGTTTGTGCTCTCCACCATGCAGCACACAGTAGGAACTCACTGGATATTGACTGGATGGAAGAGCATATGGTTCTTTTCAGGACTCTTTCTAGACCAGTGGTTCTTAACTAGGGTGACTGTGCCACCAGGGATTATTTTTGGTTGTCACCGCTGGGTGAGTGTTGGGGGCATTACAGGCACCTCATGGGTAGAGGCGGCCAGGGCTGCTGCTAACCATCCCACAATGCTCAGGACTGCCCCCGCCACAAAGCACACCAATTGTTTTGAGGCTGAGAGGCCTGCTCTGGATAGCTGGGCTCCATGAGGATCTAATCTGCGTATGTGCTTCCCCAGCATCTAACCTGTGCTCGGCCTGTGGCTTCTCAAACCCATGCTCCTCTGCTGCATCAGAATCAGCTTTGGAACTGGATTAAAATACAAAGGTGCAGGCCCTTCCTCTACACTTCCATTAGCCCAGTTCTCAGTGTGTTCCACTGGTCTCCAGGTGATGAGAACACACTCTACAGGTGAGAACCATGGCCTTAGCCCACGGTAGGACATTCAACGTAGAAAGGTAAAGTACTTCTTGAATGGCCAGGAAGCCATGTGGTTGTCGGCTGTGTGCTACGTGATGTACAGACTCTGAACAACACTCCCCAGGCTCTTCCTAACAGGATGGGACCATGGCCCCCAACACCTACCAGTGATGGCCTTTGGACCAATGGCCATCAGCTTCTAACAGTCAACCAGCAAATGATGGGAAATAACACTAAACTTGTGAGGGGGAATCTCACAAGTAGAATATAAATACGGAGCGTCTTAATTTTTTGACCATGTAATGACCTACTCAGAAATGGATGGAATTTTTTAAACTCATGACAATCTTTTAATTCAACAGCACAGCCACCCCCAGTAACAAGATCTCCACAACTCCCAGCCTCTCCTGCCTGCTCTCTCTTGCTTAGTTAGGCAGAGACTGAACAGACCTAACAGCCACCCCTCCAAAGAGCCAGATTATCAGCAGCCAGATCGATTATCAAGTATTAATTACACGTAAAGATGCAAAAAATTGGCTCTTTAGAGTTTGATGCCTATACTTAGCTCCCTTCTATGGAGAACATCCTGACATCCTCCATGGCTTGAATTTATCATAAATTACCTGATCTGAGTAAGTGTGAGAATGAGAAATTATGCCAATCATGCTTTTCTTGATTCCACAAAGTGCACTCGCTTTTGCTTTAAAAACGTTAAATTTTAAAGAGCTCTTCTATCCGTGAACACCTAAATCAGGAGTTAAAAACTCTCTGTAAAGGATCAGAGAATAAATATTTTAGGCTTTGCGGGCCACACAGGGTTTCTGCCACTTTTTCTTCTCTCCTTCTCTTCCTCATTCTTTCAACAACCTTTCAAAAACTGTAAAACCTATTCTTACTTGAAGCCATACAGAAACGGGTCTCTGGCACGATCAACCCTTGACCTAGATTCTCATCTGAAGCTCAGACATAGGATTCGGGAGGGTGTCTGTGAACTCCTGATATTTTGTTCCAAGTTTTATAAATTTTTATATGAACATTATGCACATTTTTTGTTTGTTTTCTGTGCTAGAGGTATAGAACTTGCAGCATATTCTGAGGCTGGGATCCTAAACTGTTTAAAAACATCTCACCAAAATAAGTGGTCTGAGCAGCCCCTGCTTGGAGCAGCAGGCTGCTCTCCTAAATCTGGAGTCTGGGTTTCAGAAATCCAATGTATTTGCCTCCTCAGGGAAACAGCAGCTCTGCCTTGTGTCCTCCCACAAGGCCTTGGGAGACTTTGTCTGTGGTTTCCAAAATTATTGTCCAAAAAGCCCATCCTTTTCCTCTGGGCAGGCAGATTGTCCTCTTCGTTGAGTGCCCAGGGGCGGGGAAGGAAGGGGTGTCATTGCCCAGTCACTGGGTCTGCTGACTCCACCTGGCCTTTAATGCAGTGACAGTAATCCAGCCAGAGCCTCTCTCTCTAGGTGCAGAGGTTGCAGGGCTGGGGGCAGCATGAGACCCTCCAAGGCTGTCCATCCCCTTCATTCTTCCCACAAAATCCACGAGGGCTCATCCCTTTGATTTGTAGCTCCTTTGCAAAAAGGGAGTGGCTGGCTTTCTTACTATTCAAAATGCTCACAAAGGTGGTTTCTCCTGCACTTGGTGCGGTGCACACAGCTGCGCTACTTAGCTGTGAAGGCGCTTTGTTCGCTTTGGCCTCCTCATCCGGGAGGTGCCACTGGTAATGGTGTGGACATCACAGGGGATCTGCAGTGACGCAGGGCAGCTGCTCAGGGTCGGGCTGGTTTTTTCTCAGTAAATGTTGGCTGAGCAGCTGCTCCACCAGAGACCTTCCAGCCCAGAGGGGAGAAACACACCAGGCGGGTTACCAGCACCCCACAGGAAATGTGTCTTCCACAAACGTGCGAGAGGAAAGAACAGAAGGTTTCACAGCAGCGTTGGTAATTTTAGTCATTTATTTTTTAAAAATCTAAAAGTAATGTAAAAATATTTAGAGAGTGGGGGAAATGTAGAACTGAAAGTGATGTCCACACTCTTTGCTTTCCCTTAAGGTAATCACTGTGACCATTTGGTGTTTATCATTCAAGATTATTTTCCACTTGTATTAATAAACCATGTAGGTAACATTCTGTTTTTTACCATAACAATTCCTTAGGCAACTGGCTTTTATGTCTCCAAAGTTTATCACTATCTCTGTTCATGATGGTAGCTACAATCATTGAATGACTTTTGGTATCTCACGGTATAAATAGATCGGCCGGACAAAGTGTCTCATGCCTGTAATCCCAGCACTTTGGGAGGCTGAGGTGAGTGGATCACCTGAGGTCGGGAGTTCGAGACCGGCCTGACTAACATGGAGAAACCCCATCTCTACTAAAAATACAAAATTATCTGGGCATTGTGGCACATGCCTGTAATCCCAGCTACTCGGGAGGCTGAGGCAGGAGAATCACTTGAACCCAGGAGGCGGGGGTTGCAGCGAGCTGAGATCGCGTCATTGCACTCCAGCCTGGGCAACAAGAGTGAAACTGTCTCAAAAACAACAACAAAAAAATAGATCACAATTCATAATGTTTCAAATTAATACTCTGTTAATGAACATCCAGATTATTTCTAATTTTTTACTCTATTATGTAATGTTTGGTTCAATTTTGGAGGAGATATGGGCTTTCGAGGAATCGTTCCAGGAAGATAAAATAGCAGAGATAAATAATTTCAAATCTACAAAGCAGTCATCCTTGACTGGATGCCTGCTTTCTTCCATACGCAATGATAAGTCCCGGGATAAACTGATGAGAGTATCTGACTTTTGACTTTTAGAAGGTCACAGTCCAGGAAGGTAAACAGACATATTTGATGTGAGTAACCATGATATCATCAGCATGTAACTAGCAGTGTGAAGAATTTGGCAACCAATCTTTGGAAGTGACATCTAGATATACAACAGAAAGCAAATACAGGCTGAAATGGATGAAAATTTTACTCTTCATCTATTTTAGTTAAATATTTCCTTAAGTTGTAATTCTGTAAATTTATTTTCCTTCACGCTTATAACAGCAAGTCATGGGTTGTAACTTAAAAAATAAGGACACAGAACATAATAAACACGTTTCCAGCAAAAAAGCAGCTCATGCAACGTAAATGGAAAGTATTAAAAATGCATACTTTTAAATGCGAAGGGCAAGGCTTAAAGTTCAGGCACAGGCTTGGGCTAAGTTCCAGGTGAACAGCCTGTGCAAATACCATCCATGCACATCCGTGCAGGAGTGGGGTCTGCAGGCTCCAACCAAGGACAGGACCCGGCAGGGAGCCATGGCATTCTGTGGCAAATGTTAATTTGGGCACATAATTTTCCATTTTTACTAAGCCTGGCATCCTCAGCCAGTGCAACATGTCTACTAAAACTGTGGCTGGCTCATGGTGGACCAAGGGCAAATCTTGTTAATGCCCTTTTACTCAACCACATTCCCTGTGCTAAGTCCTTCCTGAGATCTGGCCCCAGGACAGCCCAGGTGGATTGCTACAAATCCTGGGCCATCCCTCACCAGAGGTTCCACTCCTGCCTCTTGTAGTTCAGCGGCAGGTGGAAATGCAGTTCTGTTCTTGTAGTTCTCTGCAGGTGGAAATGTATGACGTTTGCACGATACTCAAAAGTTGACTGAAGCAGGGCTTCTTCCCCCACCAGCTTACAAGAGGCATCTCCAGTGTTATCTTTTTCTGACACCTGACCTGGAGGGCAAAGCTGAGGCTGACATTGGATAAGCTCTGGCCTGGAAACCCAATGGCGTTTGCTGGGCTGGGTTTCCATGCTGCTCTGGAGCAATGACTCCATTTTATTTTCAATTCCCCCTTTTAGAATGTCTATAACTGTTATCCTATGTCGTCCCATCACTGCGTGTTGGGAGCAGAAATGCTGCTTCTTTATTTTCACAAGTTCACAGACGGAGAGAAGTTCTTCCCCAGGAGCTGTACTTAACAGATTACTCATCCAGTTCTGATTTGGATGATTCAGATTTTGGACTTTTGAGCTGAAGAGATTTAAGACTTTGAGTTGATGCTGTAATGGGATGAAACCACTGGGGACTCTGGGATGGAATGAAAGTATGTGGGATGAATGTGACTCCTTGGAGGCCAGAGGGTGGACTGTGGTAGCCGGAGAACAGCCCCTCCAAGATGTCTATAACTTAATCCTTGGAATCTGTGACCAGGTTACTTTACATGGTGGGTCGGGAGGGGGGTGGTGAGCAGAAAGATGTTACAGATGGAATTAAAGTTACAAAGTTTAAAATACGGAGACTTTCCCTATTTTGTCCCTGGAAAATCTCCCTATTTTATTCTCTGCTTTCCCTGGCTGGGGTCAGAGAGGTACAGCAGAAGGGATGACAGAGATCCCAAGAGGAAAGGTTCAGCTCCCAGCTGCTGGCTTGGACATACAGGGTAGCCACAGGTAAAGGGGAGAGAGAGACCACTAGGAGGGCAGGAGCTGAGGACAGCTCTCAACTGGCCATCACCAAGCAAGTGGAGACCTCAGTCCCATGGCCATAAGGAACTAGATTCTGCCAACAACCTGTAGTAGCTTGGATTCTTCTCCAGAGCTGCTAGTAAGGAGGACGATTGTACCAGCACCTTGATTTTAAACCAGTGAGACCAGTGTCTGAAGTTCTGGGAAACTGCAGGATAATATATTTGTGTTGTTTTAAGTCATGGAATTTCTGGCAATTTGTTACAGCAGCAAGAGGAAACTCACAGGGAGCCTGCAGCTCATTTTGCTGCAGGGTAAACAGATTCTTCTCAGCACTGTCTCTGATGCCTCATGTCCCACTCCCTCCCAGGAAAACTGCTCAGCCTGCCGTGGGCACATGCAAGTTTCAAGAAGAGATTTCTAGACAATCAAACAACTGGATTGCTTAGATCAAGAACAAAATGCCATATACATATACACATGTGGAGGTGCGTGAAGTGGTGGCATAGAAAATACCTGCCCTCAATGCTGTAAGGCCAGGCCACTGTTCGATGGGACCCAGGGCACGCCGAGGTCCTCTGCATGGGCAACATTGATGTGATGTTGGGATGATGCACTTTTGAGGCTGAACGACATGCTTCAATATATTCTGCCCTATCTCTGATCTCATCAGCTACAAGAGCGCCACCAAATTTGCAGCCATCAGCTTGGTCCAGACTGCTCTTTTGCCTGGTTGGTATCTTCCACTTCTGCCAGAAGAGGCCCCTGAAAACTGGAGTTTTCAGAGCTTGCAGAGAACAGATAGTGCTACAACTGGCATTCTGTATCTTTTATATGTTTAGGACATGAGTACACCTGATTATAAGACAGAGAACTGAGGCAGCATCCTAGCCCCACAAAAGGGAAGTCTGCAGTGTGGTCTTCTTATTTTTAATGCATTTCCAGAACATTATCTGAAGCACCAACCATAAGTACCAGGCGGTATTACTAGCATTAGGATTAGCCACACCTCTGTAAACTTTTATTGGCTGCAAATAATATAAGGCTGAATTTACTTGAAAAGCTCTCGAATTCTCTCTCTCCATATGTGTTTTGAAAGCTGGTCCCTCATCACAGCCACATCAGAATAATTTCCAAAAAAATAAGTTTCCCTAATTTTTTTTAAAGATTAGCACAGTCTTGCTGTTCGAATTACTATGCACCTTACTGTCTTCTCCCAAGGAAGGCAATTTCTTTATAAATCAGGACAATGATGGCTTGGTAATTGCTTTGTTGAGCTGCAGGGACACAATGCTTCAGTGGCTAAAGACCAACTACCTACTGGGACTGGCCGCGAACACTGCTGTTGTTCTGTACCCAAAGTGGTGGTTGCTAGGTTCCTACCACACCCCCCCACATCCATCTATAAACCTAAGCCATCAGAAAGGGATGGAGGGCTCCTCTTTTGGTGATGATTAAACACTGCACCATTGTAAGACTGCCTGGATCTGTGCCTTCTGGAGTTAGCCATGCATCAGGGAACATTGTTCCAGAGAAGCCCAGAGCGGAACCAGAAATACCTAAATTAAAAGACACCCTCTTGCTGTCAAGTACTACCTAGGGTTTTAGCTACATGATTCCAATTAAAACTGATGGTCGGCACAGAGTTAACTGCTCTATGAAATGTCTGCTGAAAGTTTCCCATTGGGCTAAATTACAAGGAAGTCAGAGGGAAGAGAAGCGTGGATGCTGTGTGGCTAAAACCATTAACTGTGAGCCTAATTGTGCGGGTGGCCCTTTGTGCTCCACAAACACTCACGTGCCGCTCACAGTTGTTCTTTCCTAACTCACAGTACTTGGGGAGTGAGCTGTACTCACCAGGCCTTGATTTTTTTCATGACCGGACTACGTCTCAAGCTTGGAGTAATGCCATATGGTCCATCCTCTGAATCAATGCCCGCCCTCCTTCTACCAACTCCTACCAACATTCTACCAACTCCCATAATGTTTTACTCTGGAACATTCGTGGTAGGCTCAGAAATTCAGGGTGCACTATATATTGAAAGCCTCCCATATCTAACCTTCATTCTGGCACCTTGACTTCCCATCAAGGGGGCCTCTGTTAAGTCCACCCACCACACACCATTGCAGCAAGCATTTCCATGCTTGCTAAATGATTTGCCAGCCATGGCCAGTTGTAAACACAGCGAAAAGAAAATGTAATGGGTCAAAACACAAATTAGATTAACAAATGAATACTAGCTAGTTTTCTTCTTTCTTTGTTAAACCAAATTACTTATGGTCAACCCG
Source organism: Piliocolobus tephrosceles (assembly GCF_002776525.5). NCBI lineage: Eukaryota > Metazoa > Chordata > Mammalia > Primates > Cercopithecidae > Piliocolobus > Piliocolobus tephrosceles. The sequence goes on from NC_045437.1 coordinate 10,528,245, forward strand.
GTGTGACTTATATGACAAGTCACAAAACCTAAGTCTTAAAATATATATAATAAATGAATATGCTAGGATACACTGCAGAAGAGAGATGCAATAGTCACTTCACCAAGCAGGTGGCTTCCAGGAAAATGAACACCATGTGACTAAATAAATAATCAGCAATACCAACGTGATCCAATTCCTTGCATTTTGAGTCCCCTATCTTCCAAGAAGTAGGGGGAACAGAACTTGACTAATAAGGGATTGTAGATTATTGGCTACCTGCCTTTTTAAATGTCAGATTGTGGGCTTTAAGATTTTCAAGATTTGGCATTATGTCCTGGATTATTAACAGCTACTATTAAAACAACTTTTCCAACTTTCATTTCAATTCATTCCCTAATTCCGCATATGCAGGCATGTCATCTTTCAGTTTATTTACTTGCAGGATATTTGAACAAATCATACTTCAAAGACTTACTAAAGCTGAGAATCAATGTGATTTTTATAAGCTCACTTATCTAGATGGTAAGTTTTCCTTGAGGTCTATTTCTTGTTTTTGTGATTGCTTTGATCACTGACTGATAGCTTATTGAATACCAATAACCATCATCAAAACACTGAAAGAGGCAAAGAACTGCATATACTCTCACATACTCTTGGGTCTTAACCCTTTGTTTTGTGCAATTCTCCACTCCTTTAAAATATTGTTTTATTCTGGGGAGCCATCCCATTATTTCTGTAAGCTGACTGTTCACTGCGGGGCTAAGTAATTGGAAGAGGGAGTCACTCAGTAGGGAAGGAAAGGCAGAAGCCCCTGTTATTCTGCGGGGTCCAGGCCTGCCGCCTGCGGGTATCTAGCCCTCTTTGCTTTTTATGGTCTTTGTTATGGACTGAATGTTTGTGTCCTCCAACAAGTTCACATGTTGAAATTCTAACCCCCGTGTCACAGTGTTAGTGAGGACTTTGGGAGATGATTAGATCATAAGGATGAGAGCCTTCACGAATGAAATCAACGCCCTTATAAAAGGGGACTCTGAGAGCTCTTTGCCCTCTTTCTGCCGTGTGAAGACACAGGAGTTGGCTGTCTGCAACCCAGGAGAGAGTCCTCACTAGAACCCAAGTAACTGTGAGGACACCCTGATCTCGGACTTCCAGCCCCCGGAACTATGAGGAATACATTTCTGCTGTTTTGTCTCTTGTATTTCATTCTTGTAAGTTATCTTGTCTCTTGTATTTCATTATGGCAGGCCGAACTGACTAAGACAGTCTTCTTACATATTTTCCCTGGAAACCAACTCCTTAATTTGTGGCAAAAATGCTAATAGAAACATTTCTTGGATCAAAATAGCTTAATCCTTATATTTAAATTGGAAGGAAGTGATTGAAAATAAAAAACACCTTTCCTATAACCTCTTAGAAATGTACCCATCTCTGGCCGGGCGCGGTGGCTCAAGCCTGTAATCCCAGCACTTTGGGAGGCCGAGATGGGCGGATCACGAGGTCAGGAGATCGAGACCATCCTGGCTAACATGGTGAAACCCCGTATCTACTAAAAAAATACAAAAAAAAAAACTAGCCAGGCGAGGTGGCGGGTGCCTGTAGTCCCAGCTACTCGGGAGGCTGAGGCAGGAGAATGGCGTATACCCGGGAGGCGGAGCTTGCAGTGAGCTGAGATCCGGCCACTGCACTCCAGCCCGGGCGACAGAG